>NC_141154.1:128152801-128509704 GCF_053477565.2 Lygodium microphyllum
TCTCAAAAATAGAATTCTTGTTTAGATTTAGTCCAAACTAGGTCCAAAGGAAGGGAAAATCTGAGAAGACTATTGGAAGGTATTTCTACGTACGCTAAGTCTTTACCTTGATATTATTAGTTTTGGAAAGAAAAGATTCGTCTTGGAAATAAATTTGTTAAAAGTTTATGTATTCAAAATAAGATGTTCGTGATTGTAAGTTAGGTACTAATCTTTCCTAAAAATCATCAGGCTAAAAGATGGATGATTGGGTACAGATCATCGATTGAGGTAGTATTCTGATGAGCACAGAATGCGGATTGAGGCAGTGTTCTTGATGGTGCTAGACCTCCCCAAGGCTAGCATGAATAAAACCTACTCCAAGGTGTTTTCTTTTTTGCTTCGTGTTAGTGAGTATAGACCAATCATGACGCGAAAGGTCTTGTAATAAGAAACTCTAGTTGACACAGGAGGAGGTGCGGATACCAAGGGGCTCTGGTCATAAAATCCTTAGGCTCTTACAAACTGCCAACTACCCTTTGAATTCCAGACAGTACCTTGGAAGTTTCAGTATCAGTTGAGGAATTGAACTTGGAAAGAATAATACCTTCAGGTTGACATCATTCTAGTTAGAATAAAAAACATTGTAAAAAGTTATTTTTCTTAAAGAAACTATTGAGAAGGGATTTCTTTACTCTATTTTTATGTCGTGAATTAAAGATGTGTGATGAATTTGTATCATGAGGTAATTCAAAGAAGATATTTTTATATGTTGAAGCTAAAGTTGTAGGTAATTAGATAATTACAAATATTCTCTCGAGGGAAGCGGGAGGATCGACCCCCAATGGATCTAGACCTATGGTTGGGTAGTCTCGGTAAGCCGAGAGCTTTCCTAAGAAGGAATAAAAATTGCATTTTTGATAGACCGCTAGAGATTAGAAGGCCTAACTTACATCACTTTAGAACCATGGGCAGAAATGATCAAAGTGCCATACTCCCCTTTGTCTCCCTTTCTCTTTGAACCTAGCATAATGTAAGCCCATTTTAGTGAGCAATTTTTATAAGGGATGGAAACTCGAATGAGGTCGATCCTCGTGGGAACAACTGAAACTTCCACTGCGGGGTAGACTCAAGGGAGCCTAGTGAGCAAGCTCCTAGGGTTTTCATCAAAATCCCGAATGATGTTTTCTCAGATATCTCTTGATGGGCTACTAAGAATGTACCACCAAGGAAGAAACTTGGGTGGGCAGGTTACACATAATAAGACATTGTTGGATTACCCTAATAATCATTCCTTAGATAATATACGATGAGGTGTGAAATTTTCCTTGGATAGTGAAAAATATATTGTTTTTCCATCTACTAATTGAAAGTAGTAATGAAGTGCTCACACAAGTTTGGACTGCATGTATTTGACATTCTGAGTGCTCACACTCTTTTAAAGGACAATCTCATTTGCTAGAGTGTTATTGTTAGAACTATTTAAGTACCTTATCTTACTACTATATTATTTTGGTTGTAGGTTCAAGAAGCTCCAAACCTCAAGAGGGCTTCCCAAACCTACCCCCCTTTGCAAACCTTTCCTTTTAAAAGTAAAACCCCCTCCCCTCTTCTCTCTCTCTCTCTCTCTCTCTCTCTCTCTCTCTCTCTCTCTCTCTCTCTCTCTCTCTCTCTCTCTCTCTCTCTCTCTGTGGTAGTCTCTTCTTTTCTCTTCCCCCTCCTCTTTTTAATTAAAGCCCTCCTCCCTCTTCTCTCTCTCATTATAGGGTCTAGGTTCTCTCTCTCTCTCTCTCAAAGTGTGTGAAATACTGTCCAAAAAACTTTTAAAAATATCTAATTAAAAGGACATTTTAAATTAAAAATTTTAATCTAATAGAGAGAGAGAGAGCATACGTGGAATGTTAGTAGTCAATTATTTGAGAGACAAATAAAGTAAAGAGTTGATTATGAAGGGCATTCAATGATGTCTCACTATGCTAGTAATATGGGTAGAAGGGACAAAAGAAAATATGACGCAATGTGCTTAGATAACTAGTATGGTCTATAGGTTGATCAATCTCTAATTTTTAGGAAAATGTTAAGCAAGTGTGGGTAAGGTTTGAAGATCTCAAAGCTAGCTCTCAATATCATGGGGCCAATGGCTTCTTCAACATAGCCAATAATAATATTATTCGTCTAAGTTTCATGTCTTGTGAGATGTGTAATGGTTGTACACCATCATTTATTTATACTTATCTTCACTAGAGGTTCTAGAGTCTCTACACTTTATAGATGCACAAACAATTGTGTTTAATATTAAATCATTCGCCTTGAGGACTGAGAGATTCTAGAGTCTCTACACTTAGTAAATGCACAAACAATTGTGTATGATGTTAAATCCTTGGCTTTAGGAGTGATAAATTTATTTAGAGAATTTCTTGATCTTAAAAGCTCAAGGTTTTAATCATGGATATAGTACTTGTGTGAATTTATATAATTTGAGAAACTTTGAAAATTTTTGTGAAGAAAGAGAAATAAGAATGGGATAGAAATTCACCATTTATCATAACAAAGGAAAAGGTTCTAATGAATAGTTGAACTATTAGATATGAAGTTAATCTCCTAGAGTTGACATCCTCAACTTAAAGTACTTAGGATGTTTGTAACAAACATAAACACTCATTCATATTTCATATTTTTTAGTATGACCTATGTATCCATTGTTCATTATCATGATATGAGAATCCCACAGAAGTAGCAATAGAATATGTGTAAACCACAATGAGGAAGTAGAGCTACAAGGGGGCTAGTAGCTTTATGATTGCAACTATTGCCATGTTTGCACTAGACTTTTGCATATGGCTAAAGGAATGTTAATATTGCCATGGATAGTGTAGATGTAATAGATATATTGCCAAGGTTTGGACTTCCAATGGATGATTGCCACAACTATGATTATAGGATTGTGATAGGGTATAACACACATGGGAGATAGTCTAATCTACTAGTACAGTAAGATTTAAATGACTATGGCTTCCATTAACAAAGTTTGAAGTAAATTTTGTTACATATATGTAGTTGGCTAGCACATTTATGATTGGGGATGTTGCCACATGTAAACCACAAAACATTCAAGAACTCATGTTTCTAGTGACACTTACAAGTTCAACCACAAAACACAAATAGATACCCTACACCTTGGTTCTTTCAAGAAGAAGGTTCTCTTTGCATTGTGAAGGCTCCCACACCATGGATCTAAGCTCTAACGCCTTGCAAAAATTTGGATCACACACAATATTTTGGTAGAAAACCTTTTTATAGTGCTTTCAAATTTAGAAATTCGTAATGCTCTTCTTTTCTTTCATGGTGGTGTGTTTCTACTTCATCTCATGAGAAACCTTCAAGGCTTCATTAAAGGTGGGGAGGAATAGAGGGCAAGGTCTCTCACCCATGCTCAAGCTCGAAATCAAGTCTTTCTTAATATGTTGAAAGTTAAATAGAAGAGAGGTCCTGTGGGAGCTTTTGCTCAACCGCTAAGACCCACTGACTGCTTATTGTTCAAGCGTTCCAAGCCGAGCACTAATGGCTACCTCTCACATAGCCGACGCGCCATCCATATACAGGTCCGATCGCGTTACCTCCTCTCCTGTGCACTCCGGTGGCTCCATGATTCAAGTGCAAGCTTCAAGCAAGCTCAATCCTCAAGCTCCACGCTCCAAGCTCCATCACCGCGAGCAAGAGAAGAGAAGAGAAGAGAAGAGAAGAGAAGAGAAGAAGATGGAGAGCTTCTCCTCCCCGGTCCCTCACCCTCACACACTCACTCCCTCACACTCTCACACTCCCTCTCTCAAGCACAAGCTCAAGCAAGCAAGAAGAAGAAGAAGAAGAAGAAGAAGAAGAAGAAGAAGAAGAGAGCCACTTTTGGCCACACACAAGAATGAGCTTCTCATTCACTTTTCAACTTTATATACAAAACCCTAAATCCCTTTTGGGCAGTCATCCCCTTATCCCCTTTTTTTACATGGCCGGCCGTGGCCTAGGGCCGTGGCCTAGGGCCGTGGCCTAGGGCCGTGGCCTAGGGCCGTGGCCTAGGGCCGTGGCCTAGGGCCGTGGCCTAGGGCCGTGGCCTAGGGCCGTGGCCTAGGGCCGTGGCCTAGGGCCGTGGCCTAGGGCCGTGGCCTAGGGCCATGGCCTAGGCCCTTTTCCCCATTGTCCTTCTATCTTCCTAGCTTCCTTTCCACCGCCCGTCTACATTTACAAATTGCACGGGTGAGAGCTCGGCGCTCCTTAAATTAAATCATGATGCGCTTGCGCTCTTTTACAAAAGTATTGACTTGCGCTTTTCCTTGTACGCATTTTTCCCTTATTTAGGACTTTTCTGTGCTTCTTGTGTTTCTAGATTTTTCTTGGCGTGCCTTTGTCTTCCATTTCACTTTTACCTTGGCCTTGTCTTCTGCTTCAACTTTTTCAAAATTTCCACCTTTGTTCATTTGAGGGTTAACATTACCCCCCTTCTAGATGATTTCCAGTCCCATGGCACTCACTGTCATAGGTAGCAGGCTTTGGCATGCACTGAAGACATGGGTGAAAGGGATATCGATGGTTGCCATGGAGAAGTGTTGGTGGTGGTGTGGAGGAAGGTCGTTGGGGGCATGTTGGTAGCCTAGGTGGCTAGTGATAGGGTTGTTGGAGTTGGTGGTAGGGCTGTTCTTTGTTGGGGATTGCACTGATGGCCAGCACAAGTGTTGATTTGTTGGGGATTCTGCACATGACGATTCTTGGTGGACTGGCAGGATGATAAAGGATAAGAGTTCAGAGTTGGGTGTCGATGAAGAGCGAACGACACTTTTATTGGAGTCTTCAATACCTACAACTGAAAACCTCTCATAGGTGGTCTCTCCCTAGGGGTAGTGCTAGTCTTCTCTATCGTGCACAAGACATAGTTCAATTAGTTTGGGAGATAGGTCGAACTCTAAGCAAGCTGAGAGTATTGTTATGCACTTGAGGACCCAAACTATGTATATACTTCGGTGCAGATAGTATGTGAGTGCTTGTGCATACTTAGATATTACGTAGTTAGAAGACTATGGGATGGTTTCTCATAACAATGTGTGGATGAAGCAAAGTTTTCCATGTTGAGAAGAAGTACACGTGAAGGTGTATGAGACATCCTTTGCATTGTATCTGCACGGCGTAGCCTAATTGAACACAAGGACACTGCTCTTTCAATAGTTGGGAGCTATTGGACTTGCTTGATGAGGACGGTGTACTTTTCATGGCCATTCGTGCGGTGCTTACCACAATTGATTGCAATGGTATTAAGGCAGAGTGAAAGAGGGAATTGTGTGAATGGGTCAGGGTGACAGGTCTAACCATAGGCGAGACAAGCTCCCTATGTATGTCTTGCCCTTGATGTGCCCTGAACAATTGTGGGTGATGCTAAAGGGCTAGGGGACTAGGGACAGAGCTAACCGACCAAGGTCATTGGTCGTACCTAATTTGAGGACCCCTAGGTGCTGTGCTGTGATCGTGGGTGCTTCGTATATTTTCCTTCTTTTCTTTTCTCTTTTTTTTTTCCTTTTCTGTTTTCTTTTTCTTGTGCTTTTCTCTTTCTTTCTTTCTTTCTTTTTTCTCTTTTTTTTTTGGGACTTGCCTAAGTACAACTATTGCAATATGTTGAGGCTACCAGCCTTTCAATGGGTTGGGAAATGTCAAGCTTCGAAGGCTCGGGAAATGGATATTACAGTGATGATTGTGCCCTAGCCTCGTTGTTAGAGAAGTAGTCGTTGAGATGGGGAGATACACTTGAGATATTGCAACCCTCTTTGGAACGTGTGGCGTTGGTACAATTGGGGTAACAGCTGCTATGAGTGCCCGATGTAGAGTGTAACCTAGAAAGAGGAAGTGGTTAAGATCATGCTTTGGCCCATGCGATGTGGGCACTCGCACAGGTGATTTTTTCCTTTCGGCAGCGTGGTTTTGTTGCGGCTCTTTGTGGGGTCAGTGGTCTTGCGATGACTTGGGCATTGAACACTTTCGCACAAAGACTTGTGTCATCTTGCATCCACTTGTCACTTCATGAGAGTACATGCACGGCATATGCGGCAACTAAAATAAACCAGTGCAACGCAAGGAGACATCACTTATCTGAATTCCATAGTGTTGGCTTAGATACTTATAACCTGCGCTTGATTAGCTTTTTTTCTTTTGCTAAAGATGTGAAATATATTAAACGCAAATATGAAAAGTTTATACAATCGGGGAACATGTCAGCACTTAACCATTTAAAGACAAAAAGTCATGGCCAGGTAGCCTTTGATAAGCCCTTTATACAACATGGGGCTACTCTATTTGTACGAGTCGGGGCGAGTCTGGGTGGTCGCGCGACTGAGGCTGTGCTGGTGAGGGGCTCCTATGAGGCTCGGCAGGGAAAATGTCGATTGGGACCCGGATGGTATAGTCCCTGGCCGCAACTGTTTCCAAGATGCTTTTAAACAATGCGTCAAATTCCTGCTTGTCCCGAGCTGCCCTCTCCTCTTCGAGCACCTGGTGCCTGAGCATCTGGTGGGAGCTTGTACAGCTGGTCTTGCCACACCTCGTGTGCTCCCTTGAGCCCTCGTCCTCTTGGCTTGGGGGGTTTTGGCCTGCGTCATGGGCGGTGTCGTTTAGGGCCTCTTTTCGGCGCGTACCTCTTAAGAGTAGGCATGTAGCATTTTGGTGGGGGCGCTTGTGCTGCATGCTCCCTTCGACAGTGAATAGCATCCTTGCAAGCCAGCTGCATTGGGTGCTCCATATCGGCTATCGTAGGGGGACCTGCAATATGCGAACCGAGGATTAGGCCTTGAGGTAGGATAAAACTGTTCACATGGAAGGGATTATACAGTGGGTTATCAAGTGCACATGACAAGAAGGGGAGAGGTGAGGCATGCAGTGTTTGTTGTAGAGGGATGGCCCCCATGATGATGTTCATTTGGCCTCCAGCCATTAGCAGATCTTGGCTCATGCTAAGTTGCATGGACTGGTTGTCATGGAGTGGGGTAGGGCTCATCCTTGGAAGGATAGACCGGAAAGGGGAAAAGGTGTATAGAAAGGGATGGTACCCTGCCTACACCCTCAGAGATGTTGGTCAGAACTTCCTATGGTGGTGATGAGGGTTGCATGCCCTCCACCTGGAGGCGAGAATGGTCACACAACTTTGAAATGTGTCGTTAGAGGAGGACCTGAGGAGCTTAGCCTGTTGAACCCAACTCTTCTCCCTGTGCTTGACTATCATTGCTTGTGTGTGTTGACATTGTCTATACAGGGTCACAAAATTCATTGGTAATTTTTGTACATATTTATGAATCCATGTCACTTCTCGAGGATAAAAGCCAATTATAGAACTCCGGATTGTACTGGAGTGTGGCACACACATCTAGTACTCGTGGTAGCTTACTCAATACCGATAGATATTTTGCAACATCGAGTAGCATGGAACCTTGTCCGAGTCTACTGGCAACGTGTAACTCCTCCTCAGTGAGAACCTTATCAGACAGAGAGTTCTCTTGGCTAGTTTCAGCTAAGTCCGTACCCCGAATGGCAGTCAACACTCGAAAGAAAGTTGGTGCCACATAGGTTGGGTCTCTTTGAGACCACCATTTGGCCAATCGCTCCTCTGAGACTATCATGATCTGGGCTCCTAGCTCGGCCATTGCAATGTGGTTTTCACACCAACGTTGTTCGAATTGACTTCGACCCTCTGATTGTCACTTTAGTTGCTCTATCTCTAAGAGGTTTGATTGGCAGAGCACATCATTGAATGTTATAATTAAGCGTAGTTCATCGGCTTCCTTGTCAGAGATGAGTCGCATGCGTTCATATAGGAGCCTGATATAGTGCTCGTCAAGATGTTCTTGCTCTTCCTAGGATAAGGAAAATGGCAAGTATTCTTCAAGCTGCTCTTTAGGGAATGTGCCCATGTCTGCTAGGACGACATAGACACGTGCAAACACTTTGAGCTTAGCATCCAACTCGATTAAGCATTCTGCAAGACTTCTATGTTCAACGAGGGCTTTCTCGGTTTCTATCTCATGCAAGGTTCTAGGAGTTTGCCTAGGCTTTAACATAGCTGGGGGCTCAGGCCTAGACGAGCAAGATTGGTCAATGCTAGGATTTCTTATGCTCTTGGGGTTTCCATCTTTCTCCTGAGGCTTTGTTATTGGGTCATGGTTCTCGTTGGATGTGATTGGTATAAATTTGTCACCCTGTTGTGACAACGTTGTATCCACTCTTGATTGGTCAATGCAAGTTCTGTTGTCGGTGGATTGAGTGTTGCAAGCAACCGTTCATGGTAACGACTGCTTTGATTTTTCAAAGCACACAGATGTGTCTGAGGTTTCACCGCTATTAGGAGAGGCATCAATGGGGTCATTGGTGGATGGACTCGATGCTTTATTCCTCAGCTCTCCAGCGCTCTTGGTGTCAATGTTCTTGGGGTCTACAACCACCTGTAACTGCTGTTGTTTTTGCTGTTTTCTCCTCTTTTTCTTGGTCAGTGAAGGTGCATCTCTCAATGACTGAGGACCCTAGACTAGGTCAACCGTTGATGTGCTTGGTTGGGCCTCAGTATTCTCTTTCTCTAGTGCATCCTTATGGGACATAACCGTGGCCTGTTGAATAGCATCGCTAGGTTGTGAGGGTACAACTGCCTCCCTTTTTGGAGAGTCTAGCTCTTCCCTTCTGTTTAACTCCTCTAGCCTAGACTTTAGGCGCTTTGGAAGTGCTGGAGTTGTCAATGAAGTTGGTTGCGACACCTCCTCCATAGGTGAACTACTAAGGACACGTTCCATAAGGGGCATTGTCACGGCCAAGGGCTATGACTGCTATGATCCCTGATTGGAGGTAGTAGCAGCTAGTTCAGTGGACTTGCTACTATTGGTGGACTGCGGTGTCAAGTCCTTAGGTCAATTGGAAGTGGTCTTGTCTTTTGCTGCCCTTAGAGAATTCACTTGCGTAGATCGAGTATCAGTTGAGCTAGCCACGGTGGATTGCACAGGCATATCCTTAGGTTGAGGGTTAAGGGTGGTGTCATGTCCTGACTCTTGGACATTTGGAAGCTCTGATGTAGGTAGAGATTGGGATTGAGTAGCCACACTTGACGACTGTTGTGCTTCCTGTGTCCGTTTAGGGGAAGAGGGTGTAGGAGACTTGGGACTCCTAAGTGGCTGTTAGATGATTTTGCTATTAGATGATTTTTCTCGTGGCTGTTAGATGATTTTGCTATTTGCTTTGTTGAGCATTTAACCTTGCCATGAGCAATGTTGAGCCTATGATGCCTGCTATCCTCTTGGGGAATCAAAGGCTCCTTGGGCACTAGTGGCTTTTGCATATCCTCAATGATTACATTTGATATCTGCTTGTCAAGCACGCTAGGCTGAGGATCTACCCTCCGATTGGTCCCGTTTGGTTTCTTGATTTCGACCATGAGGGGCTCGGTCACTCCACTGTTGTTGACTCGATACTTGGTTTTTCGTTTAGATCTCCTCCTACGCTTCTTTGCTCTTGATACGATCTGGCCTTCAGTCGACAAGGGAGGTTTAGCAAGGGGTTTTGGTACCCAAATCCATCTGTTACCTATGTAATACCCTTGAGCATGTAGCAATGCTTTGGATATCCATCGTGGCATTGTGCTGACCCTCCACCGATGCCTTCGTCTATAAGGCTTGGGCTTCTTCTGGGGTCTTCTACGATATTTGTAAGTCCAAAGCCCATCCTTGGCATTATCTCTTGACCTTCTTGTTTCAGCCACTACACTGGTTCTCGTTGTTCGACATGTGCTTGTATCAACTCTTCCAACAAGTCCTTGCTCTCGTTAGCAGGCTTGACTGTTATGTCAGCACCCTCTTTGCCTTTCCCTCGATGTTTGATGAGGTCACCCTTGCTAAAGGTTGTGACTATCCTCACACCTAGTAGTGTCAGGTGTATTCTCTGTGCTACATAGTCAGCCTCACACTTGGTTGCCCTTTTGAAGGGTGTTTCTAGGAGGGTTTCCTTCTCGTAATTAGCACTATTTGGAGGAACATGAAATAGGATAGGCAAGCTTTCAGTTTCAATTGTCGCAAGGATTTTGCACTTCCCTATGAGCGCTTGTGGGTGTCCCCCGTAAGGGCTAAGAGTTGCATTAATCGGTGTAAGCTTTGGTTGTCCTAGTAGGGTCCATGCTTCATAGGTCAAGATATTAAAATCTGATCCTTCATCAATCAAAGCATCGATAGTGTGCTCTCTTTTTGCGGTGAATTTGACCCTAAGATAAGCAGGTGGTACTATGTCTTCGTCTTCCAGGTCTTGGCTTGTAAATTTAAGCCTTCTGACAAATGCCCTTGAGTCCCCAACTGCATGACTAGATGTGAATTCTCCACTGATGACTTGGATCATCAGTGCAGTGCTATTCAAGGAGCATCTATCGTCAGGACTATCATATCTAGTCATTATCACTGTTGTAGCTTGATGTTGTTGCTTCCTCTTTGACTAGATGCAGTCTGAATGCAACGTGTATGTGTTTTTGTAGTGTGGCCTTTTTGCCCTTGTTGGCTAGATTGGCCCCTTGAGGTTCTAAGGTCTCTGTTTATCTCTGTTCGGGTATGGGCCTTTGGTTGCGCTTTTGCAGGTGAGAATCCATGCTCATGTAGAGCCATTACTACACTAGGGTCTAATTTAGAGGACCTATCACAATGCGCATTTTCTCTCCAACATAATTGGGGGAGGTGCGGAGGGGGTAGAGCCCCCTTTGTGGGGGTTCGAAGGGGCAGTCCCCCTGGCCCGCAGGGCCGTTACGGTAAATGCCATGCACAATTTGGAGGACCGTTTATAGCCAAATTTTGAACTACTTACTCTAAGTTTTAGCCCAGTGATGGATCTGTGATGTGCCTTTAGCTCTACATAGCCTTTGGGGTCAATTTCAGTGTTTAGATGTGTCAAAATTTGTGTTCTAGATACCTATCCGATTTTGATAGTTTTCTGTCTGATTCTCAGATGTCCGATTTTTAGGAGTCCGATTATCAGAATTGGACGTCCAATTTTGGGTTGGTCTGATCGGCTCAGTGGTCCGATTTCGGTCACGTCCGATTTCTGGAATCGGACGTCCGATTTTGACAGGCATTCGATTTTGAGCCATCCGATTCCTTGTGTCCAATTTCCAGGGTCCGAGTGTCCGATTTTTAGGGTCCGAGTGTCCGATTTTGAGACAGGATCCGATTCTGGCAGTGGTCCGATTCTGGGAATCGGATCGGATAGGGTGGCCCGATTCTAGTAGTGGGACGGTTCGACTCCCGAAATTGAATGGTCCGATTCTGGGAATCGGATGGACTGGTCCGACGGCATGGACGACGGCCCGCGTGTTGCGCACGATGCCTCAAGGTCAACACCTACTCCACGGAATCTCGTCCCGTGCCTTCCAAATAGGTGCAAACCAATAGAAGGAACTGCTAGGCATACCTGGAATCAATGTGGCGTTCGAATCGATCAGCACTTCAACGATCTCCCTGTAGCTCTCTCTCTCTCACTCTCTCCCTGGCTCTCAAGCTCACTCTCTTCTCAGAAGGCAGGATGTCAAATGGGGTCTTTCCTGGTTCCTTGGGCCTCTTATTGCCCCATCCCAGCCTGCTGTGACCTCAGAAGTTAGTCCCTCATACTCTTCCAGCCAGAAATTTGAATCTGTGCCCCTATTTCCCTGTTTCAGCCTGTTATACAGCAACAGAAAACCTTACTGTTTGCTCCATTATTTTGCTCCTATCCTTCCTAAATGCAAGAAAAAATTATAAGAAAAATACCTACACTACTCCATCATGCTTTCCCAAGTCCAAAACAACAAAAACCTACTTGCTAAGGAGATCGAATACCTCTTCAGACTCCCTCGCTTCCTACCTATCTACCTCAAGCACCGGTTCGGGGAAAACCCTACTTCAATGCTCGATTTGAAGCGCACAATCGCTCAAGGCTTGAATCCGTTGGTCTCGATACAACGGAACCAAAATATGGGAGCTTTCGCTCAATCGCCAAGACCCACGGACCGCTTATTGTTCAAGTGTTCCAAGCCGAGCACTAATGGCTACCTCTCACATAGCCTGACGCGCCATCCATATCTACGGGTGTAGTGAGCTTACCTCCATGCCGATCGAGTTGCCTCCTCTCCCCCGCACTCCGGTGGCTCCACGATTCAAGTGCAAGCTTCAAGCAAGCTCAATCCTCAAGCTCCACGCTCCAAGCTCCATCACTGCGAGCAAGAGAAGAGAACAGAAGAAAAGAGAAGAGAAGAGAAGAGAAGAAGAAAGGAGAAGATGGAGAGCTTCTCCTCTCAAGCACAAGCTCAAGCAAGCAAGAACAAGAAGAAGAAGAAGAAGAGGAGAGCCACTTTTGGCCACACACAAGAATGAGCTTCTCATTCACTTTTCAACTTTATATACAAAACCCTAAATCCCTTTTGGGCGGTCATCCCCTTATCCCATTTTTTACATGGCCTAGGCCCTTTTCCCCATTTTCCTTCTATCTTCCTAGCTTCCTTTCCACCGCCCGTCTACATTTACAAATTGCACAGGTGAGAGCCAGTTATTTAGGACTTTTCTGTGCTTCTTGTGTTTCTAGATTTTTCTTGGCGCACCTTCGTCTTCTATTTCACTTTTGCCTTGGCCTTGTCTTCTGCTTCAGCTTTTCCAGACTTTCCAGCTTTTTCGGATTTTTCACCTTTGTTCGTTTGAGGGTTAATAGGTCCTCAAGTGTTGGGTGAGAATAATGATGGTTTTGTGATTATGTCATTGCTTCTATTATATAATTATAGTTGTCCTCAATTGTGGGCATTGAATGTATGCTTGGAAAGGAGCATTGGGAAAGGGGATATGTTCCTAGAACCTATTGAGAAATGCATTGATGTTCATGTGGTCCTCTTATAGGGGAGAGCCACTTCTTGGGAGGAGCTAGAATATATGATTAAAATGATGGATATATATATCTTTAGGCCTTAATGGATTTTGGGTTGATATATTTTTTCTATTTAGAGTGTTTTTTGAATGATATTTGTAGAATGTTGAATTTTGTTAGAAGTGTAGCTATGGCTACTTCTTTTAATCGAGGAATAATGAAGTTGGTCCCTAAGGTTGTGAAGAGGAGAAGATGTGGAGCCACTCAAGACCTTTAGTAGTGCTAAATGTTCCTCACAAGATAAGGTTGAAGGATCTTGCTTTGCAAATCAAGTTCATTTTTCTCAAGGTCTTGAATGACAACAATATGGTTTTATACATTTGAGAAATATGCATGCCTTTTGCTATTGTCTATGATTTAGCCTTTTGATGGAGACTTACTTTTAGTTACCATGGATCTAGATAAAGTGCATGATAAAAGCAATTGGGATTTTATTTGCAAGTGCTAGATATGTATGGATTTGGATATGGCTTTACAATAGGATTCAAGTCCTATCACCTTAGCTAATTGTAGTACATCCACCCAAGATGATTCTTCAACTTGATTGACACAAAAATCCACATTAAAAAGAAAACCATTGAAGTTGAAATCCACCTTGATCAAGGTGATCCATCAACTTGAATGAAACCAATATGCATTCAAGGTGATCCTTCATACCATCCATCACTTTTGTTTAGGATGGTCTTCACCTTGAGTGACCATCACATTGGTTGACCATCATGTTGATCAAGATGATCATCACCTTCACTAACTCAAAGCCCACTCAAGATGATCTTTAGCCTTATTGAAACTCTTCACCTCTAATACACTCCATAATCTTGAATGAGCTATATTCACTAAGAGTGATCATGAACCATAACTTTTGTTTACTTTGACTAACTCAAATCACTCAAGATAATCATCACCTTGATTGGAATCATTTTGACTGAAAAATCACCTCACCGGGCTTTTTCATACAAGTTATTTAATACATATTACTTATAAGTCACCTCTAGCACATCCGCATACCTCCACAATTTCATGGCCACATAGATCACATTCCACCCCCATCTGGGAGGTGTATACCATTATCTAGAATGTATTATGAGGTTCCTCAAAGGTCGAAATTTACCTTGGCTAGCCTAAAAAGCAATTAAAGTTTTTATCCTCATATTCAAAACATCAACTCTAGTGCACCTTGATTGGAAGAATGGAAAATAGACAATAAGACCTAGTCAATGTCTTGCATGTCGAAGATGTGCCCATTAGTTTAAAAAACAAAAGATGAGAAAATTGCCCAACATTGCCCATTAACCAACTCGAATTCCACATCATTACATCAAGGGGTTCATCATAAGATTTTGATAATGAGGTTCTGAACACTTCATTAACTCATTTGAAAGTTGAAGGTAAGAAGATAACCCAAAAAATTGATTAGAATGAGCTCACAATCAAGTAGACTATAGTGGAAGCAAAGAATCTACAATATAAATCATTAGACACACTAAAGAAGATAATATTGATTTAATGGGCTTATATCACTTGTAAAGTTTGTTTTGTGAAGGCAATGAAGGATTGTATGTATACACATGTAGACTTGTGACAGAAGCATCAATAGGGGTTCATCAAGCCTTAACAAATACGTAGACAATATTACAAGGGTGTGTGCAATCTTTGATGGAAAAATATAGATTGATGACTGAGAAGAATAGGGAGAATCAGAGCCTACAACAAGCAATGTCTGTCATTGAAGATATTATGTATGCTAACGTGTATAGAATATTGAGCTACACTCTAAAATTATGGAGTTGGAGAAGGAGAATAGAAACTTAAAGAGGAAGCTCATAAAATTTTGGAGATTTGGCCCACTTTAAAAACCAAATAAGCACGCCAGTGCATCCAATTAATTAAATCAATTCACCAACTAGCCAAAGGAAGTGGACAATATCTAGCTAGATATATGCTCAATTTGCTACAATAAGAAATATGTTTCCTCATCCAGAGAATGACACTATTGCTAAAGTCCTTTGCAAGGATATGGTAAAAAATGCATTGGAAAATAAGACATGTACTACAATGAGCACAATCTAGTCTATTCATACTCCCTCATTGTCATATAGTGCTCCCATAATCCTTCTTTAGTCCCACTCACTATGATTGTTGAGACTAACTCATTATATAGGAGTGGATGCCATTGATTGCTTTATTGTTAGAAACTTGTAGATTAGTAAATGTAGATTCTATATTAGGTGGAGAAAAATCTGGTGAACCCAAATGGTAAGGATGTAGATCATGAGTATAGGAAAAAAACTTCTCAAAAGAGATCAACTTAATCAAGTGCCTCGATTATTCCAGATCTACCTTGGAAGTTACGTGTATCTTGTAGCCTAAAATGTAGGAAAACTAGATAGTCAAGTTGTTGAAAAAAGTTAGGCCTAGAATATTGGAGCTCTTGACCATACAAATTTAACATGCTAAATCCAAGATGGAATATCTTTATACCATGTCATCCTTCGATGATTTTATTTACACATTTGTAAATTGTGATTCTTTTCTATATGTTCTATCTAGAAGTACTTATTCTGCCCAAAGGTATCTAAATAGGTATTGTTCATGTGCTACAAGTTAGGACTATTTGCAAGATGAATACTTAAGAAATTATTACAGAAGAATTTAGTTGGTCCTTCAATTGGTATAACAATATTTTCGAGTATTCTTCTCAACCATACAATCTCACATGTTGTCAAGCATTTTCATGTAAGCTAAAGAACCCCTAGAAAAACATTAGTTGGATAGGATTTTTGCAGCTTGGTTGTTTGTGTGATTGTCTAATTTGTTGTTTTCTAGTTGAATTTTTTGTGTTTGTCTAGCTTAGGAATTGTTTTAGTCATTTAATTTGGATTTTTGAGTGTGGAAACTTGATTGCCTTGGTCGAGATTGGATTTTTCTTGGACAAATTGGAGTTGGAGTTTGTTGGAAGTTGCTGAACATCTTGAAACAATTATATTTTCTTGTTGATAGTCTTGCACATCATAAGGATTATGGGTTCACGAGCACTTCACATTGCACTTGTCCAATGCACTACGCTCGGGGGTCATCTCCTAATTTTATCAATTACTTCCATGCATTGGATTGGGTTGATGCACGATTTGCACCATCATTGAGCACTAGCATGGCGGAATGATGCCATTGCATCTATATGCAATAAATATTAGTTGCACACACACACACACACACACACACACACACACACACACACACACACACACACACACACACACACACACACACACACACACACACACACACACACACACACACACACACACACACACACACACACACACACACACACACACACACACACACACACACACACACACACTTGAGAGAGCACCTTTCATTGTATATGCATAGTTTCTTGCACACACAAGAGTTGGGATACTCATAACTCAATTAGGAACCTATGGTTGAGTAGAAAAGGTGGTTGGGTGAGTTTTGAGGGTCTGAAGGACATCATCACTTGTGAGATGGGTTGTTTTCTTGGTCAACATCATGAGGACCATTATGTTCTTGAGTGATTGTGAGATTTTCGGAGGATGGAGCGGAGTACAATATTTCCTTGTTCAGTGATGAGAGGTAAGATAAAGGATTTGATCTAATCAAGGAATTGTGTTTGCATTTTCAATTATGCATGTGTACGTGTAGATAAGCTAGGCACTATTTTTCTAGTGAATCCATTTTTTACATGTGGAACATTGCTTGTATGATTGCATAGCATGGATTTGACTTTGCATGTCTTATTCAAATCATATGTATGGTTGGGCACGGAGTTTATTGTTCAATAGCATATTCTTGCTCTAGGTCACATTGCATTGTGACAAAGTATATATGTCTGAAGAAAACAAAATGTTCTTGAAGGCTCAAGGATTAAAGGAAGTTCATATGTTTCTTAGTGAAGTCATGGGTTACCTTGATTACCTTAGTTGGAACATTTTGGCCTCTATGCTATTGAGGTACAAGAAAAATAACACTTCAAGAAAATTGGAGAGACATTCAGATTGCATGAATGATGGCAAATATGACTATCATTGAACCAATCAATTTCATTGCATATGAATCACTTGTGGGTAGTCCATTGATAGAAGAAGACCATGATAGTAAAATTGGCAAATGTAGAAACAACCATGGTTTCAAAGTAGCTCATTTCTAAGAAAAAGGCCAGCCAATTCTAAAGCTAGATACTGCATAAGATTTAGTCTACAAATAATTATAAGAGATGGTCAGTATCTCTAATAAGTAAGGAAGGTAGGCTACAAAAAAGATGTACATTGGATGCTTAAGCTGTAGGGTGGAGCCAGATCATGTTAGTTCTGTTGGAAGTGAGGGAATGTGAAGGGCCCTCAATATTCAAAGGCATCATTGAGTAGCCTGGCCCTTTTATATTAACAACTCCTCACCTTACTTATGGGGAAATATCTAAGGGCATAAATGAGGATAATTTATTGCCTAAAATCACTTCCGAGATATGTGATTGTGTCAATTGGTGCAGCTGTTGGGTAATGTAATTGATATCATTAGCAGTATGTTTGTATCTGTTGAAAAAATGTCAAGTCTTTAACCCTTGATCCAAATGTCTAGAAAGTAGTTATGACCAATGAAAAAGTTGTGGAGCTTACTCAATCCCTAGGGGCAAGAGGAAAATGGGACTACAACTAGGGAAATTCTCTGAGATCATCCTGTTGGCATGATTTGACCTAATGGAGGTAGGCTGCCTCTGCATTCTTTGATTCAAACGCTCTTAAGTTTTTTATTTACTTTCGACACAAGCAAACACCTACAGCATTGCATTTCCACCTTTAAAATGGTTGGTGGAGTTTAGACTCAGAAATGAGGCGACAAGTCGAGTTGCTAAATGCCACCAAGCAATCAGTGACCAAGAAGCTCTCCTATGAACATGACACACAATCACTTTGAAAGCTAGCAGTGATGAAAAGCTTTTAGGCTTTTTGAATAATGAGGAAATGAAGAAATGTTTCTCACAAGATAAAACGTGTTTTTAAAATGCCTTAGGCTTTTAAAACTCATTCCTTTTGGAAAGTTGAAAGCTTTAAGGCCATGAAAAGCACAATTCAATGTGCTTGAGGAGAGGAGAAATCTATATAAGGGGTGAGAGTGAAGGCTAAGGGGTCCCTTTCCCTTGATGTAAAATTTATTCTCTATGTGAGGTGAGACAAGGGGTGCACACAAAAGAGTGAAGTCTTATCATGTTGGTCAAAGTGTTTGAAAAAACTTGGATGTTGAGGCTTCGAAGAGTTATAAAAAAAATTTTCAACCAGGTATGAGGACTTTTGGCAATTGTTTTCTCTCAAAGTTTGTGTCAAATACTCTACCTGGTACGTAATTTCAATGTTTTAAAACCTACAAGAGGCATAGCTTGTTCATTTGTGATGGTGTGTTGTTTGTGTTGTGGTTATAAAGAGTCGAACATTTCCATTGTGAGTTGTACTTTGACAAGGTCAATTCCATAACCAACACTCTTTGTCATACGTTTAGGGGTTGTGTAAGATGTTTGTCATTGATTGTCACTTGCTAAACATTTTCTTTTTTGGTGCCCCCGCTAATGAGGAGTGCCGAAAAAAATTGATTTTGTGAAGATTTGTTGAATTTTGAGACTATTTTTTGATGACCAATTATTTTTTGAAATTTCAGAGCACAAAATGAGAGGATCCTCAGCAATTCCTGAAAAAATTGGAGCTTGGATGCATCATCCAACAAATAAGTGACTCAACCTTGAAACTCCAAATTCTAAAATTTCAATTGTTGAATGAAGGTCAAAATTGGTTTGAGAATTATGAAAAAACTCTCAGATTGAGAAATCTTCATGTTCCTATGGAATATGAAGCTATAAATCAGGTGTTTCTTGACTGATTTAAAGAAAACAAAACTTTTGGATCTTTGATGAAAAATAGAAACTTGGCAAAAAAGAAGATGAGACCATAGAATTTTTTGCCTTAGAATATACCCGACTTTGGGATCCTTGGAACACATCCTTAGGCCTAGGAGAGAAAGCAACTGAAATGTTGAAAATAAAACATTTTGTGGAAAAATTACAGGGAGAGGTGAGAACAAAATTAGAAATAAAAAAATTGAGCACCTTTAAGGAAGCTGTAATGATTGCCATAGAAAAAGAAAAAGAAACTGAGAAAATAAAAAGAAGAGAGCCATATAAAATAACTAATAATGAAACTGAAGGAAAAACTGGCAAGGTGATGGAAAAAAATTATTAGATTTTAGTGAGACAAAATACTTAATTAGCTCTAGAGGTTGAGGATCAACTCTCAAGACAAATGCAAAACATGAGTCTAGGAGTTTTGAGAGATAGGCCTTTGGGTAGAGGTAATGGGGGACTGATGGGAGAAACTAATCAAGAAAATATGAGAGGAGGAAGAGGAGGAAATGGGAGAGGATATTTTCGAAGACCAATGGTGATGTGTTATTCATGTGGGAAGATAGGTCACATAAGCAAAAATTGTCCATATTTACCAAGACTAGGAGGGGACATGTATCATTTACATCAAAATCTTCCCAATAGACAAAACAATTATGGAATAGTAATAAGATATCAAACGTCTTCTCAAACATCAAAACCTATGGAAGAAGAGAACGATAAGACCACTATAAATTGTATTCTTATTGAAAAAAGGGTGAGGAAAAGAAAACTATAGATGTAATGCGAGCAATGAAAAGGAGAAGAAATGTAGAAAGAGATGAACTTGAGACTAGTATGGTTGGAGAGGAAAGAGAGAGAAAGATAAAAAAAAGGAGAAAAGGAAAAATGTGAGAAAAAAAGAAAACATAAAAAATATTATCATACTTCAGATATTCCTTTAGGGGAAGGGGAAAGTGTTTATGAATTGAGAAAGGATTTGATGGGTAGAAAGAAGATATAACATTCACTCGGCTAATGGAGTTGTGTCTTAGGGAGAAAAAATGTGAGAAAAAAAGAAATTAGTAAATCCAAAAGAAAGAGACAAAAAAAAAAGGAAATGTAAGATTTTTGAGTGCAAAGGAGTTACTTGATATTTGTCTTGTAGTTGAATCCTGGTATAAAAATCATAATAAATCAGAATATAAGAGAGACACACATTGATGGAGGAGCAAAAGTCAATGTGATTACACAAGCATGTGTTGAACAATTCAGACTTCGAATAATTGTAGGATGTGGGTTTGGATCAGGCTTGCAAATCATGCTAAAGTGAAATACATAGGAATAATTCAAAATCTAGAAGTCAAGGTGTATAGAGTAGTTGTGAAAATAACTTATCATGTTATGCTAGTAGGTTTGCATGCTTTTCCACTTATCCTAGGTAGACCTTGGCTTAGAAAGGCAGGAGCAATACATGATTGGGGAAGAGGAATCATAACAATTTATGACCGTAGAGGAATAGCAAAGAAGTTTGATATGGCCTCAAGAAAGGAACTAGTGAATAAGGATGATAGTGAAGAAGAAGAGAAGGAGGAGGAGAGTGATAGTTCTGAGGAAGAAGAAAGTGAGGATGAAAGTTTAAAAAGTAACTCAGATCCAAAGTTTTCATTAATAATAATAGAGAAAAAGAAGGAAAAAAAGAAAACATCCTTAGACATCAAGGAGAAATCAAGAACACATGTCATACATTCAATAGTTTCAAGAGTATCCAATAATTTTAAAAAACATAGCTTTCATCCTTCATCTAAAGAAAAAGAACATTTGTTTTTGCTTAAGGATGAAGAATTATCATTTGAAGAAGAAACTTTAAAGGAAGATATAAATAAGGTTCAAATTGTGAATATTAAAATAGAAGAAAATCAGGAGAGTGAAATGATTGGAGAAGATGAAGAAGGGAAACTAGATGAATTAGAAAGATTGATGGAATGACCTCAAGTTTCATAAAAACAAAGAGAGTTTCTTGAGAAAATGTTGAGTTAAGACCCAATAGAAGTAGAGAGAAAACAATATCAAATAGTTATAAATAAATATCCAAATCTCTTTGTAACTTCTTACACAGAAATCAGAGGTATGAAAGAGGAAGGGCTAAAAATTGAACTTAAGGAAGTTGCCAAGCTAATTTTTCAAAAACTAAAACCCTTAACTTTAGAACAAATGTCTATTTAGAAGAGGTTGATAAGTTGTTGCAAGTAGGTTTTTTTTTTGTTGAACATTCAGAATGGGTAAGTACAATAGTTATAGCACCAAAGAAAACATGAGGTTGGAGGATTTGTGTAAACTATAAACCTCTAAATGCAGTCACTAAGAGAGACCATTATCCACTTCCTTTCATAGATGAAAATTTGGATTTAGTTTTGAAAGACATGAAAGTTATAGTGTTTGTGATGGTTATTCAGGGTACTTTCAATTACTCATTGCTCTTGAAGATAAGAGGAAAATGACTTTTATAACACCGTGGGGTTGTTTTTGTTATAGAGTTTTACCTTTTGGACTTAGTAATGGACTAGCTTGGTAGGGTAAACAAAGTGTTAGTTCCTTTCCTAGGGAAGTTTTTGAGAGATTTCATTGATGATGTTTGTGTACATAGTACAAGACTTGAACATTGTGAAAAACTTAACAAATTGTTTGAACGATTGGACAATTATGATTGTCAATTAAATCCAAAAAAATGCAAGATAACTAAACTAAAAGTGAAACTTCTTGGTGTCATGTGGTTTCAAAAAATGGAATTGAGCATGATCCTAAAAAAAATCATAAGGTAAGATATCTATCAAGATTCATACCTTTGGCATCTCAGTCCGTTGCAGATAGAAGCCAAGAAAGATCCTTTAGAGTGGACAAGAGAGGCTGAGGAAGTGTTTCAACAAGTTAAAGAAACTGTAGGTCATGCATCATTGGTCCAGGCACATGATTGGGAAAGGGAATTTTTTGTGAATCCATTAGTAGGAGAAGATGCTATTGGAGGAATCCTTATGCAACAAGAAAAGATTTCTCGATACATGAGACCTATCTATTTTGCAAGTCGAGTGAAGTTGCAGATGGAAATGACATATACTAAAATTGAATTGGTAATGATTAGTGTAATATTTGCTTGCAGACAGTTTAGGAGGTATTTACTACCAAAACCCTTTACAATTTTGATAAGCTATACACTATTGCCATAGTTAGTGAATAACTCAAATCTTTTGAGGAGAGTTATGAAATGGATTTTTGAACTTGAAGAATATCAATATAAGTTTCAGGTTGAGGATTCAACTCGAGCCACAACAGTAGATCTTTTGACTTATTAAGGAAGTTCATTCTTGCTAAGAGGAAAATTTGGAGATAAAGAAGAAGTAAAACTAGAAATTGAAAACTCATTTTTGATGCATTTTTATGGATCATATTGAAAAGCACATCAAGCATCATTAAGAGGGATTGTAGTTTATGATCCACATGGGAAATTGATAAGGAAAGAAACTGTTAAACTTAAGGCAACTAGTAATAATGAAGCTGAATATGCAACCTTACAAGTAGCTATCTTACTTTGTCAAAGAATGGGAATTCGAAGATTGAGGATTAGAGGTGATGCAATACTATTAGTAAAGCAAATCTTTGGAGTTTGGGAGATCAAGAATCCCAAACTAAAGAGAATGTATAATAGAAATCAAAGAGATTTAAATCAGTTTGAGGTTTGGATTCTGAAACATATATCTAAGAAAGAGAATCAGGAAGCCCATGATGTAGCTCAAGAAGCAATTCGTTAAGTTTTTGTTATGAAAGAAAATTTTACTTTGCATAGCGGAAGAGAAACTCTTAAATTGGAAGAATAATTTCTCTAAATTGGGAAAGTATAGTTCACTATCTCGAAAGACAAGAAATATGGGTTTTTGAGAAGAGTTGGAAGATAGAAGTTAGTGAAAGATGTTTTTTATGCCAAAGGAGTGGATTTAATCTTGAGAAGAGTACCTTGAAAGGAGGAAATATATCATATTCTTGAAACAAATCATGAGGGAACTTGTAGAGGACATTATTCCTACAAAATAACTCTTTAGAAAATTTTAACTGAAAGATATATGTGGCCAAGTGTTCATAAGGATGTCAATCATTGGTGTAAATCTTGTCATGAATGTTAGAGAATGAGTAAGAAAATATTTAGACTAGAAACCAGAAAAAAAATTCTTGCTTATGATATTTTTGAAAAATGGGAAATAGATACAATTGGTCGATTACCACATACTTCAAGAGGAAATATATATATTTTGATTGAAGTTGATTATCTTTCTCGTTGGGTGGAAGCTAAAGTTAAAAATATCAAAGCCATAGATGTGGAAAAATTCATTTATGAGGACATATGGTGTAAATTTGGGACACCTTTAGAGATTCTATTTGATAGGGGACCAGGTTTTAAAGGAGAACTAATTGATTATCTTATTGAGAAAATGAAGATAACAAAGAGATTTGGTTCACCATATTATTCCTAGTGTAATGGTCTAAATGAGTGATTCAATGGTGAGTTGATAAGAATGTTGTCAAAAATGACAAAAGATTGTCCTTAGACATGGGACATTGAGTTGCCAAGTGCTTTGTGGGCTTATCGTTTAGATAGGAAAGAGAGCACATGTTTTTCTCCCTTTAAAATGGTTTATGAAATGGAAGCCTTGTTACCTATAGAAGTGGGAATACCGGCTTTGATGATGTTTAAAAGATTGAGTGAGGGTGAGGAAAAAAATTATTTCACATAGAGATTGTTACAATTATAATAAGCATAATTGAACAGGCAAGAGGTGTGTGATCATTATTAAAGAAGCCTAGAAAGAAATATTCAACAAATATATATATATATATATATAATGGGATCTAGTTCTGAAATATAACAACAAATTGGATCATACTTTTCAAAAGAAATTTCAAACAAAATGAGAAGGAGCATTTAGAGTCACAAAAACTTATAAAAATGGGACTTATGCATTAGAAGATATGGATGGAAAGGCACATGAACAAAGAATTAATGGTGGATATAGATTAAAGAAGTATGTCTCAAAGGTTCATGAGAATTCAAATAGATGAGTGGTCAGAACAGAAATAGTTAGAAAAAAAGAATGAGAAAACGGAATGAATGATAGATGTAGCATCACTTTATGAAAGCAATTGCTATGCATGAATGCTTGTAGACTAGGGGGAGGGCTAAACATGTCAAGTGTTTTCATGTAAACTGAAAAACCCCTAGAAAAACATTAGTTGGGTAGGATTTTTACAGCTTAGTTGTTTGTTTGATTGTTTGATTTATTATTTTGTAGTTGAATTTTTTGTGTTTGCCTAGCTTAGGAATTGTTTTAGTTATTTAGTTTGGGCTTTTGAGTGTGGAAACTTGATAGCCTTGGTTAAGATTAGATTTTTCTTGTAAAAATTGGAGTTGGAGTTTGTTGGAAGCTACTGAACATATTGAAACTAGTATATTTTCTTGTTGATAGTCTTGCACATCACAAAAGGAATATGGGCTCATGAGCACTTCACGTTGCACTTGTCTAATATGCACTGCGCTCGAGGGTCATCTCCTAATTTTATCAATTACTTCCATGCATTGGGTTGGGTTGATGCATGATTTGCATCATCATTGAGCACTAGCATGGCATGATGCCTACTGCAGCTATATGCAGTAAATCTTAGTTGCACGTGCACCTGAGAGAGCACCTTTCATTGTGCACACATAGTTTCTTGCACACACAAGAGTTGGGATATTCATCACTCAATTAGGAACCTATGGTTGAGTGGGAAAGGTGGTTGGGTGAGTTTTGAGGGTCATGAAGGACATTGCCAGTTGTAAGATGGGTTGTTTTCTTGGTCAACATCATGAAGGACCAATATGTTCTTGAGTGGTTGTGAGATTTTGGGAGGGTGGATAGGAGTACAATACTTGTTGAGTGATGAGAGGTGAGATAAAGGATTTAATATAATCAAGGAATTGTATTTTCATTTTCAATGATGCACGTATACGTGTAGATATGCTAGGCACTATTTTTCCAATGCATCCATTTTTACATGTGGAACATTGCTTGTATGATTGCATAGCATGGATTTGACTTTGCATGTCTTCTTCAAATCATATGTATGGTTGGGGCACAGAGTTTATTCTTCAACATCATATTCTTGCTAGGACACATTGCATTGTGACAAAGTATGTATGTTTGAACAAAACAAAATGTTTTTGAAGGCTCTAGGTTTAAAGGAAGGTCATATGTTTATTAGTGAAGTCATGGGGTACCTTGATGACCTTAGTTGGAACAGTTTGGTCTTTGTGCTATTGAGGTATAAGAAAAAGAATACTTCAAGAATTTTGGAGAGACATTCGGATTGCATGAATGATGGCAAATATGACTATCGTTGAACCAATCAATGCCATTGTATATAAATCGCTTGTGGGAATTTGCCTTTGACAGAAGCAGAATATGATAGTAAAATTGGTATTTTTGAAATACTACCACTGAATACCATATTAGAGAATTGGGGAACCTCCCAAGTTCCACTTTCAAATAAGGAGTAATATTTAACCAAGTGGCTAAATCGTAACCCCATATTTAAGAGTGGCACTTGGGGGGATTGCTTATATATTATCTAGGGAAAATTTCACCCTCAAGTAAGGGGATAATATTTGAGCACGTGTCTAAATATTGATCACATTAGGAATTCCCAAAATTTATGAAAATTCCCAAATTCTTGAATATGTGGTTACGAATTGATGTTGGGTCATTGGATAAAAAAACAACATGACTTATTTATATGTTTGAAGAGGACAATGTCCATGAAAGGCACATCGAAGCTTGCCAAGTATTGTAAAGATAAATGTAGAAACAACCATTGTATCAAAGCAGTTCATTTGTAAGAAGAAGGCTAGCCAATTTTGAAGTTGAATACTGCATGATATTTAGTCTACAAATAATTATAAGAGATAGTTAGTATCTTTGATAAGTAAGGAAGGTAGACTACAAAAATATGTACATTGGATGCTAAAGTTGTAGGGTGGAGCCATATCATGTCACTTCTATTAGAAGTGAGGGAAAGTGAAGAGCCCTCAATATTCAAAGGCATTATCCAACAACCTGGCCCTTTTTATTTTAACAACTCCTCATCTTACTTATGGGGAAATCTCTAAGTGCATAAATGAGGTGAATGTATTTGCTAAAAAAAAATCCTCTAACTTACGACATTATCTACAAGTTGTGGAATATTCCAACTAGTATCTCCTAACATGTTTTGCCTTCAACACACTCAAAAATGTCCAATTTGGGCTTAAAAGTAGTTTATACATGCATTACCAGACTTGACGATTGTATCTTCATTGTTTGCTTGATAATATTTTGAAGCAACAATTCTTACAACTTGAAAATAGTCCTATCTTTAGCATAGTTGAATTAAAATATTGAACTAAAGTGTTGCTAGCAACACAAAAGAGATCCTAAACCATAATATAAAAGGGCATGCAGCTCTCATGTACAATGGGAATTTTTCTAGAAACTCATATTAATCACCCCTTTTGGATAAAGTTTAGGCAAGATTAAAACTTTATGACAACGAAGAGAAAGTGTTGTTGGATTTTCACCTAGCACAATACTCACACATAATCAAAGACCAAAGACATCCATTTAATCAACCTAAGATTCACAAATAACAAGCATCAATATCAAAATAGACAAAATATAACTTCAAGGACTAAGGTCTTGTTGAACAAATCTCCCTCCCTCCTAAGTCTTTGACTTATATGACCTTTCCTTAACCCACTCCAACAACCAAGAGCACATGTTAATTACTCTGGCTATAACTTCTACTCTCACCTCCTTATTCTTAGCTTCTTCTTCAAATTTTCTTTATCTCTTAGGCTCCATTTGTCAATGCCTCTCCTCCTTCACATTGCACTTCAATGTTGTCACTCCTCCTCTTTGACTCTTCACACCTATTCCTTAGTTATAATCCTCCCCTTCTCACCACTTCACTCCACATCTGATGATCAAAGAGAGGTATCCTGACCCCCCTAGTTTTTATTAAAAAGTTTGATTCCTAGCTTTTCCTAAAGGCTTTAAGCCACTAGCTTTAATATCAAAATGCTACTAATAAATGGGCATCCTCATCACGATCTCCCTATGGTTGCCATTAATTTTGTGAAAAGAAACTTGATAAAGATTCTAGAATTTCTAGTTGACATTATCAGTGAGGTAAGGCTCATCTTTTAGCAAAAGCATCATGCTACAGTCTAAGCTAAAGTTTAAGGCTTCGCTTTAATTTCCTAGCATTAGCATTGGTAGTATGAGCCCACCATGAACAAAATATTGGATGTTTATAAGGCCCAATTTTGTACACTTTTAAGATATGGAATGTAGCAATCATGTAGACAAATTAGTGGGCTAATTTGTGGACCTTCCACATCAACACTACATACATGGGCTTTTAATGCCATTGATTTTGCTCACCCTTCCATCCCCAAAGTGTTGTAAACAAGATTCCTTGAAGTTGTGCTTCATATCATTAACTAATGCAAAATATTGAAGAAATTAGAACACATTTTCATACAATGTAAAAATGGGTGTAATATGTATCTGAACAACTTGGTCACACTAGTATTGCTCCCTCCATCTGTACTTTGCTTGTATATTCAAGAGTGCAAGAAGCATCTTTAAGAGAGATACATAGCACCCATCATATAATGGTGTGGGCAACCCCCTCTTTCAATGGATTAGATGACTCAATATCCATGGGTAGTAGTGCCTTAATCATTGCTTCCATCTCAGGTTCTAATATCTAAGGGAGGTCTAATTGGTCTCCAATCTTTTTTGCAATGGTGTGCACTAGACGAAGCACATTCTAGAATATTTATATGTTTAGGTGCTTCGTACATGGTCTGTCTACGAACTCTTCTTGTTGGACACAAAACATCCATTGGTTCTAATGTATTGGCATCCCCCTATGAAGATTGTCATAGATGAACAATATCATTGAGGAATATTTCAATTACAGCTTGGCTATATAGCACAATTAGTGCACACTTTGCTCATTGTTAACTTGTACTCCAAGATCGCTTGATCAATGATTTCTATCTAAAACTCAACATAACATTGCACATGGTCTATGGATAAATGACATTTTCAACAAATTGCAAACTTGCACTGAGTGCAAGGATATGGGACATGCTGATTGAGATATGCCTCTTGATCTTTAGCTTAGTGGTTGTCATTATTGGTCATTTTTACTATAGTACAGGCAATTGAAAGGGATGCGGGAGAGAAGAGCACACACAATGTAGGTGCTATCAACAATGTTGTGACAGCCTTATTGCACTTTCATATATATATGAATAAAGAATATGGGCGGTCACTGTATACAGGCAGCCCCAAGGGCCTTTTACCCCAACAACCTCCCACTAAAAGGCCAATGGGCCAGGGAAAAACAAAAGAAAAGAAAAGAGACAAGGTGAGGAATCATGACATCTCACCCAACGCCCAATCAGAAAGCGAGCTGTGCAATAAGTGTCGGGAATCTCCGAGTCCAAGTCATCCAGGAGGCAAGTGATCCCATAGCTCCATACAACGGAGCAATCCAGCACAACTCATGAGTGCAAGGCTGTACATCATCATCATCAGAGTAGCGCATAGCATCAGCGTGGCGCATACAAGATAGCAGAGAGCATCCAAACTCTCCAGAGTCAATCATTGAAAGAGGGCCAGCATCTCAGACACAAGTTAGACAGGGTCTCAAGACAGTATGCAGCCTCAACGAAGCGGAAGATTGACATACGGCTATAGAATCGGCCATAAAGTACACTGAACGCGCATCAAGAGGCCTAAGAGGTGTCTGTGTCTCATAAAAGACAGCATGACGACTGTGTAGAACCTTCTGGGCATCCAAATCCCAAAACCTATAAGCCGTAAAGTCACCATCTCCATAACCAAGGAGAAGACATTTGCATGACATAGGCTCATGTGGCATACTGACAGTGGCCTCCCAGCCAAATATCCTCAAGTGATCATAGGAGGGTCTCATACCACTCCATGCCTCATGCGGTGTAATACCGTCCAAAGTCAAGCTGGCATCTTGTTAACCAAGTAGACTGTCATCATAAGGTCTCAGCCCAAAAGCCATAAGACACTCCAGCTGTGGTAAGCATAGCAGCAACCTTCGCTTGTAAGGTCAGGCACATGCCATGAGCAATCCCATAATACCGTGGACATAAGAAATCAATGCCATATTACTGACAAGAGATCTGTAAGCTGGGAGAGATAGCATGACTCTCATAATCCATCTACAAGCATCTAGGCCTGCTATCAACAGCAGAATCCATAAACCTGTCAAGCATAGTAACAGCATCCTCAATCCGTACCAAAGGGTAAGCCCAAACACGGTGGGTAGCATAATCCATGAAGGTCACAAAATACGATGCTCCACCAAGTGACTGGAAAGGCATAGGTCCATATACTGCAACATGGGGAAGAGTAGGAAATAAGCCCATATCACATAAAGCATCCATCTCAGTGTGTCGTACTCTCTTATAGCCTCTTTTACTACATCACTAGTGTATGTCTATGCATGTACCTTAGGATAAGAGAGCCAAATCACTACCATATCTAGCACCTCTGGGTAATACCAAGCAACCACGATAGATTTTCCATGAAGTATCCCCAAGAGAGACATAATATCTTGCACCATGCAACTGACTGTTGACAGAGATCAGGCTCTTACTGAGCATAGGTATATGCAAGACATCACCGAGCATAACAGAAGACCCATTTGGCAAAGCCAAGTGTATATCCCCTGTACCAATAACATGACAATCCTGCTGAAGGCCCAAAGACATACATCCACCAACCTCCCTGTAAGAAGAGAACCAAGCTCTATGCGGAGTAACATGACAAGATGCCATACTACCTAAAAGCCAATCAAAGTTATAGGCCATATCACTAAGCAAGTAATCTGCAGGGTAACACGATGCCAGGAGTCTAGGCTCAGTTGCATTATCATGGGTAACTACATGCACCATACCACTATCAACAATGGTCTCACCTACTGTATCACTGACTCTGCTTTCATGTCTAGTGTGGCACAATCTTTTCTGCTCTCTAATCCACTTGAAGCATTTATGCTTCACATGCCTTGTCTTTCCACAATGAAAGCAAACAAAACCTGTAAGACCTGTAGAAGAGGACAACTGCTCTGTAATAGCATGAGTAGGGCTGTCCAATACATCCAAGGAGCTCAAAGAATCAGGGGAACTCTTATCAGGCTCATCAAGAGGACTGTCTGCATGACTAGAAGAGCTGGAAGTCGTCATAGCATACTGCAAAGGGGACTCATCCAAACCAGAAGGGGAGAACACAAAGGTATCAACCACGGATGCAAAAGCTCCCACACGGACAAGCCTAGCAGACAAAAGCATGACATATCCAACCACTGTAGCTCACAGCCATAAAAGCATAAGCATGTCTCGGAGCCATAAATGCATAAGCATCCCCGAAACATAGTAGTATACATAACTTTGCAATGTCTCATACCATCTACTAACATACATGTCCAGCCAAGAACAACAGGTGGCAAATAAACCTGTAAGAATCAAGATCCAATAAAAGCGCAAATATCTATGTAAAAGCATCCAGGTAAGAGGCTCTGTAAAATACATAGCAGCAGACCATGTGCATACACGGGTGGCCATAAAGATCAACTGCTCCCTAACATACACGGGCAATAGCAGCCCAAATAGCATAGATGCCATACGATAGAGAAGCAGGATGGCCATAACTATAAATCCCAAGCACTATCCAAGTCCACTGATCAGTAAGTATCCCGCATATCAAATGCAAATGAGCAATCACAACTCAATAGGCAACTGCCAAAACAAGGGACCAGTTCACTGCTCAATACCTATAAACGCATCCCAAGTAATAGCCAAGATCCATAATCAGAGCATCAAATCCCATATAGCATCCAAAGTCATAATGGAAAAAGCCAAGTCATAATGGAAAAATCCAAGTCAATGTCCAACTGCTCAAGGGAATACTCAAATGAATGTCGAGACGAGCTCAAGCAACCACCATCCACAACCAAAGCATAAAGCATTCACCAAGACATCATAACCTGTACTGGGTAGCCTAGGCATAAACCATGTCATAGATGAAATGCTAGCTGCAAAGAAGTGACAGTCAAACCCAAATCGAGCTCTAATCTCAGCTCAAAAGCATTCCAGAGCATAAACAAGACATGTGGCATAGTCCAAATACTGTCAAGATTGTGGGAGAGAAGGAAGGAGTCTCACTTGTAGCTTTCTTGCTTGCACAATGGGGGAATACACACAAGGGTGGAGGCTGAAAATAGTTTTCCTCTTCTTAGTTGTGTAAGCCAAAAGAACTCTCATACAAAGAAATAGAAGAACCCTATATATGGGTCTCAAACCAAACTCAACTAACTAAGGTGGCATACTAACTGAGCCACGAACTAGAGTAGATAAGGATAGCTGTCATGTAGCTATTATTCATGGGCGGTGTACTAACCGCATCTACAACTGACAAGTCGGTGACATAAATGCACAACGGTCACCCTGGCATATCACGAGTAGAGCTCGATATCTCAACACTCCCCCTTGAGCTCAATCCCAATTCCTGCACACCAAGCAGGTCTCTGAACTTGCGCAACTTCTCTGCGCCCAATGCCTTCGTGAATATGTCAGCTACCTGATCCTCTGTGCTGACATAAACTAGATCAATAAGACCTAGTAAAACCCTCTCCCGCACATAGTGATAATGCACCTCAATGTGCTTTGTTCTAGCATGATAGACTGGGTTATTTGCCAAGTGTATACTACTCATGTTGTCACAATAAATGACAACTGGCCCATCTGTAGGCTGATGCATATCATAAAGTAGCTTATGCAACCAAGCTACCTCACATGCAGCCATTGCTGCGCCCCTGTACTCAGCCTCTGTGCTGGATAAGGCAACTGTAGGCTGTTTCTTGCTGCTCCAAGTGACTGCAGCACTCCCAAAAGAGAACACATATCCACTGGTAGATCTTCTATCAGAAATACTACCAGCCCAATCAGCATCAGTGTATCCATGCAACTGTATCTGAACCCCAATCTCACAAAATAGTCCATACTGTAATGTGGACTTCACATACCTGAGTATGCGTCTAGCCGCATCCAAATGCGGTTTCCTTGGAGCCTGCATAAACTGACTTACCAATCCAACAGCATAGCTCAAATCTGGCCTGGTAATAGTCATATAAATCAAGCTTCCTACTATGCGTCTATACATAGTAGGGTCTTCTAGAAGCTCACCTGCATCTGCGCTCAGCTTCACATTCTGCTCCAAAGGAACTGAAATAGGCTTACAGCCTGTCATCCCATATTTGGACAGCATGTCCAATCCATACTGCCTCTGCAAGAGCTGTATCCCACTTGGTGATCTAATCACCTCAATGCCCAAGAAATAACGCAGCTCTCCTAAATCCTTCATCTCAAACTTCTGCTTCAATAGCATTTTCACATGAAGGATATCTTCATCACTGTCACCTGTCATAATCAAATCATCAACATAAATGACAAGTAGCATAATACATTTCTCTGTTTTTCTCACATAAAGTGAGAAATCTGCCTTGGAAATCTGAAAGCCAATAGTGACAAGATATTGTCCTATCTTGTCAGACCATGCTCTAGGTGCTTGCTTCAAGCCATACAAGGCTTTCTTCAACATGCAAACAAACTCAGGATGAACAGCATGCACATAGCCTGGTGGCTGCTCCATATAGACCTCTTCTTGCAAATCACCATGCAAGAAGGCATTCTTTACATCCATCTGATGTAAACACCATTCCTTTGATGCAGCCATAGCAATGACTGCTCTTACAGTTGCCATCCTTGCAACCGGACTGAATGTTTCTTCATAGTCAATGCCATATGTTTGTGCATACCCCTTGACTACTAATCTTGCCTTGTATCTGTTCACAGAACCATCTGCATTGTGCTTCACCTTATAAGCCCACTTACAGCCAATTGCATTCTTACCTTTAGGCAAAGGTACCAATTCCCATGTAGCATTTGCTTCCAAGGCATCCATTTCTTCATCCATGGCTTTCTCCCATTTTTCTTTTCCCATGGCTTGCTCAAAAGAAGTGGGTTCTGGTTCCTGTATCACTTTGACCATATATGCATAGTGAATGGCTGTAAATCCATCATATTTCAGCCTATCCACAGGATATCTAGCTCTGGTAGACTTGCGCAAAGTAGGTTCACTCCCAGGTGCTCTCAAAACATCCTTGGTCTTCCTTACTCCAGGTGTAACAATAGAAGGAATACCCAACTCATCATCAATGCTTTGTTCTGAGCCACTGGATTCACCATCCACATAAGAGTGACCTGCATTCACATCAAACATGGGCTGATCTACCTTCTCTTTTCCTTTTCGTGATACCTGCATACCACTATCTGCATTGTTTTGAGGAGATTCTCCTGATCTCAATCTGCCTGTCCATAGCGAAGAATATGAACCACTGCTAGAGGACACTCCAGGTCCACTAATATTTTGTGACTGCTGCTGTGAATTCTGTGCAGCATTACCATTTTGTGCATCTACATCATCAATCACATTTACTGGTTTATACCAGCTACTCATCTCATCAAAAATAACATCTCTGCTCACTGTAAACTTACGAGTAGAAGGGTTATAGCATCTATACCCTTTTTGCTGCAGAGAGTAACCAATAAAGATGCACTTCTCAGCTTTTGGATCCAACTTGGATCTCAACTCATCTGGCACATGTACATAGGCAATGCAACAAAAAATCTTCAAATGAGAAATATCTGGTTTCCTATCAGTATACCTCTCCTCTGGAGTCATCCCATGTATTGCTGCAGTGGGAGTCCTGTTCATTATATAGACTGCTGTAGCAACTGCTTCAGCCCAGTAAAAATCTGGCAAGTCTTTTTCGTTGAGCATGGCACGAGATACCTCTCCAATATGCCTGTTTTTTCTTTCTGCAATTCCATTTTGTTGTGGGGTATGACTGCATGAATATTGCTGCTTTATGCCATGCTCCTGCAGGAACCTTGCAAACTCATTTGAGAGGTACTCTCCCCCTCCATCTGACCTTAGGCATTTTATTTGGAGGCCTGTTTCTTTTTCAACCATAGCTTTAAGAGTTTTGAAATGCCCAAAAACTTTACTTTTCTTTTTCATAAAATACACCCAAACTTTTTTGCTATAGTCATCAATAAACGTGACAAAATAATGACAGCCTCCAAGAGATGCAGCTTTAGTAGTCCACACATCAGAGTGGATTGATTCCAATGGCTTCTTACTCTCTTGAACATGTCTAGGAAATGGTTTCCTTGCCTGTTTTCCAAACTGACAGGCTTCACATACCTTATGCATTTCTGCAACCTTGAATTTAGGCAATCCTGCAACAATATTTTGGGCCTGCATTGATTTAAGTCGCTGTACATTAACATGACCAATGCGTTTATGCCAGATATCAATATCTGCAACTACACCGGTCCCATGTGCAAACATTGCTGCACTCAATTCAGGCATGTCTGCATCCAATGTAAGCATTCTGCCCTTCTTCTTTCCTTTTGCTATCAAGCGACCTTTATTTTTCATATCCTCAACAAAGCATCCATGAGGATTAAATCTGACCTGCAAGCCCTGCTCAACCATTTGACCAACAGAAACCAGATTCTTGGTGATATTTGGGACATGAAATACATCGGACAAGTATTTCTTTTTCCCATCCTGCATAGACAAAGGAATTTTTCCAATCTGCACAATAGGATGTGCAGCATCATCACCAGTCTCCACAAATCCTGGTTTTTCCATTTTCCTTGCATCCTCCATCCATTCTGCATGACCTGTCATGTGATTAGATGCACCTGAGTCAACATACCACACATCGTTGCTTTCTTCTGCACTTGTCACAGAATTGTTCATGTGCTGCACCATAAACAAATGCTCATTTCTATCATCACCCTGTCTACTAGAAGATGCATAATTTTCTTGTTACAGTTTTCCATTCATGATGTCATTCTGCTTTTTATAGCAGTCTTTAGCCATATGACCCATTTTACCACAGTAGTAGCATTCAACATTACTGTTTGCATTTTGGCCTCTTTGCCATCCACCACGACCTCTTTGGCTCCCCCTGCCTCTAGAGTTACCACGTCCTCCTCCATAGGACTGGTTTTCTTGAGTCTGCTGCATATTCTGATTTCTACCACGGCCTCCAAATCGGCCTCCTCTACCTCTGTCTCTACCTCTTCGAGCATTTGAGTAGAAGACAGCTTCTTTTGAAGTTCCTCCTGAAGAAGATGCACCACCATTTCTTTGCTCCTCAGAAATTAGAAGAGCAATCAACTCCTCAAAATCAGGAAATCTTTCACGAACTGAAATGGATGTCCGAAACTGTGCATAATCCTTTTCTAGACCATTCAAGGTCACAGAAACTAAATCATCATCTTCCACTGGCGACCCAATGGAAGCAAGTGCATCTGCAATCTTCTTCACCTTCATGTGGTAGTCATTGATGCTCATACTTTCTCTTTGCACATTATGCAACTCTTGCTTGAGCTGCATTTTCCTGGCTTGCGTATTTGTGCTATACATTTTTGACAAAGTATCCCATGCCTCCTTTGGCGTACTTGCATCCTGAATATGCACAATCATAGAGTCTGAAATGCTGATAGACAGCCAATACATAACTTTCCTGGCTCTCTCATGCCATGCTTTAAATGCCTGCATTTGCTGTTGATTGGGAACATAAGGAAGAACTGGTTCTTCTTCATTTCCTGCAACAAATTCCCAATATCCTTTTCCCATAAGGAAATTCGTCATTCTAAACTTCCATGCTTGGAAGTTGTTCTTGTCAAGCTTTTCAGTGACATCTGTGAAAGAGAATCAGATGCCATTACAGAACACTGTAAAAAATTCTGTCACTGCAAAGAACACAGCTTCAGCCTCACAAGGGCAAATCTGCAAAACTGACGAAAGTGGTATTTAACCACACAGTCACTTCCTAGTGACGATTTTGCATCAACAAGCAACAAGGATGATTCTGTAACTCCCAATGTCTTTGCGCATAGGCATACGATACAATTTCTACAGTAACTTTTCACCGACCTGTAGAACAGTGGTCGCACAGCATAAAACTGGGCCTTTTCTTGAGTGCGTGCAGAAAACTTCCGCCTCCAAAACAGACCCCGAAATGGCCTCAAATAAAAAAAATAGGGTCGCCTAGGGCTAAAGCCCTATCCCGCGGCATATACTGCCCTCTTGCTTCACCACGAAGGGCGTCTCAACCTGAGACAATGCACTCTTGCAATTTCCGGCTGTGCTACCTGCAGAGATTTGCTCCCAAAACAGAAAATGAAAGCAACACTGCTCCTCTTACCAGGACACCGCGAGCTTGGCTTGCTTTCTTGAGCTCCTTACCACGAACAAGGCTCTGATACCATGTCAAGATTGTGGGAGAGAAGGAAGGAGTCTCACTTGTAGCTTTCTTGCTTACACAATGGGGGAATACACACAAGGGTGGAGGCTGAAAACAGCTTTTCTCTTCTTAGTTGTGTAAGCCAAAAGAACTCTCATACAAAGAAATAGAAGAACCCTATATATGGGTCTCAAACCAAACTCAACTAACTAAGGTGGCATACTAACTGAGCCACGAACTAGAGTAGATAAGGATAGCTGTCATGTAGCTATTATTCATGGGCAGTGTACCAACCACATCTACAACTGACAAGTCGGTGACATAAATGCACAACGGTCACCCTGGCATATCACGAGTGGAGCTCGATCTCTCAACAAATACATCATGACATCATACCGAGTAGCCGGGAGCACTCCATGACCAATAGACATAACCCAACTGTAGCATAAATAGCTTCAGCCCTGAAGTTCCCAACAGCAAATAACAGTCCAAAAATAAGTAAAATAATTCTCAAACCAAGCTCAAATCAAGTGCGAACTCATAGGCATACATTCCCAGACATGTAGGCACCAACCGGGCATAATCGGGCATCAAATGCCAATACCTGTAAGCATAAAATTGAAGTAATAGGTGGCTGCCCTCTTTTGGACAAATCTGGGACTGTTCAAAATAGTCAATGGTTGAGCTAAATCAGCTCCAAATGCATCTCACATAAGAGGCATAACATCCACAAGTGATCCAGTATCAATAGACATCAGTAGAAGTATCACATAAGCCATAGGCATACAAATACACGCTGTCTCAGACCTGAAATCTATTGCAGAATATTTTGTCATCAGAATTTGGCAAATTCGACATCACCATCGCGTCCAGAGCATGCCAAAATCCTAACTTAGACTCTTATCTTGCCTGAATCAGGTTCCGAATGCTCGAGATATGATAAAAAGAGTGTTTTTTGAGCCATTTTTGCAAACAGGCGCAAATAAAACGTGAGCATGCTACTATACTTGAGGGGCCAAATCAGGGTGGGTAGGGGATAATCAAGAGCCCAATGAAGGCCTACAATAGGCCTACACAAGCCTAGGACAAGTCCAAGCAAGAGGTGAAGAGAACAAGCTTCAATGATGGAAGCTATGGCTGCCTCTTCATGAAACCCTGTTGTTCATGTCAAAGAATGGCTGAGAACTAAGTGAGAAGCAAGCTCTCATACCTCGTGTAGATGCCGGGTAGAGCTCACGAAGGAGTGGCTCTGATACTAGTTGAAAGGGATGCAGGAGACGCAGGAGAGAAGAGCACACACAATGTAGGTGTTGTCAACAATGTTATGACAACCTTATTGCACTTTCATATATATATGAATAAAGAATATGGGCGGTCACTGTACACGGGCAGGCCCAAGGGCCTTTTACCCCAACAACAACACATTATCACATTGTACTCTCATTTAAACCCATAGAGATTCGCTTTATACTCTAATAGAAAAAGAGTGCAATAATGTATCTAGGATATTGCATCTAGCAAATCGTTACTGATACTATCCATCTAGACACTCAACACCCTTATAAATCCAATGCAGACCATTATACATATTTATAGTGATAGTGTTATAGATTGGTTTTACATGATACTCATATTAAGTTTGCTATCAAATGTAGTGTGTCTATGTTTAGATACAATTATTAGCCACAACTATTGATTGTTTTTAGAATTAGGGGAGTAAAACATATTAAGCAATTGTCCTATATTCCTTGAATCTTTCTTTTTCTCTCTCTTCCCCTATCTAACTCCCCTCTCCCTCTTTATTTTCCAATATTCTTGATTCTTTTCTATTCCTCTCTCCCTCTCCCTCTTTCCCTATCTTTATCTGTACTCTCTTTCCCCTCCTTATGTCTACTCTCGCCCTCTCTTGTTTCCAATATTCTTTCATTTTTTTCTAAGCCTCTCTACCCCTCTCTCTCTCTTTCCCTATGATTTTTATATCCCTCTTTATCCTTCTATTTCCCCTCTTCATCTCTACTCTCCCTCCCTCTTCTATCTATTATTTTTTAAATTTTTCTAAACCTCTCGTCCCCTCTCTCTCTTTTCCCATCTTTAATCTCTACTCTCTTTCTCCATTTCATTTTCTTCTAAATCTCTTGGCCGTCTCTCTCTTTTTCCATATTTAATCTCTATCTCTTTCCCCTCTTCATCTCTACTCTCCCTCTCTCTTGTTTTCAATATTTTAAATTTTTTTCCTAAACCTCTCCACATCTCCCTCTCTTTTCATATTAAATTAATATCTCTCTCCATCTATGTCTATCCCTTCCACCTTTCATTCTCCTCCTTTCTCCCTCTCTTCTCTCACCCTCTCCCCTTCCTTCTCTCTCTCTCTCTCTCTCTCTCTCTCTCTCTCTCTCTCTCTCTCTCTCTCTCTCTCTCTCTCTCTCTCTCTCTCTCTCTCTCTCTCTCTCTCTCTCTCTCTCTCTCTCTCTCTCTCTCTCTCGCACAATGCACATAGAAAAGTACGGAAAGAAGAAAAGAAATGGCTTACCTCTCTATCTCCCTCTTTCATCACTTCCATAACCCTATTTCTCTCTCTATCTTCATCTCCTTTCCCCTCTCTCTCTCCTAAGCATACTACATAAAGAAAAATGAAGAAAGTAGAATAGAAAGGGCTTATCTCAATGGCCAAAGAAGCATGTCTTCTTCCTCTTTTTCTCCTTCAGAGTCTTTCTCCTCCTTCACCCTCCTTTCCCAATATCACACACACACACACGCACGCATGCACGCACGCGCGCGCGCGCGCACACACACACACACACACACAGCTTGTTGCAAAATGTCGTGCCACAAACTAGTTTCCACACCTTTTTTTCATAGTAATGCATCGCTAAAAGCATCACAATATATGCTAGTATATGAGTTGCTATAAGTGTCCATATATGCATTACTATATAATGACATGTATATTGACACACATACTGACATTTATAGTGACATTGAAAGAAAATGTCACTAAAGTCCATTGCTATGCTGCCATACCCTTGTAGTGAGATTGGAGATTGTAGCCTTGTTTCTATATTTTCTAGGATGTCTTTGCATTTGCATTGCTTCCCTATTGACCTCTCTTGCCTATGTTGTTGTGCCTTAGAAGACTCACTTGCACTATTTGAGAGGCTTCTCCTCTTTTGAGTCTCCATGATGTTGCTAGTGCTAGGGCATAGCTTCCCATGTCATGTGATAAGGGAAGAAATATCCCAATAGAAAAGCATTAAATGATGTTTTCACATGCAAAAAATTGCCCCCCATTTCTTGGAAATGCATTAGTAAGTGAAGCTACTCCCATTCAAAGTTTTTGGTAGCTAATGTGCTACTTTATCATGCATATATCCACCATGAATTTGTGAATTTTTATGAGTTGTCCTAAATTTTCTTTATTGGAAAAGCATTAATATTTCAATATGTTGTAGCATGCATCACATGTCTATTGAAAGTTTCAACATTTTAATATACCACTGCCACCACCACAATATAGTAGCATATGTTCATGGAAACCAAGGTTTGGTGTTAAATGAGCTTTATAATCTCAATAAATTCCTTCACTTCAGAACTTGAAGCTATCAAAACACAATTATATGTATTTTAATTCAAAATCTTCCAATATTCCAATTTAAAGTTGTTTCTACCTATTAAGAACTAGTCATTTTTTGAACATTGGTGACATGTAAAATGATCCAAAATTTACTCTCTTGAATCTTGAGAATGTTAAAGATGGGAGAAAAAACATGTTGGGGATCAATCTTGTCTATTGCACTCATAAGCATCATTGCTTGTAGGTGCATCACATTAAAATTGAGTGCCATCATGAATCATATTCATGTTTCTTCTTACGGGAATGGAGCAATCTCTGCACAAGAGAGATTTATACAAGACTATAAAAGTACCACAAAAAGAACCTTGCTATTAGTGACAAAAAGAGTAAGGAAGCAACTTCATGCATGCTTCAATGTGTTATTATCTCATATAATCTTTATACTTGGCATAATAGATTGCAAATATTAGCTTTTTGCAACATGTGCCTATTTCCTACTCCAAGATTGACTTCCCTCTTCTTATTATGAATGCTTATAGGTAGCACACCAAGAAAGTATGGCAATCACTCTAGTACATATTTACTAATCAAATTTCCATGCTCTTCAAAACCAAAAAAAGTACTGAAAGCACTTTGTACAAGATTGAAATTATTGCAATAACTAGTAGGGTATTTGGTTGGGAGATTATGTGAGTTAATTGAGGTCAATGGCACCCACAATGAGGGTGCTATACAAAATCTTATCTTTTGGGATATTCTTTGCCCATTGGGTGAATGAGATTGGGATTTCCCAATAATAATCTAAAATATCTACCACATATTTAAAAACAAATGGAATCCCAAAAGATAATACAAAGGTAGTATACTCATTAGATTTGACCCTCAATCTTCATTCCTATAACAATTGGCATTCAAAGAAGAAAAGTTTTTTTCAACAATTTGATCCTATCAAAAGTCATCTCTAGGATAACTTTATCTTCAAATGCTAAGCATTGCAAGCTGTAGATCTCACAAACACATGAAGCATCATCATTATTATAGCATATCACATTGTAAGGAAGAAATTCAATGGGTCTAACATACATATACACATTGGTTGTGCATGGTGAGAAAAGGTACAAGGGTTGTATATAATGGCTTAATCCTATGTGATATGGGTAGTTTCTTAGTAGTGGCTACCCTAAGATAGATGCATCACTCAATCCACTATCTTTTTGATAGAAGTATGGGCAATTCCTTGATAGTGATAGCATACGATGCACATATTATCCAACTCACCCCCTTTTATAAGACAAATACTTAAGTTTTCCTCAACTTGTACTACCTCATTAGCCTTGCAAAAACCATCATTGCCTCCTTCTTTTGAACTATACACTCCAAATCCAACACACACACACACACACACACACACACACACACACACACACCCACACACCCCATGTGTTTTGAGATTGATAAATGAATTTATGTAATTAGGTTTGGATAGTGCACTATTGGTGTATCCAATATGTGAATTAAATTGATAATCCATAAGTATGTATATGGGTGTATAAAGGATTCTTGAGTCCAATATAGGGTGTTATCGAAGTGAGGATCGGTAGATAATACTTTGATGTTCTTAGAGATGAACAAAGAGGACACGTGTGGCTACAATGCAAGTCCTTTCCATGGATGTCTATGCCCTTGAGTGCAAATGATGCACACTCTACTATATTATTGCTCCTTAAAACGACCTTAAAGTAAAGGGTCATCCTACTTGAGGCCTTATTTTGATTTCTCAATACGTTACCACCATGTGTTCCATGGCTATCTTGGTCTCATAATCTTCCACTAGCGTTCCGCGCGCGCTTAACGTGCACAGAATGCTAGGCCACTTTGCTGCCTCGAAGCTATTGCACGGCAACTTCGCTCAACAATCCATTTCTCATCTTTCTCTCTCCTCTTTTTTCTCTCTCTCTCTCCTCCAAATTCCTTATGTCTAATTTTCTCTCTCTTTCTTTGCCTTCTATTTTAGTTTATTTTTTCTTCTCTCCTGGTTCTCTCTCTCTCTCTCTCTCTCTCTCCCCCTGCTTTTCTTTTCTCTCTCTCTCTCTCTCCTTTTATTCTCCCCCCTCTCTCCTCTCTTTTCCTTATCTCTCCCTCTCCTCTTTTTTCCTTTTTTTCTTCTTTCTCTCTCTCTCTCTCTCTCTCTCCATTATCTTTTTAAATTTTTCTTTTCTCTCTCTGTCTCTCTGTCTCTCTCCTTTTCTTCTATTTGCACTTCTCTCTCTCTCTCTCTCTCTCTCTCTCTCTCTCTCTCTCTATCCTCTCTTTTCCTTCTCTCTTCCTCCTCTATTTTTTATTTTCTCTCTTTTTAAATTTTATCTTTTCTCTCTCTATAATTCTCTCTACATGTTCTCTCTCTTTGCCCCCTTTTCTTCTTCTCCCCTTTCTCCTAGTTTTCCTTTTTTTCTTCTCTCACTCTCTCTCTTATAAATTTTATCTTTTTCTTCTCTCCTTCTCTCTCTTTTAAATTTTATCTTCTCTCTCTCTCTCTCTCTCTCTCTCTCCTTCTCTCTCCCTTTCTCTCTCTCAAAAAATATTTAAATTTTAAATTTTTTTTTCTCTTTTCTCTTTTTTCCCATCTCTCTTCCTCTTTTCCTCTTTCTTCTTATTTTTCTTCTCTCTCTCTCTCTCCCTCTCTCCTCTCCTTTCCTTCTCTCTCCTCTTTTTTACTTTTTTTCTTCTCTCTTTAATTTTTTTCTCTTTCTTTTAAATTTTATCTTTCCTCTCTCTATAATTCTCTGTGTTCAAATTCTCTCTCTTCTTCTTATTTTCTCTTTCTCATTTTCTACTCTCTGTCTCTGTCCCCCCTTTCTCCTCTCTTTTCCTTTTTCTTTCTCTCTCTCTCTTAAATTTTATATTTTCTCTCTCTATAATTCTCTTTCTCTATGTTCCCCTCTCTCTCCCTCCCTCTCCTCTTCTTTCTTTTTTTCTCTTTGTATATATATATATATATATATATATATATATATATATATATATATATATATATATATATATATATCTCCTTATTTTAATTAAAAAGAAAGTTTCTCTTTTCTCTTTTTTCCCATCTCTCTTCCTCTTTTCCTCTTTCTTCTTCTTATTCTTCTTCATCTCTCTCTCTCTCTCTCTCTCTCTCTCTTTCTCCTTTCCTTCCTCTCCTCTTTTTTCCTTTTTTCTTCTCTCTTTAATTGTTTTCTCCTGCTTTTAAATTTTATCTTTCATCTCTCTGTGTTCAAATTCTCTCACTTCTTCTTATTTTCTCTCTCATGTTCTTCTCTCTGTCTCTATCCCCCCTCTCTCCTTTCTTTTCCTCTCTCTCTCTCTTAAATTTTATACTTCCTCTCTCTATAATTTCTGTTTCTCTATGTTCCCCCTCTCTCTCCCTCCCTCTCCTCTTCTTTCTTTTTTGCTCTTTGCATCTCTCTCTCTCTCTCTCTCTCTCTCTCTCTCTCATTTTAATTAAAAAGAAAGTTTCTCTTTTTTTCTTTTCTTTTTCTTTTCTCTTTCTTTTAAATTTTATCTTTCCTTTCTCTATAATTCTCTCTCTATGTTCAAATTCTTTCTCTGTAATTCTCTCTATAATTTTTCTTCTTATTTTCTGAAGAGTACCCTGCCACGGCACAATATGAACCACGAACCGGCTAGGTAGAGGCTGCAAATACATTGCAAGCCATGAAAACCTGCAAGAAAACTCTTATTCTCACCAAGAATCCATATCCTCAAAACACACAAGAGGAAGGCACACAAGAAATTGGACAATTCTTCCATCCTCACCCTCTTCCTCTTCCTCACTCTCCATAAAAATGAGCATAAAGCACAAAAGAGGAAAGCAAGAACAAGAAGGCAAGTGTTGTGCCAAAATGAGAGAGGGAGAAATGAACAGTGAGAGGAGAAGATAAAGGAAGAGAGAGGGTGTAGCCACCTCAACCTCCCACCTCCCCAAATCCCATGGCTGCAACCACCTCCTTTTCCTTTCTTGAATTATAAAATTCAAATTTGCATACATTGACTAAGGTCTAAGGACCTTTCAATTTTTGGAATGTGACAAAAGGTGTTGACCTTTCCTTTTTCTTTCAACATTTTTTTTAATGTGAGCCTTTTGGACTATACATTTTACATTGCTTCATATTTGAAATTTTACAAAGGGGTACAAAAGCAAAGTGTTAGTTTGCAAAGGATGTTTCCATGTTTAGCACATTTTGATGCCTTTATTTGCACTGATTTGCCAGTCATCATTTCTCTCTCTCATTTTCTTCTCTTTGTCTCTTTCCCTCCCTCTCTCCTCTCTTTTCCTTTTTTCTTTTCTTCTTTCCCTCTCTTAAATTTTATATTTCCTCTCTCTATAATTTTTTTTCTTTCTTTTAAATTTTATCTTTCCTCTCTTTATAATTCTCTTACTGTGTTCAAATTCTTTCTCTTCTTCTTCTTATTTTCTTTCTCATTTTTTTCTCTCTGTCTCTCTCCCCCTTTCTCCTCTATTTTCCTTTTTTCTTTTCCTCTCTCTCTCTCTCTCTTAAATTTTATATTTCCTCTCTCTATAATTCTCTTTCTCTCGATTCCCCCTCTCCCTCCCTCCCTCCCTCTCTTCTTCTTTTTTTTGCTCTCTCTTTCTCTCTCTCTCTCTCTCTCTCTCTCTCTCCTTATTTTAATTAAACAAAACATTTACATTAAAAAGTTTAATCTAACACACACACACACACACACACACACAGAACCTAGGCCCTACGCATGAGAGAGAGGGGGGAGGGGAGAAGAAAAATGTTTAATTAAAAAAACTATTCTATTTCCTCTTTCTCCCCAATCTCTCTTCATCTTCTTCTTTTTATCATTCTTGTTCTTCTTCTTCTCTCTCTCTCTCTTTCTCTTTTATTCTATCTCCTTCTCAAAGTATGTGAAAAACTATGTTCGAAAAAATTTAAATTAAAAATGGAAAGCCTCGAACCTCTAGAGGGCTTCCCGAACCTACCTCCTTTTCCAAACCTTCCTTTTTCGAAATCAAAACCCCCTCCCCTCCTCTCTTTCTCACGTGCAATATCTCATTTTCTCTTCCCCCTTGCTTTTTTTCATTAAAGCCTTCTTCCCCCCCCTCCCCCCCCCCTCCTTTTTAAATTAAAACCCCCTCCCCTCTCTCTCACTTATAATCTCTCTTTCTTTGCCCTATCCCCTTTTTAATTAAATTCTTCCCCCCTCCCCCCCTCTCTCTCATGTTTGGGGCCTAGGTTCTCTCTCTTTCTCTCTCTCTCTCTCTCTCTCTCTCTCTCTCTCCTTTAATTAAATAAAATTTCTTTTTAAATAAAAAGTTTCTCTCTCTCTCTCTCTCTCTCTCAATTAGATTAAACTTTTCTTTAATTAAATATTTTAAAATAGCTAAAATAATATAGTAGTAAGATTTAGTTTCTACTATAGCTTTGGGTATTTGCATGGCTAATTTTCATATAATATTTTCCCATCCATTGGGTTTTCATCACATTTTAGCTCACTCTTCATTCCTAGGCATCAAGATTATACTACACATTTACTTTCATAAGGTATTGTGATGTAGATCATGTATCCACAAGTGGAAATAGATAAGATAATGAAGTTTGTACTTATATCGCCACTACTGCAAAGTACTAAACTAAAGTAGATGGGATAATGAAGTTTATGGTTATCACTGCACCAACAAATAGCTATTGTAGATGGGCAACATATGGTGGGTTGGGAGGTTGCATTTTGCATGGGTGCAACCAATCTGAGCTACATATCAGTGTCATGGATATCACATTTTAGTGGAGCACAAGAGTAAATAAAAAATATTGCTCATTCCATAACCAATCTTGGACTATATTTGTTTATTTTATATTAGTGCGTAGGAAGAGCCAAGTGTGCCCTATTGAAAAGTCTTGCAATACACACACCCATACACTAGTGCACATTCAAATATGTAAACATTCAACTCATAGAAGCACATGCACGTGCGCAAATACAAAAACACTCTCGTATCAAAACAAACCCCATGTACATTTTAAATCAAATAAACACAAATACAAAACCACACCCATACCAAACCACACATACACACACACACACACACACACGCAATTCCTTCTCTTACAAATTACTTTTGTTTAGATTCCAATGTTATGGATATGTTCCTCGTGTAAATTGTACTTTGATGCCTTCAATTACATAATAAAAAATGTAATGAACTTCTGAAATTTGTTATTGCACAATTTTTTTTTTAAAACCTTCAGTTATTTTTTAAATGCTCTCCATTAACACACACACACACACACACACACACACACACACACACACACACACACACACACACACACACACACATGCATGCATGCATACAAAGAAAGAAAAACCAACACAATCACACCAACACATATGAGACATATGAGTGAACACATCCTCATGTAGTCTCCACACCTCACCTTAAGAGATGAGGTTCATATATTTGTAGACTTTCGTACATATAAGTTTTAAGGTAACGTGCCAAACTAAAAGGGACAAAAAGTTAATGAGATAGATGATGCCATTACAATTATAGGAAAGAATATGCAAGAAGAGGTTCTTTTAGGGAGTTATACAATAATGAGCCTTTTAGACCTAGCATCACTAGTCAAGGTAAACTAGTATATTGAATGGATGAGAAGACTTGTCATCTTTCTCAATGTGCAAGGGTGCCAAGGGGTATGATTAAATATATACAAATGCATTTGCCTCTATTTGGTTGTCTTGTGTGCCACAAGTTGGGCATCAACACAACATGAGCTTTGGGATCTTTAGTCTTTTCTACATGCAAACATACTTTCGAAGTTGTTTTACTTGATGGCATGTAACAATGTCCACTACTTAATTTTAATTTTGATTTGATATTCTTATAGGAAAGTTACTAAAGAAGAGAGTGTCCACAAAGGATGTAGAGGTACAAAATGAGACATAAAGACTAGTGTGGAATGCTATGCCACTTCACTACATCTTCACATGATAAGAGAGTTACTAGGGTCAAAATGAAAATGCACCCCACCCCAACTGAGTTATAAATTTGCAAAAAATACAGATTTTTTAACTACTTAACATTATGATATAAATTCGTTTCAATTACAAATAAGTTTAGTGTGAGTCAAACAATTGAGCCATGTAAAAAATTTTATATTTTGGATTTTGTAAAGCCTTAAAGCAATGCATCCCTTGAGTGTCACTCTATTGGCCCCTCACTGTCACTCTTTGATGAACTCTTCATTGATAACTAGGGGTACTTAATAAAAATATCGAATTGCCCAAATGTTTTTTCTTTGAGCTCCATAAGATATCCCCTTTACCCCTAAAGAAGAGAGCATTCACATAGGGTATACAAATATAGAGTGAGATATAAAGATGGGAAGTGAGAATTTGTAGAGTATAAAAAGAGGGGTTAGAGTAAAAAGATGGAATAGGAAGAAATTAAGAGAGCATAGAACACGTAGAGAGAATTGGACGTAGCAAAGTGGTCACACAGATATGTTTTGTAAATCTCTTTGTATGCATTTCAGTCTTGGGCCATCTACACCAAACAAACAAAAAAATCGTAGAGAAATATCAACATAATCAAAACTCCTTTGGATGTAGTAATGTGGGTTAGTGCAAAGTGCTAATATCAATGGAATGTTTTTGGAGGGTGGGGTGCATATGCCAAGCAAAGTGCTTAAATGGTTGTTTTTTTTTTCCTTTTTTTTTTGGGAGGGGGGCGCGGGGGGGAGGGCGGGCATGGGAACATTGGATATGCACGCTTGATAGGACCTTGAGAGTGCAGTATATTTGACAAGTGTGGGCCATGGCTACCTCGAGGTAGGAGTTGTTCCCAAGTGCTGAAAAAGTCTAGGGGTAGGGGGCCACCACTTACCACTTTTGAGGTTCCTAACTTTATTAGTGTATAATGGATTCCACATCAAGGATTAAATCAAAAAGGACTATACACATATACATATATGATATATTATAGATGATGATATTCATATAGGTAGCCATGTAGGCTACAAGAAGACAAAGCGCAGCTTTGCATAAAAGACCAAACGAGAAGATAAAAGAAATGACTCGCCAGCTGCACAATCGCCTTTTTTGACCCCTCGCTTGGCTGCTGCGTTTGGGGGAGAGAGAGAGAGAGAGAGAGAGAGAGAGAGAGAGAGGGAGAGCCCACATCCAGCTTTCATCACATTAACGTACTAACATCAAATCTGCCTGCCAATGACGTTGATTGACCTCTCCATTAATATCACCATATAATTGGAACTTCGAAGGACCCCCCTAATTCCGTTTTGCTGCTTATATATTTAATTATTAAACTTCGTTGAATGTAGCCACGGTTGGAAGTAACACTACTAGTGTAAGTTGCATGTGGCACCTTTTCTTAACCCTCCTAACGGGATTACTTTACTTGCAGAGTTTAGAAGAGTCTAGTTACAACTCGCGTATGGCATGACCCTTGCTCTTCTTCCCCAATGAAGTAGACTACATGGTTGCCAAGAGCTTTATCCCCCCTTTTGACCAATACCCTAGAACCTTGCCTCACATCGTTCATAAAACGAGAAACTTCAAGTGAAAATTTACATCTCTATTCACTTCTATAACCAAACCTTTTGTTTCCAACATTGTGACACTTGCACATATTGTAAAATTGGTGCCTTTATCATGTGTGACATGGTCCCATGTGGTTATAGGCAAAAGCTCAGAGGAGGAGACCAAGTTATTCTAGTCCTAGGAACTTTTTTTGAGCTAATCCTTTGAGTTGCTTTCTTAGTATACCCTTAAGTGTTCTTACTTCAAAAGGTGTAAAGAACAAGTGTCCTTTTGGGTACGTACAAGGGCAATAGGATTATACTTGAAGAGTGTTAGCATAACTTGGATGAGATAATCGTGTCATATTGTGTCACCATCATTGAAATTGACAACACAACACCTCCCTTATCCTCCATATTGATATGAGTTTAAGTATTGACCCCATTTGCTATGTTTTCAAGTCACACGAATGGCCCCTTGTAATACATGTTGGACCACATCCGTTATTGGCCTCGTCCTTTAGATTTGCAATTTTGAAAATTTCCATCTCAAACCTACAAAGTCTTTGTTGACATGTTTCCATCCACCTAACACCAAGTCGGTGGATAACACGTGTTTGGATGGTGTTTCGAAGTCAAAAATTGAAAATTGGTCGAGGTTTGTTCCACACACACATATGATTAAGATACATCATACTTTCCTACTCATCCTCTTGATGAGCATTACATGGGCCTAAATTTATGAGAACTATTGCAACATATGAAGAGGTTTTATGTAATTCCCTATTCTATTTCCATGTAAATGCATAAGAAATTTATTGATTCTATTCCACTTCTAGACAATAATTGTCATTACTATTCAATCTTTGTTGTTTGGGCATTTAACTTGACTAACCTCCATGAGAAGTGCCAATGTATAGATCTTTCACATGGTAAGTCCATACTATATGCAATTGTTTTGATATATTTAAGGTCTCTTAAGTTTTTGTAAAAATATGTCACAATCAAATGTATTGTATAGATTTTGGTGCTACAATCTTTGTTATCTATGTTATATATCATGAAGAATCACTACTAGGAATTTAGCCTAGTGTGTGAGCAATCTCATTAGAGAAATGGCATCAATCTTTTTATGAATGTGAAGTGAGGATAATTTGAGTGGCTAATACTTGCCCATGGGAAATTGTTCTCCAAAAGCAAGAATTAGTATTTGAAAATTGACTAAGCTTGATAGAAAAATCTAAAAAGAAGATTTGCCAACACTATTTGCCATAGATTCCATGAATATTCTATAGTCCCATGGTCAAGCTGTATGCATATCCTTTAGGGTATATATCTTCTCTAGGTTATGTCTCAAGTTTGTAAAAATTTGCCACAAAATTAATAAGTTCAACATGTGAGAGGATGTTAAAGTCATCCCTAATATGAAGGTGCATTCTTTATCATAAAGGAGAGTGAAACTTTGAGCAAAGACATCCCTTTGATCTCATTTCTTTTTTCCTTCACTTCTTTTGAAGTTGGGTACTATTGAGGCTTTCTAAGTAATTATGGAATACCTAGTACTTGTATAGCATATTTGTATGGCACAATCGTAAGCATGATGCCCTATAATTGTTACTAGCTAGTGTTGGATAGACTCACTAACATTGCACAATTGGAGGACTTGCAAAGCTCCCGAGGCTTTGACTTGTTTGCTTTGTGCTTTTATGAGAAAAGGGAAGAGGTCATGCCCTTTGCTAAAAAAAGAATTAAAAACAGCATGCTTCATAGGCAATGAATGCGGCACTTCACACCAAATGTGTAAAATCTCACGAATGTGAATAGATTGTTTGTTGAGATCATTAATAGATGCATGTAATTAGTCGTATACACTTATATACTATAATAGACAATATGCTTTTTGAAATGCAATAATGCATTCACTTCAATCATCGAGTGTTGAAGAGAGAGAGAGAGAGAGAGAGAGAGAGAGAGAGAGAGAGAGAGAGAGAGAGAGAGAGAGAGATTTTATGCCTTGCAAAGAGGCAGTTTGGCTGAGAGGTTTAGCAAGTGTTAATAGTCCTTGTCCTCAAAGGTGTCAAGCCTAAAAGATGTCATCAAGTCTCTTCTACCATGAACTTCCATGGTAGGATGGGTGATAAAAACTAGAATTTATGAAGCATCTTTAGTAAGAGCTAATAGATTTTTGGTGGACACAAAAGTAAATAAGAGCATATTGAGTAGGAGTTAATAGACTTTTGATGGGCACAAAAGTGAATATTGTAGCTTTTTATTGGGCATTACGACCTTTTGAAGTTACTTGATAGGTTTTAGATCCTTGGCAAGTGCCATGGCATTGTTGGGCTACTAAAGTTGTAGTTAATGACTTGTCATGTTGCGATTTGTACTATCTTCGTTCCAATCATATGTGTATGTGTGTGCCCCCATGGATTAGATAGCATAATTCTTGGAGTGGGAAGCACATTGAGGGATTTTCCTATTTTCTCATGCTGTGCTCTTGGGGTGGAGCATTCCCTTGAGAGCTCCTTGAGAGTGGGAAACTTTACATATACATGTGCAATGCCTATCATATACTATGCCCCTAACTCTTGATGAAAGAAAAATGGGATACTTAGTCTCTTAATTCCAGTATTAACATGCCAACTAAACTTTGTTGGAGGAATGTAGTATGTGATTATGTAGCAAATAGCCCTTTAGTATTACCCTATCAAGTAAACTTTGTTGGAGGAATGTAGACGTGTGGATTGTATCATAGGTTGTCAAATAGATATTGTTTCATGCTAGGAGTTCAGCAATCGAAGCCTTTAAGGTATCAAACTTTAATGTTGAGAGAACTTCTTTTGACCATAAAGGTAACCTTATATTTGTTCCAAAACGACAATGTCAAAAAGTAGCAATAAAGAATTGAGAGGGAAAAAGCACAATTTCTACTTTTTTGCATTGAGGAAAAACTTGTTAGAAATCACATTGGCATAAACATTGTTCACAAAGAAAAGTTTTGGTACTAAGAGATATAGACACCTTTAATGCGAAATTTCGATGGGAATTTTGGATCAAATTGCATATATTTGCCATTGTTAGAATTGAAAATTTTATGAAGGTCAAGGTTTTGAACGTTCTAAAAATTTGGAAATTTGTGCAATTCATTTACATTAAACCCCGAATATTTGTGAACATTGGGCATAAAGCTAGTTCATTTATATTAAACCTCAGATATTAGCCCAAGCTAGTAAAAACAGGAAATGTATAAGCAAATTTGTATCAACTTAGCGGTTTTAATGACAAGCGCTACATAGTACAAACTTGCGTGTGCGCGGGTGTAGAGTGGAAACCCTTTAAATAGGAGGCCCATCATGGATGCATTGAAGCACACAGACACGAGAGAGAGAGAGAGAGAGAGAGAGAGAGAGAGAGAGAGAGAGAGAACTTTGGCTGCAGGAGAATGAGCTAGCCTAGTAGTAGTACTGAGTCCTGACTGCCTTTTCTTCCCAGAAAAGTGGGCGTGGGGTAATTATACTAGCAAGCTTATGATTCTCTGAGAGAGAGAGAGAGAGGACGATTTGATCATGAATATATTGGCAGGCTTTAGCCATTGATCCAGCGAGCTGGTAAACAGGCTGTGTACACACACAGAGAGAGCAAAATGCATGCCCATGATCAGCCAGCTGGGTCTTCCGGCCTGAATTGCAACAACACGATCCTTAAGAATCACAAGAATCATTACTACGGTTGTGTACTGCCAGTACGCCAAACTACCCTGCCGTCAATGCAGGCCTTCGTGGGAATCGCTTTAATGCTGATCTTCTCATGGGCGGTTTGGGGCATTGAGTGCAGGGATTTGTCGCCCGCTAACAGCGCATCTATATTGGCGGCCCATAATATGATGCCGAAGAGTACTAGTCTTAATGCAGAAAATCAATATCATGGTGATGATCATAAGTTCCTGGAGAGGAGCGATCCTTATGTGGCAGCTAATTCTGCGAGAGAGGAGAAAGAGAGAGAGTTTATGGAGTGGGTGGAGAGGGTGCGTACTAGGACCAATACTGAAGAATCAAGCCGGGATAGCAATAATACTAACGGGAGCAGTGGTAGCTCAAATATATGGTCTGATGGTGAGGCAGTAGGGAATGTGATTACTGTTAATCCGAGTGGAGGGGCCGATTTTACATCAATCCAAGCTGCTGTCGATTCAATACCCACGAAGAACGCACAGCGCATTGTCATCCAGATGGCTGCAGGAGTCTATCAGTAATGGTCGACTACCCTAATTAGTTGCAGAAGTGTTTAAAGTACATTATTCTTATGATCAGTCAAGGACATTATTCTTAATATAATGTCATGATTAAAGTACACTAGGTTGTAGCTAATTATCGTGATCAAACGAGATTAATGAGATGATGATGATGATGGTGATGATGATGATGATGATCCTTCATTTGTGTGTGCTTTGTAAATGCAGGGAGAAGGTGTTTGTGCCCAAGAACAAGCCCTTCATCACATTCCAAGGGGCAGGGAAGGATGCGACCACAATCGTGTGGCATGACACCAAGGCGGACGCAGGCAAGACCCAGAACAGCGCCACCGTCGGGGTCAACTCGGATGGCTTCATAGCCAAAGGGATCACCTTCAAGGTGCTCCAAAATCATTGTAGCTGTCAATACTATTAGTATTGGCATAATCGGCATAATCATCAATAATCATATTATTAGTAGTGGCATAATTCGCTTAATCAATGATATTATGACGTGATCACCAATTTTGTAAGGTGTAAAATTATTCCTCCATATACGTTGCCATCCTCTCAGCTGACATGTCTTCACTAACGTTTGCATAGCACTCTAAGGTCTTGATACTAATGTCTCTTGCCCATATATTTGCATCAATTTGCTTGAAAATAACCCACGAATGAAAATTTGTGTTTCCATTTGTGTAAAGTTACTAATTTAGTCAAAGTTTTGGCTGCCTCCCATTGTTGAAAGTACATGCATGACCGTGTCATTTTATAAAAAAAATAGTTCTAAGTTGGTGAATAAGTACAAGTTGTTAGTACAATTTTACTAAGGAATGACAAATTTGTTGCACTTTAGAGAAATGCTATGTAATGGAATGACTAATTGTTGAATGATTTAGTTAATGATATTTTCGAGTAATGGAGTGATTGATTATGATTGAGTGATGTTGGTGTTGTTAGAACTCAGCTCCAGCACCAGGACCAGGAGCAGTGGGGGCACAAGCAGTGGCAATGAGGATATCAGGGGATAAAGCTGCGTTTTATGAATGTGGCTTTTTGGGTGCACAAGACACACTCTATGATGACCATGGGCGCCACTATTTCGAGAATTGCTACATTGAAGGCTCCATAGATTTCATATTTGGGGATGGCCAATCCATGTACGAGGTAAATAACAATAAGGTGAAAGGGGGAGTTTTACATAATGAAGACAATCTTATGATATCTTAATATGAGAGAGAGAGAGAGAGAGAGAGAGAGTGTGTGTGTGTGTGTCTTTGGTTGTTGTTTCTATGTAGTGGTGTTTGAAACATCATAAGTTGCCATAAGGGAGTCAGTTTGATACCTTGCAAGTTGTAATGGGGGATAACAATGTGGAAATAAGCTCCACATGATGAACTCTTATAAAGGAGCCACCCCACACTTTGATCCTTGTAATGGGTAATGAAATTGTGGTGGGGTATTGCTCAGTTTTTGATTGCACCAAGCTAGATATGTAGTAGCTCTCGTGGAGAAGCTAAGAGTTTTGTTTGGAAGTTGTGGACATGAGGGTGTAGATGTGGGAAGATGTCTATGCTTCTTGAGAAAAGTGAGCTAATAAGAGAGAGAGAGAGAGAGAGAGAGAGAGAGAGAGAGAGAGAGAGAGAATCATAACGTCCATTATATGATCTTGAAAAAAAACAGTAGCATATAATGCTTGCTGAATGATTGATGGATCATGGATTGGTTGACCCATATTGTGTGCGATGATTGATTGGGGTTGTATGTAATGACGATTGATGGGTGGTAAGTGTGGCTACGTGCAATGGCGACTGTGGGGTATGATTAGATTACAATGGCAATTGGTGGTTATGTGGGATAAAGGATTGATTGATTGGCGCAGGGATGCACGCTGCACGCGCTGGCTGTGAACCCGGGGTCGCTGACGGCGCAGAAGCGGTCGAGCCCGGGGGAGAGCACGGGGTTCTCCATGGTGAGGTGCAGCGTGACGGGGTCGGGGATGATGTACCTGGGGCGCGCCTGGGGGCCCTACTCCCGCGTCGTCTTCTCCTTCTGCTACCTCGCCGACATCATCATCCCCCAAGGATGGTTCGACTGGGGCGACCCCTCCCGACAAAAGTAAACGCTTATCATTATTTTATTCCCTTTTCATTTAAATTTTACAAAAAAAATCATCCCATAAACCAATATTTTCATTTTCTTCAAAATACTTCACTTCCTTCCTTACCACTCCATCATCCATACTGAGAGTGATGAGTGTCATACTTTGTCATTTGCTAAACAACTCCCCTAGTTTAACCATCACATGCTTCCACACAAGATCTTCCCTTTGTAATTCGAGAGAACCCAGTCGTCGATGAACTCGGAGTGAACTGCCATGTCACTTAAGTAGTCACCTAGTTTCTCTTTTCTCACCCCCTGATTCGTCATGTGCAAGAGGCATCATCTCATCCTTTACATTAGCATATTTTCTTTAGGGCATCCTCACCCGACCAAGTTTTGGACAAATTTCCACTATAATTCCCACATTTGTGAAGTAGAACAACAGTGGGAGCTTCTGTGAGCGAGGGACCACACACCTAGAGGGACCAGTACCTAGCCACGTGTACTTGAGAGCAAGGGGCTGTCAAAATGAGTCATGTGTAGACCTACTAGACCTTTTAGAGATCAAATAAGTCAGGTTTGTGTGGTGTGACATGCCTTTCCCCCCTCTAATTACTTACTAAAATTTTAGTTACCTTTATTTTGAAATGCAAGTAGAGACTGTACGTGTAACAACACTCTCAATTTGGAGAGGGGGTCATCAACTCCTTACCCTCAACCATAGCTAGCTAGGTATGCATTGCTTGGTTAGCAAAGAAGCTCATGATGTTGGAAAAGCAAGAGAGAAAAAGCTCCCTTTTTTTTCACCTGCAAATGTAGAAAACTTCTTATGTTTGATTGCTACAAGAAAGTTCTGAACCATCTTAACTTAGCTTTATAATCAATAAATACATATCAAATAATTTCAAATACACTTTTTGGAAACAACCTTTCAATTTTAGATGTAATCGCTCTCACTATCTGTCATTCTTAGCTACTCAAAAGAAAGGCATTGGGCGGCCTCCATTTTCATTTTCTTGTAATTTCTAAACGTATTATAGGTTGGTTATGATCATTCATATATGGCTTTTAGTTACTAGCACTGTGAAACAAAATCTTCTCTAGTCGTCGCAAGTTGTAGCAGTTTTAGGACTGACCGTGTGTGAGATAAGGGCTAGCCTTCATATTGATATAACTATGTACATAGCTATATATATGTATGGCTGATGGATGTAATCATGCATGGGCTAATTAATGGCTCATTATAGCTACATCATAAAAACAACCTAAACCTTAGGATTTGCTGTAATAATAATAACTTAAAGGATGATGGATTGCAATGTGCATAATGATAATTGGGGGTGTAGCTGCAAATAAGTGAATATTCATGTATAATGTATAATGGCGATAATTATAGGAATAAGAAATGTGTGCGTGTGAGATGTGCAGCACCGTGTTCTACGGCGAATACAAGTGCTCAGGCCCAGGAGCCAACCAGAACGGGAGGGTGGCTTGGAGCCACGAGCTCACTGACGCCCAGGCCGCCCCTTTCCAAACCCTCAGCTTCATCGATGGCACCACGTGGCTCAACACCTGACATGCACGTGGCAGCTCCCCATTTGTCTTCACCCATGCGCATTTATCGTGATATTGATATTTTGACTGCTTCGATATAATTCGTTGTTGATATCCAAGTCGTGCAAAAGCAACACGTAGACTTAATCACGACCATCCATCCATTGATCATCCCATCTATAAATTTCCATCTATAGATATTCATTGATCATCCCATCTACACATATCCATTGATCATCCCATCTATAAATTTCCATTGATTATCCCATCTACAAATGTCCATTGATCCATTAATAACACCCAATATAGATACAACTTCTTTGCTCATTGTTCCATAATATATATGCCCTGAATGTGATCCCCAATGACTCTGGCATCTAAAATCAAGATAACGGATGATGGTTGGCCAGTTTAATCTGAATTTAAATCATTCAGGATATATTGTCTAAGCTTTTACCTCTCCAAATTATATTGCTAGAGTGTGCATTTGTTGGTTTTATTTTGATGATTTTGAGGAATTTCCTATCAATATTAGATGGGATGCTTGAATTAGATTAATTAGGTAGATTTGCATGTTATGTCGGTGCTTATCGTTCACGGCAAATACGCGCTGTCGACGAGTGCACTCAAATGCATGCAACTCGATCATCACCACGCGACCTCTAGGGGCTTGAAGGCATAAGGCTTAGTACATCCAAGCAATCCCATGAGCCAACGACCCCAGCTCTAGAGTCTAGACCTTTTCGGGCTGACATGCCTCGTGAAGTATGCATATGAGGGAGACGTAGGGTAAATGGACCAAAGTGTTCTCCCCTCACCCCCCCCTCCAAAGGGAAAATGCACCCCATCCCAATTGAGTGACAATTTTGGAAAAAATATGCGATTTTTAAAGATCCTTACAATTCCTTGAAATTGCATATGAGCTTAACGAGAATTAAACAACTGAATTGTGTAAATATATTTATATTTTGGATTTTGCAAAGCATTAAAACAATACATCATTCAGTGTCACTCTATTGGTTCCTCATTGTCACTCTTTTATGAATCCTTCACTTATAACTAGAGTTACTTGATAAAAGAATCAAAATGCCCTAGTATTTTTTCTTTGACCTCCATATGATATAAATAGTTTGACCATTATAAAATATTTGTGGAATTCGCTCAAAAATAAAATAAAAAAAGGGAGGATTGGTAGACCCATGAGAGCTTGGAGCATTCTTCTTGCTTGTCAGTGACTCTGCTATTACTACCGGAGGCAGGAGTAGCGGCTGGCTCTGATTCCACCCCCAGCACCTATCGCAAATCCCTAGCCCCTGCCACGAACAAATAATAATGTATTATATATTATAACAATTAGCCAGCCAAAGGGGTGCCATTGCATTTTAATAATTACATTTTTAACACAAATGTATAATAATGCATTTGATCACTGTATATTATAGCAGTATATGTATATATATTATAACAAATAATAATGTTACTACATTTATTTCAATATTAACATGTATACTATTAATACTATGTATTGACATTAATATTTATATGAGCATATTAATAAATTTTCATCATTATTAGCATTATTGAGAATAGTAAATACGACAAATGTTATTAGTATTAAGCATATGTTAAATTTTTTATATGACCATCAATATTAATAATAGTTGAATGAGTTGGCCTCATGATAAGGTTTGGCCATTATAGACACATAGGTACACTAAACTATAAACACATAATACTATATAAGTCAACTAAGCACTATGGGCACTAGGCATATATAGAGAACATGTGATCACAATAGGCGTATAGGTCTCACTTGAACACACCCAAGTTCACTCACTCGCATGATAGTGGTCACTTAGATTCACACGGTCTCACATGTCACTCACTCATATGCATAATCAATCGCTCACATAAGATCATTCCACACATAGTCTATGTATATGAGTAGTTAAGGCCACATAAAGTTCTACTTTTGGACAATAAACACTCAATCATAGGCACATCCATGCCAATAATGTACTACCAATGGGCCATTGACTAGTCAACTAGGAGCACTAGTGCATAAGGGAATAGGGTAGCTCACCTTTTTAGACTGAGGGCAAGCTAGTGGGGCACACAAGATAGCACTCATACACTTTTGCCTAGGTATCACCCTTCCTTAGGACACAACTAGTTTCGAACACATGATGATATTTGGCTTTGACTTGAGCTTACTTACACATGCAATAGGATAGCTCCTTACTAGATACATAAACCACAAAGTTAGGGAAAGTCCCACTTTGCCATAAAACTAGTAGTATGCACATACAATTAAGAAAGTTATAGACTATCCTACGACTCATTCAAACCTCTCATGCACTCTAGACCACTTATGACACATTCTAACACTCAGGCAAGAACTTAATACCCCCAACATAAGGGCATACAACCTTTTGCAAAAGCAAGTAGGCATTTGTGCCTTTCAACATACTTGACACCTCTTAGGAGGATCCACTTGTACTTATGCGAACCGTGCTTCCTTACAAAACCATCATCTTAGGGTTTACCCTAGGGACTAGTTGAAACTTTGATCTTTGAATTGGAATATCCAAGTTTTCTACCCTATGCAACACATGCTTCCACACTTGCTTTTAGGCATAGCCTTCATTAGACACTATAGATCCTTTAAATACCTACACACATACACCATCAAGTCCTCTTCAACCACATAAACCTTAGGACATGCACATCTAGCCGAGGTGAAATTCACCCCACTACATTTAAGCACACACTTCATTTAGCCTATGGATTCATAATAATACAAAACTTTTGAGGAGGCTATAAGAAATTGTGACCTCAAATAAAAAGCTATAATCACCAATATTAGAGACAAAAACTATGAGGCATCGTGGGGTAGCTATTACTTTAGAGGTCCATCATTAATATGAGAGGAAGCATCTTGCTTGATTAAACATAGATACCAATTGGAGGGCAATATAGTCGATGAATGCACACAATGAAAAAATAAAAAATTGAAGGTTGTTTTTGGAAGTTGTGCAAGTCCTAATGAAAGATATTGTGAGGTTGGCACTATCTCACCACACAAGAACCAAGTAACAACAAACGAAATTGTGCATGGCAAATCAACCAAAATTGGAAAAAAGATTAACTACCTCTCAAGCACAAGGCATGTGTGACAAAATTAGCATCAATGATAGTTCTTATAGTATCATACAACTAGACACTTTAGTTAGGCTTCAATTTTGTGTTGAAGACGAGGAGGAAGAAAAACAATATCAGGCATCTACCATGCTCCCATTGAGTTGAAAGGGAAATAATTATGTTAAATCATAATTTTTACGAATTCTATTAGTGAACCTAAGCTACATCTTTGCCAATGCAAGTGTCAAACAAGGAGTCAGAGAGGTGTTATTCAACCTAAGCACCAATACCAACTTGGTCATGGATGCTTGTACATTGTAAACAACAATGGTGAAATTTTACAATGTGTTGGTAGTTAAATGTGGAGGAAAGCTCAAATTTACATTGAACTTAGATGAAAGTGAAGTCATGAAAGAGAAAAAGATGGAAAGAGTAAGCTCGACATTGATGAATAGATTCCTTGTTATAGGGCACCTATATATGGGGATGAGCATAGCCAATGGTTCTCTTTTGTGTACATTATTGAAGAGATGGGTGGCTTAAATGCCTCTCCTTCAACATGAGTATGTTTTCAAGGGGGAGCATCTTGAATGGTTCTCCTTTAGCATGAGACATGTTTTTAAGGAGATGAGTGCATTGAATGGTTCTTCCTTGAGCAAAAAGTTGACTAAGACATCTCCTTTTTCACTGTTAAGGTTTGTTGATATCTATATGGGTGAAACCACAAGTGAGGAGAATTCGTTGTATAAATCTATTCTATATATTATGAGAAGTTTGCCTTGGGGATCCCGAACCAACCAAAAGGCTTCCAAACCTATGTGGCACAATGAAGAGGAGCTTGGTATCCAAGAAATAAAGATGGCTTTTTCTTGAAGGGTGGTGAGGGTTACATTTATTTTCTATCATCTCCCCCACTTAATTGAACACACACACACACACACACACACACACACACACACACACACTCTCTCTCTCTCTCTCTCTCTCTCTCTCTCAATTGAATATAGGATATGATCACATAAAGGAGAAAGTCTAGTGTTTGAAAAGTTATATGTGGCTCTCTCTCTCTCTCTCTCTCTCTCTCTCTCTCACACACACACACACACACACACACACACACACATCCACATTTCTTTTTTAATTAGATTATGAAATGATATGATATTCTAATGGTTGAACATGTGCATGCAATGTGTACGTACTATAAAAACATCCACAAACACACATATAGGATAAAAAAAGAGTTGATTGAACATTATGGAATGGGATATTTTAATGGTTGAACATGCTCATGCAATGTATACATACTCTAAAACCACACACAAATGTACATATACTATAAAAATATACAAACAATATATGCACACATACACATGTACGCATGCACACATACACATGTATGCATGCACACACATATATGCAGATATGCATACATGTTCATACATGTGTAAATATACGAGAGAGAGAGAGAGAGAGAGAGAGAGAGAGAGAGAGAGAGAGAGAGAGAGAGAGAGAGAGAGAGAGAGAGAGAGAGAGAGAGAGAGAGAGACTTAGACTTCACATACTTACAAATATGCACACATGCACATATGCAAACACACACATCCATACACAAATATATACATATATAGGCAATGCATATGCATATATATACATGGCATTCATACAAACATGTGCATACATACATATACATGTACATATGAGGTGAAGAAAGATGAAATATAGTAGAAAAAGAGTAAGAAGAGAAAATAAAAAATGATGATAGGGAGAGACGACAAATATCTAGGATATTACATAAATAGACACACAAGTATTAAACACACACATACACACATACATACATGTGTACACACATATGTATGTGTGTGTATGCACATGTACATACAAAACATAGGGACAACAAGAACATGCAAAAAGAAAAAAAAAGTGCATGTATATGCATGTGTATCACTCACACACACACACACACACACACACACACACATACCCTATACCCATATACACATTGATTATGTATTTATAGTTAACTATCAATTGTTACCATGTAAATTATATATAACTTATAATCAAAACATATATGTATAGTTAATATTTACATTAAATATTGACATTTAATTTTTATGTATAATTATCAATCATTTATTATCTAAATTGATTATAATTATAATATATGTATTATAAATATTAATATGTATATTATACACACATAATTAATTTTATTAATTGTTAATAAAAGATATATAATTATATTTCAATTAACACATTATACTTACATAATTATGTATATATATCATTAATAATCAATTGAGAGAGAGAGAGAGAGAGAGAGATGAATAAGAAGAAGTAATTCTCAATATAGTTTATGGATTATCAAATTAATGTGATTTTATTAGATTATTATATGAGGATAATATACATGTTATGGTAGGCTTAATGTGAATAAAAATCATCATTGAATGTGTTTGTATTTGTGAAACTTTGAGAAACAGTAATAAGGTTTCATTGGAGATATAGTTTAGGAATGATCTCATTAATATTATTCCTTCTCTCCATATACATTAGTGAGTGTTACATCCCCATATATTGCAATTTTTGTGCACTAAACATTATATAGTCTAAGTTGCCAAAGTCTTTTGCATATGAAACATGCTTTGAAACCTAGTTCCAGGCACCGAGAGAACGTTAGTGTGAAGCACCAGGAGAATCCAGGTATGGAGCACTTAGTATTTATTTATTGAGAGATCTAGATGGACTAAAGAAGGACGGTAATTGTAAAATGGGTGTCACAAAGTAAACCCCTTGGGGCTAGTAATGTGACAAAAAAAGGGAAAATGTTGAGAATGTTTCTTAGGTGTCACTCTTTGATTTTCTAAAAAGTGTTACATTGTTGCCTCTCAAGTGTCTCATTATTTGCAAAAAGTGTAAAATTTTAATTTTGTAAAAGGTTATAAAACTTAAAAACTCAATATTAGACTCCTTCAATTCCTCTTGATATCCCCTACATGTTTATGCATTCAAATCTCAAAAAAAAGTATTAAATATTAGATCCGCCCAAAAATATATATTTTTCTTACATGCTCTATAGCTGACCCCCTTCCCTAGGGTATGCTCCATCGAGAGAGAGAGAGAGAGAGAGAGAGAGAGAGAGAGAGAGAGAGAGAGAGAGAGAGAGAGAGAGAGAGAGAGAGAGAGAGAGAGAGAGAGAGAGAGAGAGAGAGAGAGAGAGAGAGAGAGAGAGAGAGAGAGAGAGAGAGAGAGAGATCTTGGATTGTTTACTACGCACACATCTCACATCTAGTTTATGTATCAATGCTAGGAAATTTGAATTAAGATCTTGGGCTTCTAATGGCTTGGCATTTTAGATTAAGAGACCTCTATAGATTACATGCCATCTTGCAATAGACCATAATATTCATCACAATAATATCCTTAACAACTCCAAATCAAATAGGCATAGACAAAACTACAAAATCATTCAAGAAGGCAATTCTCCCTCTTTTGGATATGACATATCGTGTGGGAGAAGAACATAGCAATAAGAAAGCTTATTACATTATATTAAGTTGAATAACCATTAAGATGTTTAATCTATTCTATATTCATAATACTTAGAGTACTATGAATATAGAATATACTAAAAATCTTAATGGTCAAGTATGGGCACTATTTTGACATGTTTAGGCTTGATTTTTGACAAACTTAATAATATACTTTTCGTCGAGAATTAGAAGTACTAAAATTTTATAGTTTATAATGTGGCCTAGTTTTGAATAGATCAAAATATATACTTGTCCAGAATAGGTTGTTAAGATTACAAGTAAAACCTAAAAGAGATTTTTAAGGCTATATTTCTTCATAAGACACCTATACCACCTATATCACTAAACTTTATGTTAATCACCTTCATGATAATGCCTATAATTAACCTAATACAATGCCCTTACTACAATATAATGGAAGCATAGACATGATTGATAGACTTGCACTTGTACTTGCATTTTCCAACATGGAAAAGCCACAATCAACATTAAAGCTTTTACTCCCATGTAAACACATATTAATATAAAAGTCTAGCACACTTATAAACATGACTATAAAAATGCAAAAATTTGTGTCACATTGAATTTGGGATTTTTCTTTCCAAAAGAAAAAAGTAAGAAAAGAAAGCAACATAAATTCACATAATAAAACCTACAACAAAAATAGTGAGACATGGTGAGCTACAAGATGCAATGGCTTAGATCGAAGGTGCAAGAGTTCCCATGGTGCCAAGAAAAGCCTATTCTCCAAAAATTCAAGGCATGGCTTCTTTTCTTTGTTTTGATAATCTATGATTTGCCAAGTTTCTTTATTCTTTCTTTAGGCCTTGTGCTTTAGGTTGAGGATTTTTGTTGCTATTTATTGTTGTTAAAAATTCACCTAGAGGTCATGGATATATGTGCATTAACCACAATTGCTAATCTACATTCTAATTATACCTATAGTCATGACCATAAACATGCTTGTTTATAGTATGAATGTGCCTATAGCTACTACCATAACATGCTATAGGTAATTTGCATGAACTTGACCATAAATCCATTTATTCTATTGTTAAGAAAATAAAGATGTGGTAAGTGCACTATTTTGGTAAATACTTGTACAAATTCATGAGCATGAAAAGAGATAAATTGTATGTGCATTGCGACACAATGTTTATTAAGATTCTTGGTTGTGCACAATAATATTTGATGCCACTACACAATTTGTAAAATACAAAAGTGATGCAATACAATTGCATCATTATGATCAAATGTGGTGAGACTTGTCAAGTTGTAGACATATGTGTGGGTTTTCTCTTAGGGCTTTAGAATGCTAAAATAACAATTTTGTTTCAATTTAAGCATATTTAGATGTTAGAGAGTGGGATAAACCCATAACTACAGAAGACTTTTTAAATCTCACAAGAGAAAGGCTATAATTGAAGATAAGTTGGAAGTTGAATCAAACCACCAAGGATGAATGACCAAGGGTTCCAAAAATTAGTTTTTTGAATTGTGTTAAACTTCAAGAGCTCAATGTAATTATTTTAGGCATTGTTCATCTATGAGGTGCATATGTAATATTTTCAATTGATGACTTATTGGTATAGTACATTTTTATGTTATAACTATTCAATGAGAGCTAGGCTCACTCTTGTGTAAATTGTAATTTATTCCTAGAGTTACACTAGAAGACCTATAGTGGCTAAGAAGGTTGTAGGTAGTCTCTAGTTTACTTCTATATTGACCATGTCCATAAGAAGATAAATTGTGTAAAAGAAGAGGATGTATCATGAGCTAATGGTAAAGCGGAGGGCCCCAACCAAAAAGTACAAACCTAACCCTAATAAATATAATATATGAATGTGAAAGAGAGTGAGGGACTAGTGAGCATGAAGCTTATGTTCATATCTTGCCTCCCATCTCTTCTTCCCACTTTGCTATTATAGTTGGAGAGACTAAGGGACCATTTGGAGAAATTCTTATCCATTCTCATTCTCCTTCTCTATCTTCTTCTCTCAACATTGGAGCTCTAATTATTTTCTATCATAAAATTGGTTTATATGGTTCTTTTTTCCCCTAACTAGGGTCTAACCTATAAAAGCATTATTTTTTCATTTCCCAATACTAACATTTAATGTGGAAAATATTTTTTGCATTGATATTTTATGTCAAAAATACTTAAATTATGGAGATTTCGATCGGCCACGTATAAAATTATTGTAACAACAATAGAAATAAAATTTTCTAATGAAGTTGTTCGAGTATCTTGAGAGAAATTAAGGGTGATCCTTGTAGAGAGTGGCGGCATCTACCCAAGTCACATCTTCTTCAAGAAAATCTTTCCATTGCATAAGATGCTCACGAATCACATGTTTCCAAGGGTTCTCTCTTTAGCATCAAGGATTCTTTTCGACTACATTTTCAAGATTCCCTTGTATAAGTGTTATAATTTAGATATTGTTTAATACGTGATTAAGTTAAGGAATAGAAGCTTTGAGGATATTAACATGAAATATATCATGAAGCTTGAGATATTATGGAAATTGTAGCTTGTGTGCATGTCTTCCTAGGCATTTAACAAATTTATAAGGATTGCAATACATTGGGCTCAATTTCTTGAATTTCACAATGATAGGGGACCTTTCTTGGGTTGAAATATTAAGAAGACCATATCTACCTCCTTGAAAATCTAGTTTGATCTCTTTGGATCAATAGAAGCCTTTGGTTGATATTGGGTGGCTCTAAATATTACTTTCACTTATTCTTATATTTCATCCAATATTCCTTAAACACTTCCATCTTTATTATGGGATCTGAGAATTTGAAAGGAGGCAAGAAATCTTGTTTGCAAAGGACTTCAAATGGAGTCATCCTACTACTTTGATGATAGTAAGAATTATAGGCCATCTCCACCAAAGCTAGATACTTAATTTGTCTATTAGATTCTCTACTATGCAATAATAGACCCTTAATAAATCCTTAAGAATGGTTTTAGAAAATGCCTCAAGAATGTGATAGCTTGGCATTGATATTAATGGCATTAATGGAAGTCCTCTTGAAGGCACATTAGTAATTATTGCATTTAGAAATCCCTTCCAACTTAATGTATTTTCTACCATACCCTTCTTTCTCCTTGGGAGATACTTGATCTCAAAGTCAATTCTTGAAGCACTTCAATCCATATCCTTTGTCTCATGTTACAATTTGATTTAGTAAATATGCACTTCATGCTCACCAAAGTAATCTTCTTATCTAGTAGATAATGGCACCATTCTAGATCATGTGCAACATAGTTTCTTTCATTGTTGATTTCTTTGACCACCTGTGGTGGTGGCCAATCTTGGACATCCTTTTGGGATAAAGGGCAGTGCCTATGTTCACCCGTAATAAGGGCCACGCTGTACATAGTACATATACCTATCTAAAACGTTATTGAGGTACACTCTTCAGTACCACAAATTGTGTGTCTCTATCTCTTCTCTCTCTCTCTCTCAATGTGCATCTCTACATAGAAGCTCCATTGCAGCTACCTCAACAAACTGGTATGAGAGCTCAAGCAATCAGGAGCTTGGCATTTCTTTAGGTGCAAGAGCTTGAAGTTGAAGAAGAGTTCACTATGAAGAGTTTGCGGGCAGGGCAACAAGGTTTGAAGCTTCCCTCCTCATTCGAGCTTGTTGGCAGCTATCGTTGTGGCCACTTGGGGACCATCCCCATCATCTCCAACACTTGGACTTGCATTCTAATCCCTTCACGGCTAAAGGTGCCATCAGCATGGGTATGCAAATCTAGTTTTTAGCATACTCAGGACCTACAACAGCTGCTCCTCTTCATTTGGCATCATGGCTGTGCTCCAAAATTTGCATCTAATGCTTATCATTGAGCATTGAAGTGTATTATTACACTTGGGATTGATATACATTCAGCTTCAGGTCTAAAATACACAGTATTCATATCTAAAATAAATAAGGTAGCACATATCTTTGTGTGCCTGGTGCATACAGATCATGCTCATTTGATGGCTATTGGATACCTTGATGCTGGATGCTTTGGGAATCATGTGGCATTGTCTTGACTCGGTCATTTTGAGCTAATCTTGGCAAGGATTTGACTCAGTTTGCATATGTGCTTGTGGTTGGAATATAAAGTCCACAGCTTGCAATTTACAGGTAGCTCTTTGTCCTTTAATGATATTGGTCCTTGGACATGCATGCTGATGTGTATACATGATCAAGTGTTGTCCAGACAACACTGATGAATGATATGCCTATGTATTGAAGTGCATTTGGGCTGATTTTGACTAAGATTTCACTCACATGCTTGGATTTGATTTCAGAATGTATTAGAGGAGTGATTAAAGCTCATTTCTGGATCAGCTTTACTTACAAGTCTATTGCTGTAAATTCAGGACAGTTTCCTAAATTGCAGGAAAACCACTTGTATTGTCAAGAATTTTTGGACTGCACTCCTAAATTGCAGGACAACCACCTGTATTGTCAAGAATTTCAGGATTGCACTCCATTTTTGTCAAGAAATTGGTATGTTTACCGTCATTGAATGATTTTGAGGCATTTTGGGCAATGAACTGATGTATGTTCTTGCTGGACATGGGGATATTCCTAACATACTACTGAGTGGATTTTGGAGCTTTCATTGCTTGGCATTAGCTGTGATTTATTTTCATACAGTTATTTGGCTATGAATCATGGCTAGTAGCAATGACAATCATCTTATGCATATCAAGAAGCTTGAAAGAGCACATAACTTTGAAGTTTGGCAAAAGCAGTGCTATAATATCCTGTTGTAGAACAAGCAGCAAAGCCGATTAAAGTAAAGGGAATTAAACCAGCTGATGTAGAGCAGGATGAATGGGATGAGTTGAATGAGCTTGCACGCTCGACCATTGAGCTATCAATTTCTGATGCCTTGCTGTTTAACATTGAAGGGTTGGATTCTGCTTATGGAGTGCTTATGTCATGTGGAAGCGACTGGAAGAGTTGTATGCCTAGAAGAGTGTTGCAAGAAAAGTCTACTGGATGAAGAAACTCATGTATTTGCATATGAAAGAGGGTACTGCAATGTCTACTCACCTTAGTGAGTTTAACTCCATTTTCAGCCAGCTTTTTGCTTTGAAATTCAATATTGATGATGAGTTCAAAGCTACGTTCTTGCTTTGCACTTTGCTAGAGAGTTGGGATACCTTCAGGACTGCTATGAGCAATTCTAATGCTATGCTTTTGTATGCTGATGTAGAGAGTGCTCTACTCATGGAAGAAATGAATCGGCATAACAATGCATCCAGTAAGTCTTCCAATGCTTTGCATACTAGAGGCAGATCACATCAGAAAGGAAAATTTGATAGCAAGGGACATAGTAAATCACGTGGTACGGATGTTGAATGCAATCACTGTGGCAAGAAGGGTTGCTTCAAACGTGACTACTATAAATGGAAGAAAGAGAAAGGGAAGGGCAAGAAAATGGTTTTTGAATACGGATGATGACATGCACACTTGGAGTTGACATGGTGTTGTCCATCTTGGGGACAATTATGCATGTGACATTGTAGGCATTGGCAATGTGCAACTGCAGTTTTAGCATGGATCTATCTTTACTCTTTAGAATGTAAGGAATGTACCGCAGCTCAAGAAGAGCTTGATTAGTATTGGATAGCTAGATGACGATGGTTTTCATACCACCTTTGGTGATGGGAAATGGAAGATCTATAAGGGATCCAGGGTTATTGCTAGAGGTTGCAAGAGTGATACTTTGTATCCACTTCATGTATCTAGTGTGCATGACCATGTTGTTGCCGTGATCGAGTAGCCAAGTGTTTCCTTGTGGCATGGCCGATTGGGGCACATGAGTCAAATATGAATGAAAGTACTTTCTCGTTTGGGTTACTTGCCTTGTCTTCGTTATGCTGATTTTGAGCACTATGATCGTTGTGTTTATAGTAAGCATGTGCCGACATATCATAAAAATTCTCTTTCATTGAAATTTTTTCCTCTAGAGTTCGTACATTCCGATGTATGTCAGATGCCAGGATTATCTCTAGGAGGAAAGAAATACTTTGTCACATTTTTCGATGATGCTACACGGAAGGTATGGGTTTACCCTATTCGTAGCAAGGATGAATTGCTTGACATGTTTCAAAAATTCTTGGCATTGGTTGAGAATCAAACTGATAAGATACTTAAGTGTCTTCGCTCTGACAATGGTGGGGAGTATGTATCCAAAGCCTTTCAGGCATTTTGTGACAATAAGGGGATAAAGAGGGAGCTCATTGCCCCTCATAATCTACCCCAAAATGGAGTTGCAAAGCATATGAATCGAACCAAATAGGATAAGGTCCGTTCAATGTCGTCTCATACTGCATTACTCCTTGGATTTTGGGCAGAGGTTGTTATGATAGCCATTCATCTAATTAACATGTCACTGAATAGGTTGGGGGGAGTCCCTCAGGAAGAGTGGTTGGGCAAGCCACCTTCTTATGCTCATTTGCGAGTGTTTGGCTGCGAGACTTTTGTGCACATATGGAAAGAATAACGTAGCAAACTAGAACCAAAGTCATGTAAATGCATATTCCTAGGATACACTGACGAGGGTGAGATGGGGTTTAGACTTTGGGATCTCGAGAAACAAAAGATAGTACACAACAATGACGTCATCTTCCGTGAAGATTGCATGCATAAGCAGCCCGAGAAGATTGAGGAAGTCAGAAGGGTTGTTTTTAAGGAGGATGTACCTTTTAGATAGTCATTTGTGCCCAGTGGACAACATCATATACTTGCTGTAAATATTTTTGAAAATGAAAGAAATGGTGCTGGAAATGATCAACAAGGTATTGCCCATGATACACCATAGTTTCAGCCGAAAACTTGCAGTTGGGACAGCCTGAACTGTCAGGACATCATGTTGTAATTTCAGGACAACAACTGGTATACATAGAATTATAGGCCCATATTTAGGACATCAACCTGTAAATGCAAATTTACAGGCCCAACAACTAGCAAATGCTAAGCCTTCGCTCAATAGGTCGAATCGACCATCAAGACCACCTAATAGGTTTGTTCCTGGTGCATAGTATGCTGCAGATTATGTCATGTTGACAGATTGTGGTGAGTCATCATGCTTCAAGGAAGCAATGACTAGACCGGACAACAAGAAGTAGTTCAAGGCCATGTTGTCAGAAATGGAATCACTTGATAAGAATAGTACTTGGGACTTGGTGTAGTTGTGTAAAGGGCAGAAAACTCTTCCATGCAAGTGGGTTTATAAGATGAAGGTCACTTACGGTTCTTCACCAAAGTACAAAGCATGGCTGGTTACAAAAGGATACAAGCAGGAACATGGAATTGAATTTAATGATATTTCTCCCCTGTAGTCAAGATGACTACCTTGAGAACCATTTTGGGCTTGGTTGTAGTTGAGGATATGGAGCTCATACAGATGGATGAAAAGACTACATTTTTACATGGTGATCTACATGAGGACATATATATGCAATAGCCTGAGGGTTTTATTGCTAAAGTTAAATAGAAGATGGTCTGTAAATTGAAACAGAGTTTTGTATGGGTTGAAATAGGCATCGAGGGAATGGTATCATAAGTTTGATACTTTCATGTAGTCTCAGGGCTTTCACAGAAGTGAAGTTGATCACTGCTTGTACACCAAGAAGGCAGCAAATGGCAACTTGATTATCTTGGTTATGTATGTTGATGACATGTTGATTGCTGGCAGGGATACTCATGCCTTGGATTCATTGAAGCAAAGTCTTCATGGCAGCTTTGACATGAAGGATCTTGGTGATGCCAATCACATTCTTGGGATGCAGATACTCAGAGATAGATAGAAGGGGTTACTCTATCTATCTCAGCAAGAGTATGTATCCAATATTTTGCAGCGTTTCAATATGGAGGAGGGAGAGCAATCGGAGTTCCATTGCCTCCATATGTGAAACTTAGTGCAGAGGACAGCCCTACATCTGATGATGAAAAGGTTGAAATGGCCAAGATTACGTATGCTTCAGCTACTGGCAGTTTGATGTATGCTATGGTTGCTACACGTCCAGACATTGCCTTTGCAGTGGGAGTGGTTAGCAGGTACATGGAAAACCCTAGAAAGAAGCATTGGGAAGAATGAAGGTATTATGAGATACCTCAAGGGCACAAATGATTTGTGCATCTACTTTGGTAAGTGGAAGGCATCTGTCGTTGGCTCTATGGATGTAGACCATGTTGGACATGCGGATTGCATGAAGTCCACTTCAAGATATGTGTTTAACTTCACAAGGGGGATCTGTTTCTTGGATATCCAGGCTACAGAAGTGTGTTGCATTGTCTACTACAGAGGTAGAGTATGGGGCTGCCATTGAAGCATGCAAAGAGGCCTTATGGCTGTCATGTTTGGTTGCTGAGCTTGGGATTACTGAGGTTCATGTTCTCCACTATGATAGTCAGAGTGCTATAATTTTAGCACGGAACCCTATCTTTCCTGCAAAGACAAAACACATACAGGTGAAGTATCATTTCATCAGAGATGTACTTGACAACAAGAGCATTGAACTAGTCAAGGTGCATACTAATGATAACTTTGCATACCTTCTCACGAAGGGTCATCTAGCAGAGAGGTTTTCCCATTGTCGGCACATGATGGGTATTGGATATGTATAGTCTCTTTAGCTTTGTACATACTTAGATTTAGCTGATTCTTTTCCTCTACCTTTGGGCACATTGCCTTTACGGGGGAGGTTTTTGGGATAAAGGGCAATGCCTGTGTTTGCCCATAAGAGCCAAGCTATACATAGTACATATACCTATCTAAAACATTATTGAGGTACACTCTTCAATACCACAAATCGTGTGTCTTTATCTCTTCTCTCTCTCTCAACCTGCATCTCTATACAGAAGCTCCATTGCAGCTACCTCAACAATATTTGACCTTATTTAGATCAATGATGATCCCTTCTTTGACATAAAAAACCAATTTACTTTTACTTTTGAAAAAATGCATACTTTCTCTTCTTACTATATAGATTATTTTCTCTTAGTGACAATCTGCCTTAAAGATATCGTAGACTAACATGTTAAAGATAGTAAAGGCATTAGTTAGACATAAAAATATAAAGAGAAATTGAATGTTCGGTATGTCCTCTTTAATCTTGATTTGACAATAACCAGATCTAAGTTTGATCTTAGAGAAAATATGTTCTCCCCTTGCAATCAACACATGAGATGAGCTTTGGTTGACATATGATGGTTATGTTGCTCCCCATTATATGTATATGGAAAATGCTATAGAGTCAATTGAGTATTCTTGTTTTAAGGAAGCTATTGGTTATGTGCATTGGGAGAAAGCCGTGGATGAAGAAATGGTTGCATTAGATGTAATCAGATTTGGGATTGGTGACATTACCTATGGGAAAGAAATCTATAGGCTACAAGTGATTTTACAAAGTAAACTATAATGTAGATGGAAGTATGAGTAGATATAAAGCAATATTGGTTGCCAAAGGCTATACATAGACTTATGGGATTGATTATGAGGGGTCATTTTCTCTAATGGAAAAATGGCAACTGTTAATAGAGCTAATATTACAATGCCTTTAGCAAAAGTTGCATCAAATGCACACAAAGAATGCATGATGAGTTGCAAAAAAAAGTGTACATGGAGTATCCACTGTGTTATGAGAGCATGGTTCACCCTGAAAGGGATGAGAGGATCGAAAGACCATGCACGAGCTATGGCAGAGAGCAAGAGCAAGAAGAGAGAGAGAGACAAATGGGAACTCCAACAGTAAGGTATGAGAGGATCGAAAGACCATGCATGAGCTATGGCGGAGAGCAAGAGCAAGAAAAGAGAGAGAGAGACAAATGGGAACTCCAACAGTCACAATGTGTGACCGGGCCTTCCTTTATTCACTAGTCACTAAAAGAATAAAGAATAAGTGTGATGCTGACGGGCGCCCGCCATCTGCAGTGTGCAATGGCGGGTACTGTCAGTGTAGTAATACACGGGGTGGCACGGCGGAGGCACCTTTATCCCAACAACCTTCCACTTAAAGGTGAATCTTCCCCAATGAGAGAGAAAAGAAAAGAAAAGACAGTACAAATGTACATAGGTACAAGGGATGAGGAAAGGCAGCATCTCATCCAACGCCCATCAATCTCCTAAGGAAGGCAAAGCACTCAGTAGTGAGGCTTTTCGTGAGCAGATCTGCAGGATTGATGTCAGTGGAGATCTTGACAAGGTCAACAGACCTGTCTTCCACCACACCCCGAATAAAATGATATCTCACCTCAATATGTTTCCGTCTTCGCATGGAAGACCGGATTCTTAGCCAACTAAATGGCACTCATAGAATCCGAATGTAGTGTAGGAACAGCATCAATCCCAAGGTCAGAAACAAGACGGCCTAGCCAGATAGCCTCCTTGCAAGCCTCAGTGGTTGCAACATACTCGGCCTCAGTGGTAGACAAAGCCGTACACTTCTACACCTTGGACATCCAAGAAACAGCCCCTCCAGCATAAGTGAACACATAGCCAGAAGTGGACTTCCTACTATTTGCATGTCCTGCATAGTTGGAGTCAGTGTAACCCACGACCCTTTTATCCTGGCTGCCATAGCATATAGACATATCTGCAGTGCCCTTCAAGTACGTCATGATACCTTTCACGGCATCCCAATGCTTCTTGCCAGGTGTAGCCATATAACACGCCACAACACCAACTGCATGTGCAATATCTGGACGAGTGGCTATCATGGCATACATGAGACTGCCCACTACTGATGCATAAGGGATCTTGGCCATCTTGGCCCTCTACTCATCTATCTGCAGGCAATCGGCCTGTGAAACCCTCACATGAGAAGGTAAAGGACAGCTCGCAGGCTTTACGTCCTGCATGCGGAAGCGCTCAAGGACTTTATGGATGTACTCCCGCTGTGAGAGATACAAAATCCCCTGATGCCTATCACGCTTAATGCGTATCCCAAGAATATGTGAAGCCTATCCCATATCCTTCATCTCAAAGCTCTTCTTGAGCTGAGCTTTTAGAGCATCAAGATCTGCATGAGCTTTCCCTACTATCATCATGTCATCAACATAGAGAACCAAAATCAGTAAATTGCCATCATGGGCTTTCTTATTGTAAAGACACGAATCCATAGCACTCTTGCTATAGCCCTGTGACTGCATAAAGGCATCAAACTTATGATACCATTCCCTAGGTGCCTGCTTGAAGCCATAAAGACTCTCCTTCAATTTGCACACTAGGTGCTCCTTGCCATGTTTTGCAAAGCCTAATAGGCTGCTCCATATAGATCTTATCATGCAAATCCCCATGCAAGAATGTAGTCTTAACATCCATCTGATAAAGATGCAAGTCAAGTTGCGCGACCAAGGACAAGACCAAGCTTAGGGTAGTCATCTTGATGACAGGAGAGAAGACCTCATCGAAGTCAACTCCATGCTCCTGCTTAAAACCCTTAGCTACAAGTCTAGCCTTATAGGCCGGCTTGGGGTGCCCAGGGGTACTTTTCAGCTTGTACACCCATTTGCATGGCAAATCCCTTTTGCCCTTAGGCAAGGCAACAAGATCCCAAGTCATATTCCTATGCAAGAAGTCCATCTCAGATTGCATAGCCCTCTCCCAGGAGTGATTGTCACCCTTGCACATAGCTTCATCATAGGTGAGAGGCTCTCCTGCATCTGTCAACAAGACATACTGCATAGAGGGCTCATAGCCATCAGGTGGACGTCTATCTCTAGTAGACCGTCTCACTGCAGGCTCTGCTGCTTGCCCGACTGCCTGTCCAACACCCTGGCCCTGTATAGGAACTGCTGTAGGCTGTACTATTGGCTGTGTTGGAGCCCGAGGCTCCTCCTGAAAGATCACTCTGCGGATCTCAACCACCTTCTCAGGCTGCTTATGCATTTTGTGTTCATGGAAAACTACATCATGGCTGCGTACTATTTTCTGCGCCTACGGATCCCATAGGCGATAGCCCATCTCTCTTGAATCACCATAGCCAAGAAAGATGCATTTAATTCTCTTTGGATCCAACTTACTCCTCTTGTCCTTGGGCACATGGCAAAATGCCTCACATCCAAAGACACGGAGATGCGCATAAGAGGGTGGCTTACCAGCCCAAACTTCCTCTGCAACCTGGAAATCCAAACCACTAGAAGGCGATCGGTTTATGACATGCACTGCTGTACTAATTGCCTCAGCCTAAAAGCTTTGTGGTAGGCATGCATGGCTAAGCATAGAGTACACATGCTCCTGAATAATCCTGTTCATGCGCTTAGCCAAACCATTCTGGGGTGGGGTGTAAGGGGCGGTCAACTGATGCTTAATACCCTTGTCATCACACAACTGCTTAAAAGCACATGAGAAATATTCTCCCCCATTGTCAGTCCTAAGGCATTTCAGCCTATACCCAGTCTGGTTCTCAACAAGAGCAAGCCAACGCTGAAAGACTGCCAAGACATCGGACTTCTGCTTTATGGGATAAGCCCACACTTTCCTAGAAAAATCGTCAATGAAGGTAACAAAGTACTTCGCGCCACCCATAGACATACAAGGCATGGGCCCACAAACATCGGAATGCACCAAAGCCAAGGGCTCACTCATGCGTGGCCTACCCAATTTCTTATGCGTAGACCTATTCTGCCATAAAGATAATGATCGCACGAGTCAAAACATGCATAGTCTAAAGGCGGAAGATACTGCAAACCAGAAAGCATTTTCATTCCCTTTAAAGACATATGCCCCAAATGGGCATGCCAAAGTTATACATGTGGGATAGAACCCACTTACAAAACATGATCAACTGTAGGACCATCCACTACAAGAGGATAGAGGCTGCTAGCCTTGGCACCTCTGGCCAGTACAAGCCTGCCTCTGGTAATCTTCCAGGCAGAGTCTCCAAAACCAATGTGAAACCCTGCATCATCCAGCTGACCTGCTGACATAAGGCTGCGCGTAAGAGCAGGTACATTACATACATCCCTGAGCACAAAAGAACTGCCAGTGGAAAAGTGCAACTGTATGTCACCATTGCCCACAATAGCCAAAGACCTGTCATCTCCAAGCCTCTGACTGACCCTGATACAATGCGGTAGGAGTGGAACCACTCATGATAAGGCGTCACATGAAAGACGTGCCTGAATCCAAAAGCCAACACTGTGCATATATGCTAGGAGTCTCAGTCAACTGTGAGTTGTCAGATGAACTAGCTGCCAATAAGAGGCACACCCCCAGACAATCTAAGCAAAATGTACCTGCAATTGCCAAAACCTGACACAAATAGGTGTCTGCCCAAAATGAAAGCAGATCCAAAGCAAGAGACTCAGGTCATAAGCAATCCGGAGACCAAGACATACATCAATGCAACATCCAAAGGTCGGAGGGTAATCCCAAATTCTCAAAAAAAAAAAACTGCTCAAAGTCGTAAGCTGCTCCAAGACATGAACTGCTCAAAGTCAGTCATGCATACACTATACTCCCACTGGCACAAATGGTGTACAGGCGAGCTAAAGAGCTCAAACAACCCAAGACAAAGTACCAGTGACAAGTGACCAAGTCAATGCGTCAGACGCATCCAAGAGAGCATGACATACATGAAGCAACGATCGTAGCAACCACTGAGCAAGACATAATCCCAATGGCAAGATCTCTATCAAGTCAATACATCCAGTAGCAACCCAAAGTCAATATCCCTGTGAGTTGGAAGTGCTCAAAACATCCAAATCGGAGCTCCAAAATATCTATCAAGCATGGAAGAACTAAGAGGCATCAACCATGGACCAAAGCATGTAATGCATAGAGCTTATCCGTCAAGTACAGACAATAGGCATAAGCGGCCCAAATGCCAGTCAAGTCGACCAAACTGTCAATGACAAACCAATAACAATGGAGCAAATGCGATGCTCAAAAGAATTCCGGAATCATGATCATGAGTTCGAAGTCGATCCCCAAAGTGTAATACATCATGGCATAACCCATAGCATACATCCAGTATCGATCGAGAAGCAATATATGTGACAAATGAGCTTCAGCCCGCTCATGTATAGCAACTCTAAACAATCCAAAACTCTCAATTTCCAGCCCAAAAACAATGCCAAATCATGGGAAAATCGAATGCATACATTCCCAAGACATTGGGGCATCAAGTAGGCTGCATACGAGCATCAAATAGCACAACCGGAATGGAGTGTAAGCAACAAATGCTAATGCCAATGTTGCTGCCCTATTTTCAGCCTGTTATGACAATCCCAAATCTTAAGAAATCATCCTCGAATGATCAAGACCAATGCCCAAAGCTTGAATGACATCAAACATGAAGTCTAATATCCCTCTTGATCAAGGTAGAGAGCAAGAAGCAATGGCCAAGTGTGGAGCTGAAGTAGACGAGTGCTAATAGCCTGGAAAAAATGGCGCAATCTACCCTGTTGGTGCTGAACTTGCTGCTGCTCCACGTGGGCTGAAAGGGGGTAATGGGGGGACTCAAGAAGGGCCTATCAAAGGCCTATGACAAGCCTCTTTGAGCCTTGATAGGTGTAAGACACAATATGAGGGGAATAAGCTTCAAGGGTTTGAAGCCATGGCTGCCCTTGCTGTTTGCAACCTATAGACTGAAATAAAACCCAGAAAGAATGATCAAATACCTCAATACCAATGCCTTGAAGGTGCCTCAATAGGCCGGGAAGGCGCTCGAGAAGCCGGGGAGTGAGGGGAGCTTGGGGAGATCGGATATGGTGCTGGGATGGAGATCCAATGCAAGAAGGGAGTCGATGCGAAGCTAAGCAAGCACCGAGAAGAGCTCGAGCAATCGGAAGCCGAGCTCTGATACTAGTTAAAAGGGATGAGAGGATCGAAAGACCATGCACGAGCTATGGCAGAGAGCAAGAGCAAGAAAAGAGAGAGAGAGACAAATGGGAACTCCAATAGTCACAATGTGTGACAAGGCCTTCCTTTATTCACTAGTCACTGAAAGAATAAAGAATAAGTGTGATGGTGACGGGCGCCCGCCATCTGTAGTGTGCAATGGCGGGTGCTATCAGTGTAGTAATACACGGGATGGCACGACGGAGGCGCCTTTATCCCAACACACCCATGTTATGTGCATAGACTATGTAAAGCCTTGTATGGTGGGTTGAAATAGGCACACACAACATGGCATGACAAGATAGCTAGGAACATGAGTGTCATTATTTCTATTTGGATTAGATTATTTGCCAAATTTTATCATCCATTCTTTCTTTGACCAAATTGTTGATTTGATTGGCCCCTCACGAGGAAATATTTTTGCTTGTTGTGCTATTTACTTTGTCCCTAGTAGTGTTGATCATTGAGTTTTTTATCTAAGGCCTCAACCAATGGCGTAGCTCTTACAAGAGCATCTTGTAGATGACTTCGCTATGCAGATAGCAATTGGAAAATTAGAGAATGGTCCAATACTTGGCAAAACCTTGCCACTTGGACTTTTATATCCATTATTGGTGCATATTTATTTAAGTTCACAAAGCATAAGTAGTATACTTTTAGACAAAGTTTCGTTGCTTCAAGTTAAATAATTCATTCATCTTTATACACTTGTATGTCACAAGTATATATGTTCCACATAAAAGCTTTTTAATATTGTATATAATTTTAAATATGCCAATATTTCTACACCATTATTTCCATTAGAGGCATGCTTCATCAATCAGCTAAAGTTTGGGAATCCTAAGGCCACTTAATACATCAAGGGAAAAATACATCACAAGGTGTTTTTTTCTCATCTTCTATTTCATGTGGGCATAGTGTATATACTAAAGTCAGTGCAAAAAAATCAAGAAAGATTCATCAAGAGGTGTGGTTACTTATAAATTCCTTTCATGCATCAACTACTTAACTTTAAAACCTTGGCTTTGATACTATGTGTGAGATGTGCCTCCTTTGACACACTTAGAGGAGTCAGTAGTTCACCAAAACTTGTGTCCATACACAATGCCACCTAATCTTCCCATGGGAAATGTTGAGCTTAGTTAAATGTGGAAATCTTGATTCTACTTCACACGTGAAGCATGAGTAGGTCACCCCTAGCAATAATATAGCACCCACATACCAAAGATCATTCTGTAATCAATAAGGATAAAAGTGAGGTTAATATTGCACTTGGTAGAAAGAGAGTGAGAGTTAGAGGAGAGTGTAACTCAATTCACCTGCCCATAAGGTAAAATCTCAACTCTAATCTCCTAAAGTCCAACATTGCAGAATTGGGCTACATGTGATTATAGTCATTTTGTAGACAATAGAAAATTTACTTGTTTAGAGTCATGTTTAGCTTTCTTGAGCCTCCATAGTTGTCTTACATAACATGGGTACTTATCACTTGGCTCTTTGCCCTCTCAATTGCTCAAGTGATCAAAAAAGGAAAAACATGTACTTTCCATCGAGAGCATAGGACCCCCACTCTTCGGTGCGTTAAGGGCACCACTAGTTAGTAATGTTTAAAGCAAGATGACTAGCGACACAATGATGAGTAGATGGGTGCAACAACAATTATGGCCATCAACACGTCATGTGGGTAGAGAGAACATAGTAGCTAGAAGTAGCCTGTAAAAGGGAAAGGCTCGCCCAAGTGAGGGTTCATTGCCCTTTTGGTTTGTCTGTAGGGTTGTTGTTTGTTAATTGGGTCATTTGACTTGCTCTTTGACTATTGTCTTGAGTGCTATGCCACTATCAAAGTTGACTCCTTCATGTATCATGATCATTGGTAGTAATATTGCACTTCCCCTTTGTATTATAGTTTTCATTGAGTCTATGAAGTTATGCTATTCCTCAAGTGTTGTCCTTGTGCATTTGGATACTGTCATCCTCATCTTTGTTGAGACCATTATATTAGATTTAAATATCAATATGCAGTGAGAGTTCTTGTTTGAGTATATTGTATCTGTCTCTGTATTGTTTCGGTGATGTTTTTCTTTGCACCTCAAATGTATCTGTCTATATATTGTTTCAGCGATGTTTTTCTTTTCACCTCAAATGTTCACTATAGATTAGGATATTGGTGTCCATTTGTGTTAGTTTTGAGTATGACCACAGACCCTATAATTACACTAAATTAGCAATAGCTTTTATAGACTAATCCACTTAGGGCATGTGATAGCTCCACTTTTAAAAAAGCTCTTTTCAAGCACTTTTTAGCCATATAGCTTGTGCTTTCCTACCTTTTTTAAAGTTCTTTCTAGGGGTTTCTTGCCCTTTTCCTTCTTCTTTGACTTGTTGGGATTTTTCTCATCTTTCTAATTGGAGTCCTCTTCCTCGTAGGTACTTCCTACCTCTAGATTTGAATCAAAGTCTAAAACAATAGTGGCATCATCCTAGCTCTTTTGGGCTGACTTTGTGGATTTTTTTCCTTTTTTGGATTTTTCTTTAGACATGAATTTTTCCGATCTAAGAGCTTTCTTGTAAAAGGAATCTATACTATTTCTAGAAAAATCATCAAATGCAAATGCCTTTTGGACTGGCTTATTGAAGCCTTAGACATAAATAGTGTTTGGCATTGTATCCTGAGGTTGGGTGTTTGAATCCATTATAATTTTTAGGATTGTTAACTTGGTTGTGTAAGCCTCGACTGATTTATCTCTCCTTGCTTTAGGTTGCATAGCCTTTCAAGCTTCTAGGCATATGTTTCAATCAAATTGAAATCTAATTCAAAATGCAATTAGTGCATCGTTCCAAATGTCCCATCCATCTTTCACCACTAGCCATGTTGAGGCCATTTTGTGCATTGAAGATTCAAATATGGCAACTTTCTGAGGCTCATTTACCTAACCAAGGAATTGTACAATGTAAGCGACATCAAACTAGTGAATGAACACATCTGAATCCTCATGAGAAGATCAAGAGAACTTTGGGAATAGGATGTTGGTTTGGTGGCCATTATACTAGGAATTGAAAGTTTAGGAGGGGGTATAGGTGGGATAACAACCAGATGAGCAGAAGCAAAGAAAAAACCTACTAGCTTCAATGGAGTAGTGGGAGAGATTGGCAAAAGTGTGGATTTTCCACCACTCCTAGCAGTGGAATGCAAAAGATACATTGATAGTAACCTGAGAGGATTGTTGCATTGAGGATGCATCATTGATGAGGATAGAAGGAGCCTCAAGTGATGGTATCATTTGGCATTGATCTAGACCGTCGTGCCATGTCAAGAGCCAAAACTACATTGGGCAGACCTTGTGAACATGTACACATTCAACCTAGCATCGTTGGAGTTCCCATTTCTTGTCTCTCTCTTTCTTGCTCTTGCTCTCCCACCATAGCTCTCGCGTGCAAGCTTCGATCCTTCTCTCCTTTCACGCGTCCACCTGAGGCGCATATGGTTAAAGGAAGAAAGGGCAAAAAAGCCTAAGGACGCACGAGCAGATGAATAATGAAAACCACAGGACCTCCCTAAGAGATTTACAAAGTTCAAGAAGGGTGATAGGGTAGTGATCTTGCTGGGTGCCAAACATCAAGGGCAAGCAAGTGAACCCATCGAGGGACTTGCCAAAGTCGAGGAGGTGAACCTAGGCCAGGAAGGGAAGACACCCCGATAGTGGATAGCATTGCCATTGCTTATCATCAGAGGAGCTTCTACCTGATGATGGAGTGAAAAAGGCCATGCCTTTATGGCTTACCCTAGATGCATACACATGGTTTGTGGTCCTTAGCTTGTCATTCTTCAACCCTCATGTACATTCTTGGAGATTATGGAGTCTTTAGCCGTCGAGATAGCAATACCATGCCCCCTATCCACCACCCTAGAAACACCATATAATAAGTCCTATCCCTTGTTTTTGGGGACAAAAACATTTGAGTGGGGATGAAATGTAAGGAAGAGAGCTAAGGGTTCAAATAGCAATCACATGGGCAATGTACAAAAGGTGCAAAGGGACTTAGCTAGGGATCATTAATTAATACGAATATCCTTTCATCTTCATCTTCATCTTCATCTCCTTCACCTTTCATGGCTTCCCCTACCTTCTCTCTCCTCTTCTTGGCATTCTCTCTCTTCTTCTTGTCTTTCTCTCTCTTGTTCGCTCTCTTTGTCTCTCCTCTCTATAGTCTTCTTCCTTCTCTCACCTCTCTCCTAGGTCTCCTTCATTACATTGTATTATTTCTAGATAAGGTTTCTATACATGTTCTTGCTCATCCCACAACAATAGTCATTCTAGAAACCACTTCCATTCCTTGGGCATATAGCTAAGATTGGTATCTATGGCCATTGTTGAGTGTTGACATGACTTGTTTTTTGGCTGATTTTTGTTGTTTTTGAGAGTTGAATGGTTGATTTTATGAGATGATTGATTGATTTGGAAGTGGTTTGAGAGTGTTTTGGATGATAATGATGGTGTTTTGGAAGATCATGATGTTTATTGGTGGTTTTGTGATGTTCTGATAGGTTCTGATTGGTTCTGTATACCTTCTGTTTTGTTCTGTTTTGGTCTGTTTTGTTCTGATTGTCTTCTGTAAAGAGGGATGGAGTATTGATTGATGAAGATTGAGATCTTGTAAAAGTTTATTGAATAGTTTTTGAGAGTTTGGAATGGTTTGAGAATGAGTTATGTGGTTTTGATGACCTTCTGTAACCTTCTGTAGGTCTTCTATAGAGCTTCTGTTCTGTTCTGTTCTGTTCTGTTCTGTGACTGTTCTGTATGCTTCTGTATGTGTTCTGATGGATGAGAGTGTAGCTTGGGAAAGTTTTATAGCCTTGTAAAGAGGTGAATACAAGTGCAAAAGAGCTGAAAGAAGTGGAAGAAGTAGCTGCTGAAGACTCAAGAGAAGATTAGAGTGAAGTGACAGTAGTGAGCTACGAAAGGACACTGAAGTGGCTCTCGTGACTCTTCATATCAGATATACCTCTTGGGAGGGGTATCCACGACCTAAGAGTGATTATTGAGGGTGATTTTGAGAGATTGTAGATAGGATATGATGTATTATTGATGGAGAGAGAGAGAGAGAGAGAGTCAGAGATAGCCAATTCTACTGAAACAAAGTGACTATATAAGAGAGATTGAGAGAGAAGATTATGAAGATATTGAAGATGAATATTATGTGATGTATTTCCATTCAAAGATGGTGTATTCCTTTGATTTCTTTGTTCTATTGATGGATTTTATGAAGATGTTGAAGAATATGGTTGATTCTATCAAATCCGTGGGAGATCTACATGATGCTGCATGAAGATTTGTTGTGCATGGTGTTCTTTTCTTCATTGTGATCATATGAAACATGATAAACAAGCTTGTTGATGTTACAAGATATATTTTCTTGCAAGAGAATTCCCTTTTCCTTGGTGTTCCTCTCGAGGCTCCATGTTTTTGCTGCGCAGCCGGGGAACCTTGCCATCAACAAGCACCAGAAGAGGCTGAAAATGAAGGAAATGGCATTGCCAAGAAGAGAAGAATTCAATGGATGTTTGTAAAGTTCCTTCTTCCACTTAAGAGTTGGAATTTCTCATAATCAAAGCCACTTTCCACAAGAAGTTCATCCCACAATGGCGGAAACACATCACCATCATGATGCATGCTCTATGTGGTGGACAGTTTCCTCTTCCTATTGAAGCAGCAGAAACTTGCATCTTGGTGGCAAACTGTTTGGGAATAAACTAAAGAGCAGAAAGAGAGAGAATGACCATCCATGGAAGATTTGGCATTCATTGAAAAGTTTCCAGACAACATCAAGTGGGAGATTGTGAAGAAGCTTCAGGAGTCTTGGTCTGTAGAGGTTCACAAAGACAAGAAGGAAAAGAGTTGGAATTTGTTCGTGGACGCTCAACAGCAAGATACATGGGATGCTTGGTGTACTGATAATCTTCTGTTTGTTCAATTAGCAACCCACTAGAAGTTGGTAGACAGAGTGTTTTTCACAACATACACTATTGAAACCATCAGAAGTTGGCATTACTATGATGATGGCACCACTACAATGCTCAGATGTATGCATTTTGACACCTTCAGAACCGAATACCTTCCCCTGTGCAGTGGCATGAAAGCAGAATTCAGCGACGTTGAAAAGAAAGAAGTAGAAGAAATGTTGGCAAGAGAGTTCTCCAGAGACTGAAATCTTCTGTTAACCCTCTGTGGAGCACTAACAACATAGTCGAGCCAACCCCCTGATGAATGACGCAATAAAGAGGCAAGCGTTAGAACGAGTCCAGAGGTACATGAGAAGAGAGAAAGCAAAAATCAAGGCTGAGAACGAGCTAGCAGCAGAAGCCGCCTTTGACGCCCTTGTGGAACTCTTTACAGAAGTCCCAATGGCATATCAAGCCCTTCCTCCTGCTGGAGGTCCACTTCCAAGCCAGATCCGTTCTGGAAATATTGATGACAGGCCAACGAATGTAGTCCCATTGCCAATTTTTAAGGGAGAGTACAATGAAGACCCCGATCTTCATGTAGCAGAGTTTATGGTAGTATGTGTGGCTAACAATGCTAGAACCCCTGAGCATTGGTTAGCAATATTTCCCACCACTTTCAAGGGCGCGGTGTTTCAGTGGTATGAGAGACAAGCAGCAGGAACTTTTGGCACATGGGATGACCTGAAGTTGGCCTTCCTCACTAAATTCAGGCGTGAAGGTTTTGAAGAGCGGATGAGAGAGGAATTTATGAACCTAAGTCAGTCCTCTGGAGAAAGAGTAGAAGCTTATGTCTCACGAATGGAATCCATCCTGAAGAGATGGGCTAACCATAATCTAGATGATGGCATTCAGAAGGGGGTGTTTCTCAGAGGATTACAACCAGAAGTCCGTAAGTTTGTGGAGCTGCAAAGACCAGCCACACTACAAGCTGCAACAGAAGGTGCAAGACTGTACGATGAAGTGGAAGCTGGATTAGCGATGAATACAGGAAGAGGAGTCCTACCTCCTCAGATGCTAGGAATGATGTATCCACCAAATGCAGTTCCAGGGACTGTTTCCTACCCTAACCAACAGATGCCCCCGGTATCACAGTACAATGCACCAAATCCACAGTGGCCACAATCCATGCCTCAAATGATGGTTCAGCCACAACAACAATGGTCCCAACCAATTTCCTCAATACCAAATCAGCAGCAATAGTGGAATCCTACCAACTGGAGCCAACAGCCAACAGTTCAAACAGGAGCTCTGAATCAGAACCAGAACAGAGACCCCTTTGTACCAGCCCAACCCGTTTATGCAGTGATTACAGAGACTCCTCAAAACCCTCCTGCCAGTACGTCCGGAGGAGAAAGCTTGAAGGATTACTTATCCAACTCAGTTGCAAACATAAAAAAGGAGTTGATGGATGTGATTACAGAACAACTATAGACGTTGAAAGTGAATACCGCTAGCATATCCAACGTTGCAGGAGCGGGAAGAGATGTGATGCGGTCAAACACTTGGTGTGGTAAGTGTCATCAAGCAGGCCATTTAGCCACTGAATGTACACGAAAACCCACTATTCCTGGAGCCTTCTGTTCCTACTGTTTGCAGAAGAACCATACCGAGGACGTTTGCTCTCTGAAGGAGATGCATGATAGGAGAAGGAAGGAAGAAGACGCAAGATTTAACTTGCTGGAATCCAAAATGACAGCACAAGATATTGGACCCAAGCCTAGAGAGTTTGGTCCTAATTTCGGACCCAGAAGATTTCCCTCTCAAAGTTACAGAGGAAGACCGTCTGGCGGTGGTCAGAGATCAGAAGTGAAATGTTACAGATGCGGAGAAAAGGGACACATCTCACCAAATTGTCCAAATCCTCGAAGGTCAGTGGATTACAAGCCCTTATGCAGTCGATGCAAAGGAGAAGGCCACACTGCAAAAGACTGTCCAAGCCCAGCCCCAGTGAAAAACAGTGCTGCTGATAGTCCGTCCAAGGCCCAAGAGCCTACCTCCAATTTGGTGGAATTGGAAGTTGCTGCCATCACGCGTGCAAAGCAGAAGGAACCACCTGTCCATAAAGAAAATAACCTTCCAGCAAGAACAGTGAAGTTCAATCTTCCACCAGAAGAACAGAATAGAACAGAGCCTAACAGTGCCGTATAGAGCACTACAGTGCCACAGAGAGTTACAGAGACAGTTACAGAGACAGGACCAGAGGTCCAGGAGATAGAAGAGGAGGAAGTGCCACAAGTGGCAGAAGAAGTTCCTGTAATTCCTCTGTTGGAAGAAAGAGGGAAAATGAAAATGGGTGTTGCCCCATTCCCTAACCGATTAGAGAAGCCAGTGGATCCTATTAAGGAATACGATCTAGTTAGAGATCTAGATACCTTTAGACCAAACCTCACATTCCGACAATTATTGATGTTGTCTCCCAGTTGCCGGAAAAGGTTCAAAAGTATATTGACAAGAAGACGTGGTTTAAGGTTTGCTCCCTCAATAGCAACAAAGCCCAACAAGGCTTCAGAGCCTGTAAAAGAAGTGGATGTGGCTAACGCTTTCCTAGATCCAGGTACTCCAGAGACTGGCGTATGGATAGAAGGTTGCTTTATTGCAAATGCACTGATTGATGGTGGTTCATCAGTAAACATTATGATGGATGTTACAATGAAGGATTTAGGCCTACAAGGTGTGCAACCCACCCAATGGCTCATCAGACTGGTGGATCAGAGTAGAATCAAGCCTTTGGGCATTCTCCCATATGTGAAGACTACAGTGGCTGGAAAAGATTATTGGCTAACCTATTTGGTGGTGAAGCCAAACTCTTATGGCACATCCTATCCTCTGCTACTGGGCAGACCATGGCTTTTTGAAGCCCGAGCAAGGACGGATTGGTTCAAAGGAACCTTGACCTTGGGTAGAGGACCCAACAAAGTGGTGCTGAAACTGTATGGTTCTCAAAAAGGACATGGATCCACCTCCTTGGAATTATCTTCTGACTCCCCTAATGAGGCTATAGATGGAACATCAGCAGACGAAGGTGCTGTCAAACAGATCCTTCCCAAGAAAACAGTGGCACATTCCTTAACAGTGGATACTGTAAGCCGACTTCCAAAAGATGCAAAGGCATTATCAATGGGTGAATACTTCCTGCCTGAACCAGGAATGACTTCTGAAATCACTTCTGACAGTGAGATAGAAGCATGGATGTATTGCTCTCCCTGTTACATGGCCATAGCAGAGCCAGAAACAGAGGCAGCAGAGGAAACAGAGAATCTGTTCTTCTGTTACAGAGCTCCTACAGAGACAGAGACAGAAGTAGAGACAGAGACAGAAGCAGAGATAGAGACAGAAGCAGAGACAGAGACAGACGCAGAGACAGAAGCAGAAGCAGAGACAGAGACGGAAGAGGATGGATATGATATGGACGAAGAAGATTATGAAAGTGAAATGGAAGAGTCTATCCCACTTGAAGAGGATACATTTTAGGCAGAAGTTCCAGAAGCATCAGAAGTAGACGAGCTCATGCAATGGGACAGAAGGGTGATGGTACCATTTGGTTTGGTAAATGGATCTTCTCGTATGCAAAATCTTTATAAGGAATGGATTAAGGAGTACAAGCCGTCTTTCAATAGTGGCTCATGCCGTCTTAACCCATCCTTGCCGAAGAAAGATGATGATGATGCACCGTGCCAACGAGCACCAGTCCCACAAACCCAACAGGCATCACAGGGTCCCTGTTATGTGACGTTCCTGGATGTGTCATCTTCAGAAGAGGAGTCTTCAAGCCAAGAGGTAATTAATTTTGAAACCAAACCCGAAACGGCTCTTATCCCATTTCAACATCTCAAGGAGCAACCTAAGTCTCCACCAAAAGAAGTTGGTTCTAGTGGGACATCAAAAGAGGATACCACTCCCTTGAAGGAGTCTGATCTGTATCCAGAAGCAGTCCGTGGGACCTTCATCCGTGAAGTAGAAGGTGAAAGGCAGTTAACCTTTGTGGATGCAGATGGCACTGAATGCCACTTGAAGGTGGGTAGCAGTCTCCCAGAAGAGGAGTTGTCAACCTTGTACAACTTGTTGAAAGAAAATTTGGACGTGTTTGCATGGTCTTACAAAGACCTAAAGGGGATTGATCCCACAATATGTCAACATCATATTGACTTGGAGCCTGATGCCAAGCCAGTACGGCAACGACAGAGGCGAATGAATCCGAATTATTCCACATTGGTGAAAGCGGAGCTGCTGAAACTTTTGGAAGCTGAGTTCATCTATCCAGTGGCAAATAGTGAATGGGTTTCACCCATCGTGGTTGTACCCAAGAAGAATGGCAAATTGCGAATATGTGTGGATTTCCGAAAGCTTAATTCCAAGACGAAGAAGGATCACTTTCCTATCCCTTTCACAAACCAACTGTTGGACACAGTGGCAGGACATGAACTTTATTCCCTCCTGGATGGATTCAGTGGATACAACCAAGTCCAAATTGCAGAAGAAGACCAATCCAAAACAACCTTCACCACAGAATGGGGGACCTACGCTTACCGAGTGATGCCGTTTGGACTCTGCAATGCCCCTGCTACTTTCCAACGAGTCATGATGGCCACATTTCAAAATCATCTACACGACTTCATTGAGGTATATTTGGATGACTTCTGTGTCTATAGTTTGATCCGTGAACACTGGGAACACCTGGAACAATGCTTTGACCGATGCCGGGAGTATGGGATTTCCCTCAACCCCGACAAATGCATCTTTGGGGTCTCTTCTGGAGTTCTGTTGGGCCACATTGTCTCTGCATAAGGGATATCAGCAGACCCTGCAAAGATCGAAAAGATCGCAGCTCTGACCGCACCTACCAACCTCAAACAGTTGAGGGGATTCCTAGGCCATGTGGGTTACTACAGAAGGTTCATAGCTCATTTCGCAACAAAGGCAACCTCCTTGCACAAGCTTCTGAGGAAAGATGCAGAGTTTACTTGGACAGAAGAATGTGACAAAGCTTTTCACACTCTGAAGCAGTGTCTGATTGAGGCACCCATTCTGCAACCTCCTGATTGGACGAAAGAGTTCCATGTACACAGTGATGCATCAATTGAAGGCTTAGGTGATGTCCTTTGCCAGAAGGGCTCCTCAAAGCTGGATCAACCGATCTATTATGCAAGCCGAAAAGTCACTGATAGGGAATGGAACTATACAGTGACAGAGCTAAAGTGCTTGGCAATGGTGTTTGCCCTGGAAAAGTTTCGCCATTACCTCCTATCCACCTACTTTAAATTTTATGTGGATCATGAGGCCCTGTCCTTCTTGATGAACAAAGCAGATGTGAAAGGACGAATGATGAGATGGCTCCTTTTATTCCAGGAGTTCGACTTTGAGGTGATTACTAAGCCTGGTCATTCCCATGTTCTGGCTGATCATCTGTCGCGTATCCCACAAATTGCAGACGAGGAGCAGGATGATCCAGACCTCCCTGATGCTTCCCTATTCTTGGTAGAAACTGTAACCCCCTGGTATGCAGACATCGCCAATCTGCTGGCAACCCAACAGTACCCTCCTAGTATTTCTAGTCGGGAAAGGAAGAAGCTCATGCTAGAATCAGCCCCATACACCCTGCTAGGTGGTGCACTGTACAAGAAAGGCAAAGATGAAGTGCTCAGAAGATGTGTTGCAGGAGAAGAGATTGGGATTGTTCTGAAGGCTTGCCATGACGAGCCATGTGGAGGTCACTTTGCAGGAGAAGCTATAGCCAGGAAGGCTCTGCTAGCAGGTTATTGGTGGCCTACCATCCACAAGGATGCCTATGATTACTGTAAAAGATGTGATGCTTGTCAAAGAATGGGGAAACCCACCAAGACAAGTGCCATGCCACTGCAACCTATCCTTCCTTTGAAGCCTTTTGAGAAGTGGGGCATTGATTTCGTAGGTCCGATCGATCCTCCCACCAAAAGGAAACAGAACCGATACATCCTTGTATGTACGGATTATGTTACAAAGTGGTGTGAAGCTAAAGCCCTAAAGCGGGACGATGGTAACAGCATGGCCCTCTTCATGTATGAGAATATCATCACCCATTTTGGTAGTCCCTTAGAGCTGGTAAGTGACAAAGGCACTCATTTCCTCAACAAAGTCATGGAAGAGTTGACAGAGTTGTATAAGATCCGCCATCGCAAGTCCACTCCTTATTACCCCAGAGCCAACGGCCAAGTCGAAGTCACCAATCGCATCCTCTGCTCGATTCTGACAAGAACAATTGCCGCACATTGTCGTGATTGGGACGATCGACTTACAGAGGCCCTTTGGGCGTACAGAACCTCCCATAAAGCAGCAACAGGACAGACACCCTTCCAGTTGGTGTATGGTACAGAAGCTGTTTTTCCTGTTGAATTGGAACTACCCTCTTTGAAAGTGGCCATCAAAGAGCGTTTGGGGGACTATGATTCACTGCAACGTCGTCTCCTGCACTTGGAATGTTTGGATGCAATTCATAGGATGGCTCTACAGTGCATGGAAGCCACGCAAGCTCGACGCAAGGCTTACCATGATAGCTTCATCAAGCACAAGGAGTTCAAAGAAGGTGATTTGGTCCTAGCCTATGATTCACGATTTGGCAAGTTTCCTGGGAAGCTCCAGCAGCGGTGGATGGGCCCCTATAAGGTACTTGCCGTCAACCCTAATGGCTCTGTCCAAGTACAGACCATTGATGCCTCTGATGATCCCTTTCTGATCAATGGATATCGCCTGAAGAAGTACTTCCCTCCTTGGGGATCTTGACAATTACGGACACTTGATCCTTTCCTTTATTGGCGCGGCACTGTACTTTTTATGATGCTACTTCTGATAGCTGTTCTTCAGTCATTCCTGATAAAGTGGACACAACCCTCTGTCCCCTCAACTCCACCCTCCAGCCTTAATCTCTTATCCTCTATTTTCCACCAACGACAGTGGCGAGGTGGGTTCTGACAAATGGTAGTTCTACCATTCCCTTGTTCAATTCGGAAAAAAAAAAAGAGAAAGAAAGAAAAAGAAAAAAAAAAACAAAACATATTGGTCATGGGAGAAAAGGACTTAGGTCCCTGTCATGCCGACCTATTCTTCGAGAAAAGGTGGAAACACCCTCGGGAATAGGGGAAAACATGAAAAAAAAAAAAAACAAATCTGTTATGAGAGAAAAGGAAGCAATTCCCTGTCATAGCAGGCCTCGTTCCAAGAAAAGGTGGTCAACACCCTTGGGCGGGAAGGTGGCTGTGGAAAAGGTGGTAACACCAACAGTCCAGAAAGTGGTTCATTAATTGATATTCCCAGGATCCAATTCCAAAGCTACCTCCCTTGGTACGCTGTGTCCTGGGTCTCTCTGTAGAGTGTCTAACTGTTCTCTAGCAGACGACATGTTCCTGTCCAATAAAACGTTCGATTTGATAGCTACCTCCCTGGGTACGCCTCTTCAACAACTGATGACGCGATCTTCATCGACAAACAATTGAGTGATGTGAGCTTTCATCCTAACCAGATGGGGAAGTGAGTATGGGTTGCCCTCTGTAACTATCAACAACGAGTGAGACAGAGGGTGGGTCGAGAGACCAGTCTTTGCCCTTCAAATCAAATGAGAGGTGAGTAGTGTGAATGAAGTGTTGCATGTACGGGATGGGCCTCTCAATGCACAAAGCACAATTTGTTTCTGTGCACTACACCAGAAGGCTCCTTGGCCTTCCTTCTTGCACCTATGCCAGACGGGTGGGATGCACTGTTGCACCATCAAATGCGCACAAGGCATACAATCTTTGCACAAGTGACCGTGAGGATTACATCAATGGGTTTCAGGAAAAGGTTGCCCTCTTATATCTATCAACCAAGAGTGAGACAGAGGGTGGGATGAGTGTGACTGGAGTTTCTTCAATCAATTACCGAGAGGTGAGATTGAGGGACGTTACGACACTTGGAGTCAGGTATATTCCACTTTCCATGTGCACCCACGGGATAGGTCTTTACCGTCATCACAAGACACATCACCCTGTTCTGTACATTGCACTGTAAGGCTCCCTTGCCTTCCTTCTTGCACTTATGCCAGACGGGTTGGACGCACTAATGCACCATCAACTGTGCACTCTGGCATACTCCTTATGCACCATTCCCCCTTGTTGATTCCTCAACCGGGTATGAGATATGGGTTTCAATCATTCTTCCTCGAGTGATATTAGTCATGGGGCGAGTGACTGTTCTGTCATTCCAATTGAGTGACTGTGAGTTGAGTGTAGTATCCCTCATCGTCGACGGATTTCCTGCGCTTCCTTCCATCAGCTACCTCCCTGGATGCTGCCGCGTGGTCCCTGCCATGACGAACAGGTGCCGAGAAGATGCCTTGGTACCTCCAGAAGCTGACTACAACACTAGACGTACCATCGACACTCAAACTTGCTTCTTGACAAAATGGGCCAAGTTTTTCTAACCCTCCCACTTTGGTTTCTTTGTGACGGTCATGTTTTAAGTGTGGGGACGTTAGTGGATGATTTGTGGCGTGGTCCTATGTCCCTATTGCTCGGTTAACCCTATCCGTTAAGGTCTTAAGTGTGGGGACGCGTCCCTGCGCGTCTACAGTGCATACCCTTCTGCATATGCCTTAATCTCTTCATGCATGTATGCCATGACTTGCTTTTACCCTTATGGGATCCCTTCCCACCCACCCGGTTATGTTCGACCCACCCTTGGGACTGTTCCCTTGCAGTTTTCCTTCATTCCTTGATTTTGAGGTCCCACTATGTGAATGCATCCTACGTTCACCAAAGTCCCAATCCCACCTTCTAGCCCTGTTCCTCCCTTTGCGCTGACCATTTTTCCTTTTTACCTACCTCTGTTCCGGTGCACGGTTTTTGAGTTATTAATTTTTGTCGCATTTTGCATAAATTAGCCGGTTTTCCACGTGAACGCGCATTTCTTGCTTCGAAACTATGATCTGACATCCTAGCCCTGACAACCACTTTCCCCCTGACATTTTTCCTTTTTACGCCGTGTCATTCCGATACACGGTTTGTCCATTATTAATTTTCCGGTTTTTTACACATTTTTCGTGCGTATTTTTGATATTTTTCCATGTGAACCTGCCCTGTTTGCATCGGAATTCCAATTTGATTTGACAGCCGTGTCCCTTGTGTCTTCCCCTACCTTTTTCCTTTTTCCTCCACCCTCTTTCGACTTCCGGATTTTTACTTATTAATTTTTCAGTGAGTTTTTAGGAGTATTTTTGGAGTTTTTCGCATGTGAACCCCTCCTACTTCAACCGGAACTGCGTTTTAACATGATCACCCTGTGCCCCTCCTTCCTGCGGACATTTTTCTTTCTTACTGCATGTCATTCCGGCGAACAGTTCGTCCGATATTAATTTTTGATCCCATTTTTGGGTCTATTTTTTGGGTTTTTTCCATGTGAACGCGTCTTATCTCAGTTGGAATTATGTTTTGATGTGATAGGATTGTCGGGCACGTCTTTCTGCACAGTTTTCCTTTTTTTTGCACCTCGTTCCGACGCACCAATCTTTTGATATTAATTTTTAATTGCTTTTTTTGGTTCGTTTTTTGTGGTTTTTGCACGTGACCGCCCTTTACCCTTCCCGGAACCTCTGTCACATATTTTCCCTGTCTTCCCCCTACCGTCCTGCCCACTTTTTGTTTTTACCACATTTTGTTTTGACGTCCGAATTGGAAGATATTAATTTTTTTTTTGTGTTTTCACGCGACTCGTCCCACGCGTGAACGCGCTTGTTTTCGATTTTACACGCCTCCACGCGCCCCGGTCCTGTCCGTGTGACCCGTCCTGCCATCCCGGTGCTATTTCAATCCTGTCACGGCAAATTTTTTTACCCCGCCCCGCGCACGTGCGCGAGACGGGGGTACGCCTTTCTTTTCTGGCCCTATGGGCACCCCGCTTTGCGTCCCCCTGCCCCATTCCCCCCTTCGGGCACCCCTGCCCATTCCCCATTCCTTCCCTTCGGGCGCCCCACCCCATGACCCCCTTTCCCCTACCCTTCCCCCGGGCACCCCTTGGGCACCCCCCATAGGTACCCCTGCCCATCCCTTGGGTACCGCTGCCCATCCCCCCCAATGGGCGCCCTTTCCTACCCACACCCTTCCCTATCCCCCACCCCACCCTTCTCTCTCCCCGCCCCTTCCCCCTCTAACTACCTCTCCCTCTCCCTTCCCTGCGTGTCGTGCCCGCCTTCCATTTCCACCTCCATCTCCTTCACCCTTCCTTCCTCCCCTCCTCCTCCTCCTCTGCTCCTCTCCTCCCTTTCCCCTCCATCTTCTTTTTCCCTCTCCTCCTCTTCTTCTCCCTCCCTCCTCTCCCGCATGCTCTTCATCCTCTTCTCCTCCTTCTCTCCTCCCTCACGCCTGAGCCTTCCCCTCCTCACCCGCCTCCCACGTCGCCTCGTCGTGGCCTCGCCACATGTCCACCTCGACGCCTGCGCCCTATACCCGCCCTGCCTCGCCGGTTGCCGACGCCGTGGCCTCCTCCCTCCTCGCCGTGACGTGCACCCTGGTTGACGCCGAGCGCCCTTGACATTCCCTGCCTCCGTCGTGCTTCCCGCCGTGCAACCCGCTCGCGTCGCTCTAACGGCCTGTGCCTGCGCACGCTGCTCCTACCTGGCCGCAGTGACGTGGCCTTGTGCCCCGGGTGCCCGCTGCCCGTCCGTTGGACCCCCTCCACGTGTCCTTGTACGCCCCCCTTTCCCACCAACACATACAAAACCCCCCCACCTAAGCCCCCTTCCCCCCACCAACACACACCCACTAACCCCCTACCCTTTGCAAACCCCTGTTTCCCTGCAGAAACCTGCAGACAAAACCCCCACCCCCCCCCTCCCCCCCCCACCCCCACCCCCCCATCACACACACACACTCCTACTCTCTAAGCCCCTCTTCCCCTACCACACACACAAACCTTCCCAACCTACCCCAACCCCCACCCAAGCACACCAAATCAAACCCCCTACTTCTACCTAAGCCCCTTTTCCCCCCACAGGCACACGCGCAGCAACCACCCCCCTCTAACCACTGCTCACACGCCGAACCCTGCAGCCCCATTTTCCGTCCACTATTACCCGCCAAGGTGTGCGTCCGCGCGTGTGGCTGATCGTGCGCTTGTGCGGGATCGTGTGCGGGAGATTGTTAGCTGGTTGCTGCCACGCAGCCTATTTCTGGGTATTTTCCCGGATTGTTATTTTCCAATACCCGAAACCTTTTTTAAAAAAACATTGAAAATTACAACCAAAACATTAAAAAACACTTAAACCTTTTTAAAAAAACCCAAAAAAATAATAATAATAAAATTGACAAATCCTCAATCTTTTTGCAATAAATTGCATTATTTTTTTTAACCTGCAAATTTCCTTTTTTTTAAAGACCATTTTAAAATTAAATATTCTTTTAAAAATACCCCAAAAATGAAAAAAATCATTCAAAATGGTAAAAAATTCCAAATTACTTGCAAAAAAATTCCATTAATATTTTTACTTATTTTTGGCATATTTTCTCAATTGTAAAAATACTTCATGAAATACCTAAATTCATCAAAAATTTAAAAAAAAAATTCATTCACACTTATCACACTGAAAATTCTAGAAAAAAATCCAGATATTTTTGGGATTGAGGAGAGCGCATTCTTTGCATTTTCATACACCCACTACCAGGTATTTCCCTTTTATTCATTTTTTTATACACAAAAAACACATGCTACCCCAAAACCCACGGTTAATATAAAAGTAAAAAAATAAATAACAAAAAAAAGCACACAAACAAACAAACCAATATTTAACATAAATCAAACCTAACTATCACTATGGCACGCGCCTTCGTGCTAAACACACCATACTTTTTAATTAAAATAAACCCGCCGTTCACTTAGCACGCGCTACGTGCGCTAAAGAGGCACTTTAATTTTTAATTAAAATGAACCAGCCGTCACATGAGCACGCGCTGGCAAAAAAGCGCTCCACATCACCTTAATTTGTAATCAATGAACTTGCATTTAGAGACCCCGTCAGGTATCGAAGTCCGGGAATCGAATTAATGCACCGCTTCACCTAATAATTGGTAATTTAATTTATAATAAGGAACCGCCGTTTTCTTGCTAAGGTTTATCACCTAATAAAACTTTACCCATTCTTAATAATTTATTAAAATCAACCCTTCATTAAATTAATTCCCCCTCACTGCACTTAATTCCCCTTTTTAATGAACCGTTTCATGGGATGGGTATGCGCAGTCATTGGAGTTCTTTCCATGGTCACACACTGGTTTATCAACGATGTAGTTTTGATATGTGTCGGATGTGGTATTGTTTTGGTTTCCTGTCTTTGCTACGATTACGGGTACGGTATGCAGTTTTTTCTTTTATTGCCTGTTACGGGGTTCAGGGTGTTTGTTTGATGCATCGCATGAAGCTTTCGGTTGCATTTGTCTCAAGGTCATGTCGAATTTTTTTCTAGGATGTGGTTTGCTTGGGGTTAGTTGGTCGAGTCACGTTTTATTGTTTTGGTGGTTCTCTTATCCTTGGATTTTTGTATGTTGCTTTGCAAGCATTCTCCTTGATTGTCTGTGTTTGTGGTGTGTGTGTAACCATCTGAATGGCGCCTTCTCATGCTCCTCCCCCTATCCAGTACATCCCACTCGTTAGTAGGGATTACTCTTCCCTACTTACTTTTGAGCCTCTCACGAAGGCGGGTCTTGCTGCTTTTGTGGCTACTTCTTTTCCCCTGCTTCCAGAGGATCCGTCGTTATGTGATGAGTTTCTGGCCTCTTACAGCAAGAAGACAGGACTAGTCCAGGGACTTTCTATGACTTTGACACCTCGAGGCTTAGGGAAGGCTCTGTCTCTTCCCTCCAAAGGTGAACCTTTTGTGACCACTCGTCAGCTTTTCTCTAATGAAGAGATTCTGAAGCTGTTGCAAACGCAGACAAGGGAAATGCTGGATGTTAAGAAGGTGATCAACTCTTCAGGAGTTTCTTTTTCTATGATCACTGATCCCGTATGGAAGACGATCTGTTAATTTCTCCAGGACAGGTTTATGCCTGCCAAAACGCCATCCCAGTACTTGTCCAAAGAGCTTTTCACAGCTTCCAGGATGGTGTTAAAAGGAGTTGCTATTGATTGGAGCACTTACCTCCTCACTAAAATGGATCAGCATTTTGTTAAAGTCACCAGGGGTAATGTTACCAATGTCACATATGGATCATATTTGTCTGCCTTCTTGACCTATTCAGGGTTACAGAAGACTGTGCCTCCACCTCTTCCATCAGATCCAGTATCTCCTCCTCCACCTTTAGAAGAGTCAGAACCATTGACATAGAGGATGATGATTCTTCGCCTCCCCTGGTCATACAGCGCAAACGCTTGAAGCGGGTAGCGGATAAAGCTCCTTCCGTACTTCCTTCCGTGTCCATCCCTGCTACCTCTTGCAGTGAACTCCTTGGGTATCTCACTTGTACTAACCTGTTCCGCGCACATCGAGAAGGATCATTGGCCATCTCAGTTCCCTCCTTGAACAATCTCGTCTCGGGAGATGCAATTCCTTTCCTCTGTAAAGATATTCAAAGTTCCATTGAGTTGTCAGTGACAGCCTATGTTCAACAGCTGTACGCGTCTTTTTATGAAGAGCTCATGCAGTCTAAGGACCAGTTGCATAAGGCAACATCTGAGTTAGCTTCTGTTAAGGATACCCTAGCAGATTTGTTCAAGCAAATGGAACAACAAACCCAATTGGTTGCCACCCAAAGCGATGAGATCTCTTCTTTGAAGATCCAGTTACTAGAGGCTCAATCACATGTTACTCGCCTTTCAGAGGAGAAGGAGAGGATGTCTAGAGAAGCACAGGAATTCCAAGCTATCTTAGATGACAAACTTTCAGCTTTACAGATTGCTAATGACATAGTGGCAACCCAAGCCTCCCAAATCCAGCAGTTGCAAGATCAACTTGCAAAGTCCTGCTTTGTTCCTCCAAGCCCTAATGTTCCCTTGATTCCTTCTCTTTCACAGCAGGACTTGGCTGCTCTTCAGAGACAGGCTACTTTGTGCCCTCTATTCCAAGATAAAGTGGAAAGATTGCAGTCCAGAATGGATTTGTTATGGTCTACCTTTGAGCAGTTTCAGGAATATGTCTCCCCAGACCATTCTTTCTTTGTCCACTACCACTTACAGAAGTTGGTTTTCTATATGAAGCTTTCCACGATGGATTTACCTCTTCCAGAGGATGGATGGAGTGGGGCTTGGTCTGTTGAGTTGTTGACAGAGGTAGTCAGAATGGTATTTGAAGATTCTGTCACACCAGATACCATGTTGATGTCATACATGTATCTACGAGGAGACTTGTTAATTCTAGATGAGGTGGATATGGCATGGTATGTGGGGGATGTGGTCTTACAGGCTGTTTTGTATGTTAATCATTTGGAGTTGCGCATAGCTGACATGTTCCAGAGTTATTCCTCCAAAGTGGCTGATTGTCATGATAATTTGTGGCATCCCATGATTGATTCTGTGGTCCTAAATCAACGACAAAACACAGCTCCTACCTCTGCCCAGAGTACTAATCAACTGAGGATGGATCTCTTAGCCTATCTTTCCAAATATAATCCGTTTGATGCTACCTTCTTTGATGTCTATCATAGACGATCTCTCTTAGGACCTTCTGTTCCTACCCTCCTCTATTACCAACAAATGGCTCACCGCTATGCTATATATCTTTCCCTTTGTCAATCTAATTCCACAATTATTTTACCCCTTCTTTTCCAACCTTCATCTTTCCCTCAAATTCCCATTTTTACATATTGTTCCTTTATTGAGGATAGGGTATTTTTCCCTTCTCCACCCTGTTCTTCTCCATCCATTAATGTACCCTCTACATTTCCTATTTATCAGTTAACACCCTTCCTTAGTGATTCCTTACAAATTTCTGCCACTCCTTCTTTAACCTTTTCTTCTTTTTATGATTTTTCCTATCCCTCCCTTCATCCACTTTTCCTTATTCCACTACCCTCTCCTAACACATCTATATCTCAACCACCTCAGTTGATTAGTGACTGTGACGGGTTTGATAATCAGATTTCTAGAAGACGGGGATGGAGTTCGGATGATTGCCTTACAGGACCTCAGATTAATTGGCCAGTAATTCCAGGAGAATGGACAGCTTCCAGTCAAGCTTATCAGAATTATGTTCATTTTGCTCAGCAGTATTCCCAATCTGCAGATCCCTCCGTGAGATTAACTGCTCACTTTGCTTGGTACCTGGCGTATATGCATAGGCACTCTCATAATGATTCCAAGCCTATTCCAAAGTTGTGCATGAATGTCAATGTGAATATTGATTCTCAACAGCTGGAGATATTGTATTTTCATGCCCTTTGTTTGCCTAGCAGATACTTGGTCCTGTTGGAAAGGATGTGTTGTCTCCAATTTTTTCAAAATCCTCCTAAAAACTTTGTAGATGAATCCTTGTTTATGGATCGTTTCCGACAACATCAATCTTTTAAGAGGGATCATCTTCATTGATACCTTTCCAATGTATGGTGGAAGCTTTCTAATGAAAAACTCTCTTTTTGAAGGAGTCATTCAGATGGTTGTGTTGTGTATTAGTGTTTGTGTTGTGAGTTCATGTATGTCAAACGAACGTGGTGGTTTCCTATTGGATTTCGTGTGCGAGCTACATTTTGGAGATTTGTGGTGATGGAGTCGTGGATGGAGAATTGGAGTTGATGCTGATGAAGAAGAAGCAAACTCTTATATCCTTTACAATTTTGTTGTGATTTTCTTGTTTGCTAAGCGGTGTTAATGTATAAAGGGTTTTCCTTTCTTTGTATTTTTATATTAGAAACAGGTTATAAGTTGGGGTCGTGGTGGATGGATTCTTTGTGGAAAGATATTGAAGATCAAAGTTGCGATTTTAAATGCACTTGTATTCCCTTTTTCCTGGGTCGCGAGGACGCTTCCTTATTAAGTGTGGGGATATGTTGAGTGTTGATATGACTTGTTTTTTGGCTGATTTTTGTTGTTTTTGAGAGCTGAATGGTTGATTTTATGAGATGATTGATTGATTTGGAAGTGGTTTGAGAGTGTTTTGGATGATAATGATGGTGTTTTGGAAGATCATGATGTTTATTGGTGGTTCTGTGATGTTCTGATAGGTTCTGATTGGTTCTGTATACCTTCTGTTTTGTTCTGTTTTGGTCTGTTTTGTTCTGATTGTCTTCTGTAAAGAGGGATGGAGTATTGATTGATGAAGATTGAGATCTTGTGAAAGTTTATTGAATAGTTTTTGAGAGTTTGGAATGGTTTGAGAATGAGTTATGTGGTTTTGATGACCTTCTGTAACCTTCTGTAGGTCTTCTGTAGAGCTTCTGTTCTGTTTTGTTCTGTTCTGTTCTGTGACTGTTCTATATGCTTCTGTATGTGTTCTGATGGATGAGAGTGTAGCTTGGGAAAGTTTTCTAGCCTTGGAAAGAGGCGAATACAAGTGCAAAAGAGCTGAAAGAAGTGGAAGAAGTAGCTGCTGAAGACTCAAGAGAAGATTAGAGTGAAGTGACAGTAGTGAGCTACGAAAGGACACTGAAGTGGCTCTGGTGACTCTTCATATCAGACATACCTCTTGGGAGGGGTATCCACGACCTAAGAGTGATTATTGAGGGTGATTTTGAGAGATTGTAGATAGGATATCATGTATTATTGATGGAGAGAGAGAGAGAGAGAGTCAGAGATAGCCAATTTTACTGAAACAGAGTGACTGTATAAGAGAGATTGAGAGAGAAGATTATGAAGATATTGAAGATGAATATTATGTGATGTATTTCCATTCAAAGATGGTGTATTCCTTTGCTTTCTTTGTTCTATTGATGGATTTTATGAAGATGTTGAAGAATATGGTTGATTCTATCAAATCCGTGGGAGATCTACATGATGTTGCATGAAGATTTGTTGTGCCTGGTGTTCTTTTCTTCATTGTGATCATATGAAACATGATAAACAAGCTTGTTGATGTTACAAGATAGATTTTCTTGCAAGAGAATTCCCTTTTCCTTGGTGTTCCTCTCGGGGCTCTAGCCATTTATGTCAACAATTTGATTTTATCATCAATTTACTATAACGCTCCATTACCAATAGATTCTCATCATGTACCTTATCTTGTGCCATTTCCATAAGAGATATTTCCATTTTCTTTTATGTTTATGAGAATTTTTGTTGAGAGGAGAATTTCCTAGCAACAACTAGGTTTATGGAGCTTTTCGATCTAGTGCATATATCCCATTTTGTGGAGGTAGTATGGTTTTATTCCTGAGTAGAGTTGATCATTATAGTTGTAGGTGGGTGCAGGATTATTGGGTTTCTACTTTGCATTTGAAAGTAATACCTATAGGAACAATGGTTTTAACCATGGTAGTAGTTGAGGATAACTACTTACTTAGATCACAAATCATTTGGGAGTACTCTTGGGGTCATTAGTTTTGGATGTGTGTTGACAATGTTTTTACTTCTTTTTGTTACATGTCTTATGGCTATTTTTCTTTAGGATCAAACTTCGTATGGCATAGTAGTACCAATACTAAGTTTAACATTTCTATTCAGGTGTCAAAGGTTTTGATTTAGGAGACCTTGTTGTGTGCCTTAAGTAGTTCCTCAAGAACTTTCTTTCTTTCCTCACTAGGTCTTAAGTTGATTCAAAGGGTGCTCCCTTCCATTTCCTTGGGAATTGGTGTGTTGCTAAGATTTTTAATTGTCTTAATATTTTTTAGTGTCAATATTGTTCATCATGCCATGTAATTGACATAACATTGTCATGTACTTTGAAAGGTCTTCCAAGTAGGACATATTTTCCTACATCATCAGGATTGGGTAGCATGTAAAACATGCTAGGTATGATTTCAATCTCTATGGTCATGAGATTTTTGCATTCACTTAGAAGGGAATATGGATATACTCTATAAGGTTGGATAGCTATATTTGTTGATACATGTTCCAATTTCCTGATCTTAGTCCATGTATCATAAGTTATTTGTCAAGGAGAGCATCAATGACAAGCTATCTCTTGTTGATCAACTTGACTCTAAGATATGCTAGAGGTATAAGATTTTCATCTTCTAGATCAATATTCATGGTTTTGATTTTTGGATTCTAATTTGCATAGATTTGGGTGGCGTAGTACTTTTTTGTGCTAAACTCAAGTTTACTCACTCCATTGATTAAAATTTATTGAGTGACCCTATGAGAACACTGATGAGTAACACATCTTATTGCACATTGACCTAATTTGATTAGAAGACCAATGATAGATTCTAACACAAGGAAACATAGTATCGTAAGTCATCAAGCACAAACATCACAACAAAGCTAACAAATACCAACAAGATCACAAAGCCCATGGAGACCACATATTGGGAGTAAGGTCTCAAGAGGATTGATTTTCCAAGGATAATGAAACTAGTAGAAAAGGCCAAGGATCCTTACACCTAGCATGGAATACCCACAAAGAGAAGAATATTGAGTCAACAAATGGAGAGGATTGCACTTGAGAGGCAAACATCTTCAAAAGAGGGACAAAGTGGAGAGGGACTAAGACACACGCATACATAAAAGGCCACACAAGTAGATCATAAGAGCATATCTCCCTATAAGAGTCAATAGACAAGGAAACCTAGAATATGCACATAAGGAATTGTTTTGCAAGAAGAGTTAAGAGTTTTATTTGGCTATTAGGAGCATGATATCTTAATGATCTACTTATAAGACAAACTTTCCTCTTGGGTGTATGAGTCCTAAATTCTTATGAGTCAACAAAAATTTAAGACTCTTAGGTGTATGAATCCTAACTTCTTATGAGTCAACAAAACTTTAAGACTATTTTCATCTAAGTCACTTCATTGACATGATAGTGAAACAAGAGTCAAGGCTAAGGCTAGCATATCATATGGAGGAAAATACTTTCGCCAAGATGGACCTTAGAAGCATTGAGTATATTATCATTCACATGTGTCATGACTGTCTTGAACAAAAGGTATACAATAGTGCCATATTGAGGTCTATAAAGACTAACATTTGGAAGGTTGAAGCCACATACATTATTTTTGAAGATGAAGACTAATATCTCCTTAGGGTCAAGCTCGTTTCCATAAGAGAGCTTGTCATTGATACTCTCATTGATGAAGGTTCAAATTTGAACATTATTGAGGGTTGATTGTGATTGATTTTTAAAGAGGAATCAGCCACAGTATTTATATTTATATGCCTTTCTTCAATAATGGTCTCAAGTCTAAATTGAGAAACATCCAATAGATGCTTCATGTTGAGGGTCCACAAACTTCTCTATATCCTTATCATTTTAATAAGAGTATACATAATAAATGCAACAAACTTTGACATCACTCCTGTATTTCCTAGAATGAGTAGAATAAAACACATCTATTGCATAAAATCTTTTATAGGATATTTAACAAAAGTATACACAATGAATGGATCAAACTTTGACATTAGTCTTGAATTTTCTAGAGTGAGTAGAATAAAACCTCGAGGAAGTTACTTTATGTATGCTCTCTACATCATGTGCGTTCAAGGCCTATTTATAAACATCCTTATCCATGGATTTTTCCTAAATAAAACATAACCCTTTTCTATTCAATCTATAAATAACCCCTTTATATTACACCCTTCTGTATGTAAAAGATGTATAAATATGGTATTTTAAAAATACCTTGTTTTAATCCCACGTGATGCACACATATATTGATAAGTAACTAGAAATAAGGACAAACTAGATAGAAAATTAGGAAAAAAACGTATGACAAACTGCCCATGCATTTTTATACATCATTGGGCCTGACTTAGGTGTATAAGGACACATGGAAGGTGGAGGTGGACACATGGTGAGAAGATGGACTACATACCTAACTGACATGTGGATGACCGTTACAAACCCTAGCCAATTAGACCATGCCATGTGTCAAGGAAGTCCCCACATATATAAGATGGGGCTTGGCTATGTGGACCATTTTTGCTCCCACACAATAGCACAAATTGATCAAAATACAAGAGAGAAGATGTAGACCAAGGAATGGAGCAGATCATAGAGAATAGTATTCTTTCATCTTCTTTCATTATTCTTCAATTTTTATGTAACTCACTCTATTGTTTATACTACTGTAAATGAAGATAGGTCTAACTTACTAACCATATTTTACTAACTATGGTTAAGTCTAGTCTACATGAATTATTAATGATAAACACATGCTACTAATAGCTAAGGTCTATAGCTATCATACTGGGATTAGTATAATGATAGATGAGCTTGACTCTCAACACTCCTCTCAAGCTCAAGAAAGAAGTGTACTCAAAGTAGCTCTCTTAAGTGATTGAATGTTAACAATCTTAACCTTAGTGCAATAATACAGAGAAAAACGAAGCAAAATAAAATTTGAGAAAATTCAAAAATGTAGAGCAAAGCGGAAAAAGGTGGCCTGACATAAGGATAGGAGAAAAGGCCAATAGCATGAGGGCAACGTTAAGAGTCTAGGCAAAGGCAAAGGTGCATTTTAAAATGTAAAGGCGCCCTCAAATTTTTGTAAAAGAGCACTGGGATCCCTCTTGTGTGAGTTGTAAAGAGTAGAAGGGTGTAGGTGAAGGCATAACATAAATAGAAGGGAATAGGAAAAGAGGACCTTGGCAAGATGTCCAGTCATGCAAAAAAAGGAGATGGGTGCTACCAAAGGGATAAGGGCTATATAAAAGCCAAAAAAGCGAATACAGAAGCTCATTTCTTAGTGTGTGGAAAAAGTGGCTCTCTTCTTCTTCTTCTTCTTACTTGCTTGTGCTTGTGCTTGAGGGAGGGAGTGTGACAGTGTGAGGGACTCAGTGTGTGAGGGTGAGGGAACATGGTGGACAAACTCACCATCTTCTCCTCTCTTCTTCTATACTCTTCTCTTCTCTTGTCTCGCGCACATGACCATGGAGCATGGAGCTTGAAGGTGGAGGTTTGAGGCTGCTTGAGCTCGCATCTCGAATCGTGGAGCTACCGGTGTGCTTGAGAGAGAAGAGTACTTGATCGGGCATTGAGGCGAGCTCACTGTACTCATAGGCTTCAGAGCACGTATGGCTATGTAAGAGGTAGACATTGGCATTTCACTTGAAATGCTTGAGCGATAAGTGTTCCCTGGGTCTTGGCGGTTGAGTAAAAGCTCCCACATTTTGGTTCCATTGCCAGGACCAATGGAAAATGAGTGTTAGGGAGGGCCATGGCACTACAAGATACAGGCCTCATACCGATGTTCAAAGCGACGAAAATGTTCATCAAAACAATTGCCCCTGTCATTGCTAAATTTCTTTTCTCCTTCCACTTTGTGGATAAATGTCCCACGGACTGCTTCTAGATAGAGATCCAAATCCTTTAAGGGATTGGTCTCCTCTTTTGATGATTCACTAGAACCAACTTCTTCTTTCAGTGGAGACTGAGCTTGCTCTTTGGGAAGTTGAAAGGGTATTAGAGTGATTTCAGGTTTGATTTGGGGATTAGTTACTTCTTGGCTCAAGGACTCATCTTTTAGGGATGCATCTAAGAACTTCACATAATAGAATCTTCTGCGTTCTGTTTGAGTTGCCAAACTGGTAGTTGTTGGCAATAGGTGTATCGTCATCATCTTCTCTAAGGAAGGGTAACTTTGGGCGATAAGATCCATTGCTGAAGAAATGCCTATTCTTCTTAATCCATTTCTTGTAGAGGCTTGGCTTATGATGTGACTCATTAATCAGTCCAAAGGGTACCATAGTCATTCTATTGAACATTAAGGGATCTTCTACTTTTAAGACTTCAAGAACTTTTGAAACTTCTTCCTCATCTCTGTTTTCTATGAGGAAGACAGACTCATCTAGCTTGCTTTCATACTCTTCTTCTACATTGTCACTTTCATCCTCTTCAGATTCTATTTCTGCCTCTATGGGGGCTCTGTAAGAGAAGAACAAACTCTCTATTATGTCCTCTGTCTTTACTTCTATCTCTGTTTCTACTTTTGTCTTTGTTTTTGGCTACTTCTATCTCTGTTTTTGGCTCTACTTTTGTCTCTGGCTCCGCTACAACCATGTAACAGCAAGAATAGTACATCCATGGTTCTATCTCGCTGTTAGAAGTGATTTCAAAAGTCAATTTGAGTTCAGGTAGGAGGTATTCACCCATTGATAAAGACTTTGCTTCCTTCGGCAGTTGGCTTACAGTACCCAGTGTTAGGGATTGTGCCTCCATTTTCTTAGGAAACATCTGTTTGACAGCCTCTTTGTCTTCTAATGTACCATCTGTTACTTCATTAGAGGAGTCTCTTATGATTTTGATGGAGGTGAATCCATTGCCTTTTTGTGATCCATACAACCTCAACACTAGTTTGTTAGCTCCTCTGCCTAGGATTGTCTTCACGTACGGGAGAATACCCAAAGGCTTGTTCTTGCTTTGGTCTGCTAGTTGGATAAGCCACTATTGTGTAGGCTGCATTCCTTGAAATCCTAGATCCTTCATTGTCATATCTATAATTATGTTCACTTATGAACCTCCATCAATCCATGCATATGCAATAAAGCATCCTTCAATCCATACGTCAATTTTTGGGATTCCAAGGTCCACGACGAAGGCGTTAGCTACATCCACTTCCTTCACAAGCTCTAGCCTTTTATTAAGGACTCTTCTTCTTGTTAGTATACTTTTGAATTTCTGTTAACAACTAGGAGACAACATCAGCAAATTGTCAGAATGTTAGGTTGAGTTTAAAAGTGTCTAGGTCTTTGAACAAGTCATATTCTTTGATAGGATCCACAGGTTTCTCCAATCAGCTAGGGAATGGGGCCACACCCACTTTTATCTTCCCTCTTTCTTCTAGGAGCAGCAAAATCTGTGCTTCTTCTCCTTAAGGAGGTACTTTGGCATCCTCTATCTCCTGGACCTTTGGTCTTGTCTCTATAGATCTTTATGGCTTTGTAGTACTCTGCACTACATTGTTCTGTGCTGCACTATTTTGTTTCTGTCATAAAAGAAAATACCTTGATACTTTTGTAATGGGGAATCATGCTCGTTCCATACCTTGTAATTTCCAGCCTTTGTAAATTCAGCCCTTGCCTATGTAAATGTGCCCTTAACTTTGGAGATGAGGAGTTAGGATAAAGAAGGCAAGATGCTAAGAGAAGACATCTTTTGGTTCATTCAAAAAAATCTTACTGTTTACTTTCTTGAAGTTAGCTTCCATTCTTGTTAGATGAAGCATCAGCCATGGCTGTCATGTATTCTTTGCAATTCTCATCATCAATACATGGCAAGATGTCTTGGTGCAATAGTTTTTTGTTACTTTATGTCTAATTAAATTTAGTTAGATTTCTTGTTAGATTTCTTTTCCTAGTTGAATGCTTCATTACATTGGTATCAGAGCTTAGTTTAGATCTTGTTAGAAGTCATTTTCATGCAATAGATTTAGTTACAGTGATTAGGGAGTGAAAATCGCAGTTAAAATTTAGTCACATAAGAGTTAGTTCTTCCATAACCGTGGTCTGACATGGAGAACACTTAGAAGTCGTGACTAAGATGGAGGTTCTTGGCATGAAACAGTGGACAATGGCGAGCTCCAACCATTTTGGCAGGTCGTGACCAAGATTTGGACCAAAATTAGGGTAAGTTTAAATAGAATGAGGGTTAATGACTTAGTGGAGCTTAAACTGTGATTACTTTTCAAGAACAGGGGTTCTTGACTTTTGCTACAAGCTTCTCTCATGGAAACCATGGAAACCTCTTATCCTACCTTCAAGCCATGGACTCTATCTTGCCATTTGACCTCACAAGCATCTTCCTTGCCACTTGAGCTTTCTATGGACTACCAATCTTGAGTGTATTACTCATTTTTTTCAACGTGCTATGAGAGTATGCAGGCTGCGTGATCTGCGCCTGATCATATTCTTGCATCACATGGTGAAATTTAGAGCTCATAAGCTCTAGCTGAGCCATACCAAACTCCTACTTCCTTTGGCAGTTGGTCTCTTCCAAGATTTGAGGAGATTACTTCCATCTTGAGTATTTCCCTCTCTCACAAAACCCTAACATGGACATTTTTGGATAGCAAGCTTGTTTTCTCAGATTTCTCATCAGGATCATGGGGCTTTTGGTCAATATCACTTCATGAAGCCTCTACACAAAGGATAATACCAACATTGCAAGGATTTTCAACCATTGTGGAAGAATGGAGTGGATTCTTGAAGGATTCATGGAAGGGGCAGCCAATGTCAATAGAAGGAAGGGAATTATTGGATTCTCTTTCAAATTTTGAAGTTCTTGAAGCTTACTTTATACAATGAAGAGTAATCAGCATCTTCAACTCAAGTGGTTTCTCTATTGAAGCCTTCTTCATCAAATTTTTGTTCCAATGGTTAATGGAGCACTCTTCATGAAGATTCTTGATCAAGAAGCTGGATATTAGCATTGGAAAGATAAAATGGGGATTTCTTGGATTAATTGAAGCTAAAATCAAGCTTTATTTGCTAAAGTCAAGTTCTATTTGGGGAGATTCCTTCATCAACAACAACACTCTTCTTCTACTAGCTTAAGAGGTATTCTAATCAATTTTAATCTCTCTATAAATCCTTTTGCTAAGCTAAGTCCAATTGGTGAGAGAGGGATTAAAATGATAAAGAATCCCATTCATTCTATCAAATGCATTTTATGAGGAAATCCATAGAGCTATGTTAGTGATTTATCATAGCATAATCAATCTCATTCACTGAAATAACCATTTCCAAGTCCCTCAAATTCTCATTTCATTTACCTAACCTTGATATTGGATTGTTTGCTCCTTTTGTCCATTGTCATGAGTAAAAATTTTACCCAATGGTAAGTGGAATAAGAATTGTTAAGCAGTGAGTCACTGCTGAGGTGATCCCTTACCTATTCTCAATTCAATTTCAGCCTATTCTATTCAAGTTCTTGCATATCATCAAAAGGGCAATCAAATTCTTTTCATTCCATGCATTTCATGCCGATTTTTAGAACTTAGCATTGAACTGCCATGTATATACCCAAGACGAAAAGTGGATGCAGGCGAGTTGGTAGGACAAAAGAGAGGTGACCCTCCCCTACTGACAAGGACCCTGAAGGGGAGCACAAACCGGCTTGAGAGGGAAATTTGCACACCCCTCAAGTCTCGGATCCCACGCATTTAAAGTTCAGGTGCAGGTACCACTCAAGGGAACAAGAATTCAGTTTTCAGCATGGTATTTTGATAGTGGACCAGCATTGAGGTTTTGGGACAGGTTATACAAGCAGGGTCCCATTAATCTTGCAGTCTACTGTGGATTATTCATTCATTATGGTTATTGCAGAGGGTATTTTCAATTTTAGCAGATGTATGGAATTCCCTTATAGTTCTACATGGCTGATAGATACATGAAAATTAAAGGTACAAGTTACTATATGATCAAAATAGAGCATTCATTGGGTGTAGGAATTTCCAGACAGCTACAGTAAACTATCTACAGAATTTTCTGTATTCAACTACTTTCAACACTTGATAGTTTGTTAGAAAGGAGACTTCTTAGGCTTCAAGCAAAGCCAGAGAACTTGTTATTCGGATCACTAGAACTCAAGATATTTGAGTTTTTCCTCTGCTGTATATACAGGACAGGACGTTACTCATGGCAAGGAACATGAAAAAGGATCCTATTTTGGAGACCATCAATGAAGAGATGAGAGAATACCAACATGAACATGAACATGAAAATGAAAACCCTCAAGAAGCTATATACCATATGAATTATGAGAATGAAGAGGTTGATGTAAGTTTCACTCATTCTTCTATCAATCAACCAATGAATGGAGTTGAGATGTCCCATGTTTCCATGAACTCTAACAGCCTACAACAACTCTCAAATGATATTAAAGAGATGAAATCAAGTTTTGATGGTATGAGGATGGGTATTGACAAGTTGTGGCTATCTTTAGTGAAAAGATGTTGCCTACAGCTGGTCCTAATGTTCCAAACCCTCCTTTGGCTGAAGACCAACCCAAACCCTCTACTCCAAAGGTGGGAGGACAATTTGAGATTGGGAAATCGTCAAAGGCTAAAGATTTTATACATCCCACTTCATTTCATCCTTAGCCCTATCAATCAAAGGCCTATTCTCAGCCACATGGGCAAGATCCACATGATAGGGTTCAAGCAAGCTCTAGGCATGAAGAGGCCATCCATGGTTACAATCCATTTTATAAACAATTCTACCCTCAACTTAATATTGGTGGGCATGAACAAGGGCATGTGAATTCAGCCCCAAACTCCTATGGATAGCAACAACACAATCCTCATACTCAAGTCCAGCCTAATAGGCCAAGCCCTTTATCCAATCAGGGTTGGCATCAACAAAGCAGTGGGCAGCAACCACCATTTAATACTTCTATGCATGAACAATATCAAGGGTACCATGGAAAACCTTTCAATATGGGTAACACTCATTTTCAGCCTCAAGGACATTATTTCCAGCCACAAGGTCATGGTATGTAGTATGGACAGCAAACCCCATTTGCACAAGGAACTTGGAATAATTAATTCCCTAGGAAAGGCTCATTTGGTAACTCTTTTGGACAACAACACCATAATGGACAGCAGCACCACAATGGGCAGCCACCAGAAAATTGTCATCTCAAATTTCAAAGGGGATAATCCTTCACCTATGGAGTTGGAGGAGTGGTTTGACAAATTGGAGATGTACTTTTCCCTTTATCCAAGGCCCGAAAATGCCAAAGTGAAGTTTGCAGCCCTTCATTTAGAAGGCTATGCATATGCTTGGTGGAGATATATGACAAGAATTGAGCATGACCTCTTATCATGGGAAGCACCAAAGAATGCTATGATTGAAGTCTTTGTCTCTCCCATTGAAAAAGAGCGCTTGGAAAAGAAATGGTACACCCTTGAGCAACGTGGTCTTTCAGTTAGAGAGTATTCAAATTAGTTTTTAAACCTCTCAATGTATGTTCATGGGAGTCTACCTTATCATCTGAAGTTGGAGCCATGAAGCCTACATCTTTGCAAGTTGCCATTCAATTGGCTGAGCGTTATGGGCAGAAATACAAGAGTTTCTAGCTAGAAACATGGCATTTATTTCAGCCTACACAGTTTCCAAAAACATCAGGCCATTATGGGCATGCAAGGACTAATTTTCAGCATGGTGGGAAGCCAATAAATGTTCACAGCAATACCTATAGCAAGATACCAACTTTTCCCACTGTTTATGGGCCAAAGTAGGGCAACAATTTCAGATCTAATGCTGAAAATAAGTTTGATGGAAAAAGGACTGATATTAGTGCCAAAATTTTAGCCCCTACCCAAGGCAAGCATGTGTCTAATGACAAGCTCAAAGAAATGTATGCCAAGGGCCTATGTTTCAAGTGCGGGGAGAAATGGTCACCCGTCCATACGTCCAAGTGCAAGGCTAAGAATTTGAAGGTTAGTATGATTTTTGAAGATGATTCTGATGCTGAGACTATTGAGGGAAGTCTAGCACAGCTTGAAGGCTCTACTACTCAAGAAGAGATGCATGAAAATGAAGAGGGTATCCTTGACGAATTTTATGACCCAATGGATGGTTTTCCTTTTGATCCAGGTGGTCATTACATGGATGATTCTTGGACTGATTTACATCCCTCACTATGTTCCATATCAAATGATGCATGGAGTGGTTCAAGAGGGGACAATACCCTACGCCTCAAAGGCCAAATCAATGGAAGAACCGCTCACATACTCATTGATACGAGCAGCACACATAGTTTTATTAATTCCAAATCACTCAATGGGTTGAAATTGAGTACACAAGATATGCCTTCTTCCCTAAAAATCCAAGTGGCCAATGGAGATTTTGAAAATAGTAATCAATGCTGTCCAAATGTTCCTATCACTCTATCTCCATTATGCACTACATCAGTGAGTTTGATCGCATTAGAAATGGGTCCCATTGACATTACACTTGGTTGCAATTGGCTGAAATCTTTGGGCAGATTTACTATGGATCTTAACAAGCTTAAAATGAAATTTCAATGGTGTGGACAACAAGTAATCCTACATGGTGTTGAGAAGAAGAAAATAGAGGTGATCAACCCTAAGAAGATTAAAAAAGAGATAAATGCAAAGGCATGCATTTTCACTATTCTTCTTTTAAAGATTGATGAGGATCAGCCCTCTCCTTCTACCAACGACATAGATCAAGTTGGTAAAGGATTATGATGATATTTTTCAACCACCTTCTTCTCTTCCTCCCAAAAGAGAAGTGGATCATCCTATAGACTTGCTGCCCAGCACAAGCCTATTAACAAACCACCTTATTGCCTCTCCAAGATGGAAAGGGAAGAGGTAGAGCGTCAAGTGAAAGAGCTATTAGAAATGGGTCTTATAAAGGCAAGCCAATCGCCTTTTGCCTCTCCGGTCCTTCTTGTAAAGAAGAAAGATGGTTCTTTTCACATGTGTATCGACTATTGCGATCTTAACCTTTAGGATGGAAAGAAGCCTCTATCAATTCATGGTTATGCCTTTTGATTTATCCAATGCTCCAGCCACATTCCAATCTCTTATGAATAAGATACTTCAGCCCTTGCTATTTCAGACAATTTTGGTGTTCTTTGATGACATTTTAATCTATAGCAAGAGCAAAGAGGACCATTTACAGCATGTCAAAGAAGTCTTTGATATATTGAGGAAGCACAAATTGTTTGCCAAGGCAACTAAGTGTTTGTTTATGACAAAGGAAGTTGAATACTTGGGTCATATAGTGGGAGAAGATGGAATCAAAGTGGATCCTAAGAAGGTGCAATGCATCAAAGAATGGCCTACCCCAACTAATGCTACTTCTTTAAGAGGTTTCCTTGGATTATCATCTTTTTACCGTAGGTTTATGAAGAATTATGCTCATGTTGCAGCTCCTCTGACCGATCGACTAAAAAAAGAGGCCTTCTTTTGGGACAAAATTGCCGACAAGAGCTTTAATGAGCTGAAGCAATTGCTTGTTTCAGCACTTGCCCTAATTTTTCCAAGACTTTTACCATCTACGCGGATGCTAGTGGTAGAGGTTTAGGGGCTATTTTGGTTCAAGAGCATGGTGTAATTGCATTTGAGAGCAGAAAATTCGATGACAAAGAGAGGGAGATGCATGTATACGAGCAAGAGATGCTTGCTATTCTACATGCGATCAAGAAATGGCATCATTATCTCTATGGAACACATTTTAAGGTCAAAAGCAATCATAGGGTGTTGAGGTATTTTCTTTCATAGCCCAACCTTTCTCCCAAGCAAAAGAGATGGCTAGCCACCTTGCAGTCATATGATTTTGAAATAGCATATATGGCTGGAAAGGATAACGTTGTGGCTGATGCGTTATCTAGAATGTGGGCATGTAGTTTATCTACAGTGTCTATAATTTATAAGGATTGGATAAATGACATCCAAGAAGAATATGTGTTGGTTGAGCATGCTATCCAGATTTTACAGAAATTGTAGCAAGGACATGATGAAGAATTTCCGAATTTCAAAGTGCATAATGGACTCTTATGGTTCAAGGGTAAAGTGTACTTGGTTCCTAACAGTAAATTCAAGCTGAAAGTGCTCCATGAGATGCATTCATCACCAATGGATGGACATTTGGGTCTTTTCAAGACCTTTGACAAGGTCCATAAAAGTTTTTATTGGAAGGGTTTATGGAAGGATGCCGAGCATGTATCCAAGTGTTTAGAGTACCAACAAAATAAGGACTCCACTTTATTACCAGCCGGACTCCTTCAACCTTTACCTATTTCTACGGGCAAATGGACCGACATTTCCATGGACTTTATAACGGGATTACCTACTACTAGTCATGGATGGAATAGTATCTATGTGGTTGTTGATAGATTGACTAAATCAGCCCACTTTATTCCAACCAAAATACAATATTCAGCAAGGCAAGTGGTTGAGCAATTTATGGGAAACTTTTGGAGAAGTCTGTTCTCTTCTATGGGTACTTTTCTCACTCCTAGTACAGCCTATCACCCCCAAACCGATGGGCAAACGGAAAGGGTCAATCACTAGGTGGAAGTGTACCTTAGGCATTATTGTCATGACACACAAGCTTTATGGGATCATTGGATCTACCTTGCTGAATTTTGTTATAACAACACGCATCACATGAGCATAGGTATGTCTCCATTTGAAGCACTTTATGGGTACAAAGTCCAAATCCCATCAGTTTTTTTCATGAAGATGTCAATCCCCAAGCAAAGGAAGAGTTAGAAAGGATGGAATCACTCATGAGACAATACAAGGATAGCATAAGGAAAGTACAAGAAGTAATGAAAGCCTATGCAAATGAGAAGAGAAGACATTTGGACTTCAAATTTGGAGATTGGGTGTTTATTAAAGTGCCCAAGACACACTACGCTTCATTGAAGGATGGGAACAATAAGCTTGCTCACAGATTTTATGGACCATGGACAAGGTTGGAGAGCTTGCTTATAAGCTTCAACTACCTTCTTCCACTAGAATACATGATGTATTTCATGTTTCATAGCTTAAGAAGTATGTTGGACCTGAAGTGCAAGTATTGGAAGAGTTGCCACCAATGGATGAAGTAGGACTTGTTATATATGAACCTGAAAGTATTATTGGAAAGAGAGAAAAAGTGCTCAGAAATCGTACTCTTACTGAGTACCTCATTAAGTGGAGGAGCTTACCTATAGATGAATCTTCTTGGCAATCATCCACTTATGTGAATGAGTTTCCTTGGTTATTGCAGGATGATATATGACAGACTGTGTAGGGACAACTTGTTGTGAGATATTTCTGTTGGCAATAAAACTATCTTGACATTATTAAAATTTGATTTTGACGTTATGGGGTGATACTAGGGGTTGTATACTTCATTTCTATACTTCATATGTGTCAATTGGACCATTCTAATAGAAGTTATGACAGTTTTTGTAAATCAGCCCTGTTTGGACAGTAGCCAGTTTACTCACAGTTTGGTATAGATAAAGGTCTCTCTTATATGGAAAGTGCTTTCCTATCGTATTGGAGATAAATGGACATGATTACTATCATCCTTGGCTTGGATTTGGTCCATTTATCCTTGGTTTTGAGGACCAAACCATCTTAGGATGGGATGGTTTGTCATAAAAGAAAATACCTTGATACTTTTGTAATGGGGAATCATGCTAATTCCATACCTTGTAATTTTCAGCCTTTGTAAATTCAGCCCTTGCCTATGTAAATGTGCCCTTAACTTTGGAGATGAGGAGTTCGGATAAAGAAGGAAAGAGGCTAAGAGAAGACATCTTTTGGTTCATTCAAAAAAATCTTATTGTTTACTTTCTTGAAGTTAGCTTCCTTCTTATTAGATGAAGCATCAGCCATGGCTGTCATGTATTCTTTGGAATTCTCATCATCAATACATGGCAAGATGTCTTGGTGCAATAGTTCTTTGTTACTTTATGTCTAATTCAGTTTAGTTATATTTCTTGTTAGATTTCTTTTCTTGGTTGAATGCTTCATTATAGTTTCCCTAGGAAGATTGAACTTCACGGTCTTGGCAGAGGGAATGTTCTCCTTTCTTTGCACCCGTTATTGCAAAAACTTCCAATTTTACCAAATTGGAAGCAAGTTCTTGGGTCTTCTATTGGGTATCAAGAATAGCATTCATAGGAGTAGGACTTGGATAGTCTTTTGCAATGTGGCCTTCTCCTTTACATTGACTACATAAGGGCTTGTAGTCCATGGACCTTCTAAGGTTTGGACAATTTGGTGAGATATGACATTTTTCTCCACATCTATAACACTCCACTTCTAATCATCTTGGATTCCCTAGGCTTTGGTCCAATATCCCGAATGGTCATCTTGGATTCGAGCAAGTTGAATCTTACTTCTTCATCTTTCTTTCTTCTATCATGCATCTCCTTTAGAGAGTAGATATCCTTTGTATAGTTCTTCCTCAAATGGTATGAATAGAAGGCTCCAGTAATGGCTGGTTTTTTGGTACATTCAATGACTAAATGTCCCACTTGATGGCACTTTCCACACCATGTATCAGAATGCATCACATCTCATCCACCTCTTGCAGGAGTAGATACATTGGCAGTATTCACCTTTAGCATATGTAGCTATTTTGTAATCACATCCATAAGCTCTTTCTTAATACTTTGCAATTGAATTGGACATGTAGTCCTTTAAATTTTCACATCATGGAGTACTTGTAGTAGGGTTGTGGAAAGCTTTTGTAATTACTACATACACTAGTTGAGTTGATTCAGAGGGTCCTCTATTTTGGTTCTGATTCAAAGCTCCTATTGAGACTGGAGGTTGTTGAATCTAGTTGGTAGTATTCCACTATTGTTGAGTCACTATTGGGGAAAATGTTTGAGGCCATTGCTGTTGTGGTTGAACCATCATTTGAGGCACTATCATTTGTGGCCACAATGGATTCAGTGCACTATACTACGACACTGTTTGTATCTGGGGGTAGGGGTAGGGAACTGTCCCTAGGAGTATACATTTGGTGGGTAGGCCATTCCTGGGATGGGAGGAGGTAGGACTCTTCTCCCTAAGGTCATCAATAGTCTTGCTTCAACTTCATCATACAATCTTGCATCTTCCACTACTACAGCTTGTAGATTGACTGGTCTTCTCAATTCCACAAACTTACAAACTTTTGGTTGTAGGCCTCTGAGAAAAACTCCCTTCTAGATGCCTTCATCCAAGTGATGGTTGGTCCATCTCCTTAGTATGGATTCCATTTGCAAGACATAGACTTCTACTCGTTCACTAGAGGACTTAGGTTCATGAATTCCTCTCTCATTCGCTCTTCAAAACCTTCATGCCTAAATTTAGTGAGGAAGGCCAACTTCATCCCATGTGCCAAAAGTTCATGTTGCTTGTCTCTTATACCACTGAAATGCTACACCTTTGAAAGTAGCAGGGGATATTGCTAACCAATTCTCGGGGGCTCTAACATTGTTAGCCACACATGCTACCATAAACTCCACTATATGAAGATCAGGGTCTTCATTGTACTCTCCCTTAAAAATGGGCAATGGGACTACATTTTTTGGCTTGTCATCAATATTTCTAGAATAGCGGATCTGACTAGGAAAGGGACCTTAAGTGACCATGGGGACTTCTATAAAGGGCGCTTTTAGTACTTCAAAGGAGGCTTCTGATGTAAGCTCGTTCTCAGGCTTGATCTTTGCCTTCTCTCTTCTCACATACCTCTAAACTCATTCTAGTGCTTGCCACTTGATTGTGTCATTCATCAGGGTGTTGGCTCTATCTAGTAGGTTTATACTCAATAGAACAGAATCAGGGGAGGTTATAGTCTCTAGACTCGGACTCTCTGGCCAACATTTCTTCTACTTCTTGTTAATCTACTTCTCTGAATTCAACTTTATGTCTACTACAGAGGGGAAGATATTCCATTCTAAAAGTGTCAAAACTCATTCTTCTAAGGATTGTTGTAGTGCCATTATCATACTAATCCTAGCCTTCTTATGGTTTCAACAGTGCATGTTGTGAAGAACACTCTATCTACCAACTTCCACTGGGTTGCTAATTGGACAAACACAAGATTGTCAATGCACCATGCATCCCACGTGTCCTACTATTGACCATCCACAAACAAATTCCAACTCTTTTCTCTTGCGTTTTTGTGAACCTCCACTGACCATGACTCTTGAATTTTTTTCACGATCTCCCACTTGATGATGTCTAGAAACTTCTCAATGAATGCCCAATCTCCCATGGATGATCATCATCTCTTTGTTTCTACACTTTAGTTTGTTCCCAAACAGTTTGCTACCAAGGTGCATGTCTCTATTGCTTCAACAAGAAGAGGGAATGGTCCACCACATAGAGCTTGCATCATGATGGTAATATGTTTCTCCCATCATGGAATGAACTTCTTTTGGAAAGTGGTTTTGGCAGTAAGAATATCCAATTCTTCAGTTGATTGAAATAACTTTGGAAGCTTTCATTGAATTTGTCTCTTTTTTGCAATGCCATTTCCTTCATTTTCAGCCTCTTCTCATGCTTGTTGATGGAGGTTTTCCTCGATGGCTACACACCAAAAACATGGAACCCTAAAGAAACACCAAGGAAACATGATTTCTACTGCAAGAAAATATACCTTGTACTATCAATAACTATCTTTTTCATCTTTTATGTAATCAAAACAAGGAAAAGAACACTAGGAACAAGAAATCTTCACGTAGATTTATAGTAACAATTCTCCCACAGCCTTTACTTTGACAAACTCCATCATTCTCTTCATATTCTTCATAGAATTCATTGATAGACATTGAAAACACAAAAGAATACTCCACTTTGAATGGAAAGATATCACATATGATTCATCTTCAAAGTCTCATAGCTTTCTCTCACAATCTCTCATATGTAGATACATTGTTTTACATAGAGTTGACACACACACACACACACACACACACACAATAATACATCATCTCCTCACTATAATAATCAATAATCCCTCAAAATAACCCTTATTTGGTTGTGGATGCCCCTCCCAAGATGTGTGTTTGATGTGAAAGATCACCAGAGCCACTACTGTGACTCTTCATAGTTCACTACTGTCACTTCACTCTAGTCTTCTCTTGAGCCTTCAACAGCTACTTCTTCTACTTCCTTGAGATCTTTTCAACTTACATTCACCTCTTTCCAAGGCTAGAAAACTTTCCCAAAGTCTCACATACATTCCAGAGAACACTTAGAGAGGCATATAGAACAGAACAGAGCAGGAACAGAGGCTCTATAGAAGTTCAATAGAGGATTACAAAAGGTCAATAGAAAGCATCCAACTCAACTTAAATCATTCAAACCCATAAAAAACCATTAACTGAGATCTCAAAAAACCTCAAACTTCATCAATCATTACTCCACGGTTCATACAGATGAAAAACAAAACAAAACAAAAGCTAAATAGAAGCTATTAGAACTAATCAAAACCTCAACAAAACATAGCAGAACATCATAAAGCTTCATATCTCTATTAAAAAACATCATGAGCTTCCAAAATATAACTAACCTCATCCAAAACACTCTCAAACACTTCCAAAAAAACTAAACATCACTTAAAATCCATAAAAAATCAACTATTTAGCCCTCAAAAACAACAAAAATCAACCAAAAAACCAAGTCATTTTAGCATTCAATAGTGTCACATTTGCAAGAGCTTGGTAGATTCTTGGGTACCAAGACTAGAATTAAGGCTGATGCCCTATTCTCCTTGGGTCACAATATGCTCAGCTTCATTCTTTTTACACACTTGAGTATAAAAATACTGAAGGAAGATGTGGTCAAAGGAAAAAATATGTGACTCTTTATAGGCCATGTATAAGAGTCCTCATCTAGTAGGATTTCCTAGTCTAATTGCCCTAGGTCTGGTAGGCACACCAGACTTCCACTCAAGATGACTCCTTTGATAGTTCTTTTTAGTATTCTATGTTGGAGCAACTAGTTAGTGACCAACTCTGGATCTCTGTCAAATTATGCTTGGATTACCCCCTCGTGGACTTCATGCTTTAATTTTGTCAAGGGATAGGGTGAGAACTATGTTTGTGCTTTGTTATGTATTCTTATTTGTAGTAACTTGATGGTTTTTATGGTATCTATTTGTGCATATCAGTTTGTGGATTCAAGAGGTTGAGTCGCCGTATCTCATGGTCACCAATAAGAGCTCATTCTAAAGCCAGAATTGGAGTGCAAAAAAAGCCCAAGATCCATAAAAGATGTATTTTTTATGCGAAATGAAATTGTTATAGATTAAAGAGCTAGAGTTTTCTAGATGCATTTTGATGCTAGAAATCCAACATAAGTGCCCATTTGTCAATCAGAGTCTATTTTACCTCTCATTCAATGGTTGCAAGGTTTGGCATTATGAAGCAGATGTTGGATCGAAAAGTCAAGAAGTGTGTGATAGAAGTCAAGGTAATAGATTTTAATGTCAAAAAGTCACCTGTCCAATCAAATTGCAATTCTGAGGTTGTTTGCCCCTCCATCCACAATGAAACCACTTCGAATTAAGTGTGAAAATATAAAAGATGAACTAGACAATTTAAAGGCTATACTTTAAGAGTACTTTAAACATGATTGAAAGGGAAAACACTCACAAAAACTACATGAGATAGGGGGACATGTTTTTTAGTGCCCCTTTCTCCCATTAAAAAACTTTTTTTGCAACTGCAATGATCACCTTCATTCTCCTGTCAAAGCCTAAGTTCCATCAATTTCTTGCTCTCCACTGCTTTAATCCTCATGTAAAATAACACACTAAATGAAAAGTTCTATTTTTATTCTTTCTCTCTCCTATTTCTCTCTTCTCTTTGTTCGTTGTTCACATGGTTGCGTATGAGAGAGAGAGAGAGAGAGAGAGAGAGAGAGAGAGAGAGAGAGAGAGAGAGAGAGAGAGAGAGAGAGAGAGAGAGAGAGAGAGAGAGAGAGCTGATTTGACAAATCAGTGATAGAAGATGGTTCAAAAGCATAATGAAACATAGATTGGATGATTTGGATACGTCAGCGATGACACTTTCTCAAAATATGAGACGTATGTATGAGAATTTTTAAGTAAGTAACTCTTATTTAAATTTTGTTATAAATTGTTAGTGCATATGATGAAAAGATCATTAGAAATAATTGAAACATGTTTGTTACTAATGTTTATAATTTCAAAATTTCAATCATTTTTTTCCTTGTATATCAAAATTAATAAAATTGCAAAATCTAAAATAGGAGATTGAATAGAAAATGCTGTTGTTCTTGGATTTTGGGGATCAAATGATATTCATATAGCATGAAAATGAGTATACAAACGGATCGCATTTCAATAGATTGTAAAAATTAGATAACTCAAAAAACTAATTAATTTATATTAAAATAAATAAAATTTCTATAAAAGTAGTGAAATAAAGAGAAAAATAAGAAAAAAATGATTTGTGTTTGTTAAAATTACTAAAAATTAGGAGAATATTTATGAATATATAAAGAAGATAAAGCATGAGGGTTTACCTCAATTTGTCTTTATGCATATGTTAAACTACATATTTTAGGATTTCTTTCTATGAAAAATTATTATGAAATCTCCCTACATTTGTGCAAGCAATCTAAACATACACAATAGTAGGGGATGTGAGACTAAAATGGAAAGATATTTGATTAAGTTACTTATTTCTTTTCATATCTTAGTATGTATGCCGTGGTTCATATAAGTTTTAAGGGGTTCAATAGTATGGGTTAGCCTGATGTTTTTTCTTACCAATGACATACAATGCTAGTAGAAAGAAATCATGAAAAGACTATTTATGCACTTTACATTGGCTAGTTTTTAGTTAAGTTGTTTGAACATAGAGTGCCACAAACTTTGTATATGCAATCTAAATATACTATTAGAAGATAAATTCCTAGATACATTTCAATTGTTGTCTAGGTGGCTACCAATATTGAGAGTGTCAGATTTCCCTTTACTGTAGGGTAGTGCGATATCTTGGGAAACGGACCATGTGAGGAATATGTATAGTCATATGGATCGTTACGTTTATATTATGAGAGAATTCTGTCACCCTTGTGTTCATGTGTAAGATAATGTATCCTGGGGTCAATCCCTGAGGTATATGAGAGCCATAGGAGCTGCAACACTCTACTTAGGGGAGATCTTTGTGTATGCGAATTGAGGTATTTATCACTTATATGTTTGGATACTCGCTTTGTTGCAGTTGGAAAGGGAAAATGTTGGACCACAAATTGATATAAATGTGTGATTTATTTAGAGTAGTGTATAACATCCTGACCCTCCTAGCCGCGAGGCTATGAAGGTAGTTTGGTGAGTATAGGAGGCCTGATTAGAGCCCTAGAGCTAGTGTCAAGTCCATTTTAGGTCCCAACATCTCTCCTTCAATTTGTCTCTCACCCAAGAAGGGAAAGGAGAGAAGAGTGTTTGCAAGGAAGTAGCTTTATCTCTCAAGTCTCTCACTCTCTCCCTCATTCTCACACTCTTACTCTTCCTCACTCTTTGGATGGAGCACAAGTAGATAGAGTAGAAGCAATGAGAAGATGCATACTCTCAAGTTTAAAAAACACAAGAAATGATCTTATTCATTCACTTTTCAGTTTTTACACAAGGGGTTTGGAGTTTAGGCTTCGACTTAAGTTGTGTCCTATTTGTCACTTCACCAGTCTTTCTCGATTTTTATGCATGCATATTGGATTCCACTGACCATCATGAAAGTGGATGAATGCTAGTGTTGATGCCTTTTACTGAGCTATAGGTCTTTCTACCTAGAAAAAAAATTATAACTTTTTAAAGAATGGGATTAGAGGGTCTTACATGGGGTTAGCACATGCGAATACCTGGTTACACTGATGGGATATTTAAGGTGTACAAGGACCTGATTAGGGTACCATTTTGATAAATACAAATCTGTCTCCTCACCTTCACCTTCAGCTCCCATGGCTTCCTCTCTCTCTCCCCTCTTTCTCTCACTTCTCTCTCTTAGTTAGGTTAGTTAGGTCTCTTTCATTACAATTGGTATCAGAGCTTAGTTCTTGATCCTTCCTTTCTCTCTCCTTTTACTCAAATCTAGTCTCATTTTCGAACAATAAACCCTACTTTTCAGGTACATAGGCAAAGATGGCAGCTTTCTTGGAAGACATACATGAGCTATGGTAGGAGGCTTGGGCAAATCTGGAAGCAAGGAGACAAAAATGGCAGCTTGTTTTCAACCTTGAGGCTTGCAAGGTGATGAAGAAGGATGCTGTGAAGTGGACCTGCAGGGAGATAAGCTTTCATCTGATGGTGTATTAACTTTAGATGTTGTATACATAGAACTTCCTCCAGATTCACAAATAGAACTATTGTGTATGGGCCCTGCCTCATGTCGGTACAAAGCCCTTGTACATTGCCATGGGACCCTATGCCTTCACTGTTTTGATGACACAATCCAATGCACCAGAGTGCATTAGTCGTGTGAGGCAGGATGCGAGGTCGAAGAGGAGGTGACCTAGATAGTTCTGGCAAAGGCTCTTCTTCCCTTTCTGATGGCCATGGGCAGAAGAAGTGGCATCTCAAATCTACTGCAAAATTGGCCATTTGCAGAGCTCAAATGCAATGAAAATTCCAATAATGGAGCACGCCACTAACCCTGCAATGGGTTATGGCAGGCCCTAAACTGGTGCACAGCAAGCTGCGAGGGCATGGCAGAGGGTTTGGAGGAGTAGGAGTTGGAGGTGGCCGCTGAATGTTTCTCCATCTACAAAGGGAGCTACTGCCATCCTAGCTAAACCACTTGGCATGCAGAAAGTACTGCATAAGGGTTACTTGGACTTGAGAAATCCATCCGTTTGTTAGTCAATAAAGAGCTTTGATTGGCTAGCTCAATTGCAATCTAGGAGGCCTGCAGATTCAAGGGCAAATTGCCCTGTGCTTTTACAAATTCATGTAACGAAGTGCTCAAGTTGAAGAGTGCCAGTTAAAGGAAATTGTCATTTAGCTTTTAACATTGATGAATTGTTGCCTGCAATTGTCTTCGTGTTGACATGGTTGCTTAATGCATGAAATGACATAACTTGTTCATTCTGGGCTTGTATGGGAAAGTGATACCAAAGACTGTAGAAAATTTCCAAGCACTCTACATAGGGGAAAAAGGAACAGGAGCCAGTGGCAACCCACTCGATTTCAAGGGATCTAAATTTCATCGAATTATTCCAAGCTTCATGATTCAGGGTGGTGACTTCACGCTTGGTGATGATAGAGGTGGGGAGTCCATTTATGGAACTAAATTTTCTTATGAGAATTTCAAGCTCAAGCATACTGGTCCAGGTGTTTTATCCATGGTCAATGCGGGTCCCAATACCAACGGGTCTCAATTTTTCATAACTACAGTTAAAACAAGTTGGTTGGATGGTCGGCATGTGGTGTTTGGAAAGGTTATAAGTGGGATGGATGTGGTGTATAAAGTGGAAGCAGAGGGTACACAAAGTGGGGCTCCTAAGCAGAAAGTGACTATTACAGACAGTGGAGAACTTCCTCTATGAAGTGGTAGTCATGCTTTAATTGCAAAATAGTCTCTGTCGATTTCTCGGTTCAAGGTTTGGGTGACAAACTCAATGATTCATTTGAGTTTGTGACAGAAAATCCCATTGAACTTTCTGAGCAAACATTTGTTTATGATTGAGCTATTGCACTAACTAGCTCAGAATGGGATGTTCAAGACAAAAACCTACTATTTGAACATTCTAATGTTCTTTTGAGTGTGTTGTTTTCTGCATTTTGATAGACAGAAGCTCCTTTTGGGCAGCTCACTATCTACATGAGTTGACTTCCATTCATTGGGTCCTCTTTAGATTAGTCTTGAGGCATGCTTCCTTTTTTATGTCAATGAAATAGTACATGCCATTCTGAGGCCAATGTCAATCCATATAATATCCTAGGGGATAGTAGTAGAGGCCCTCCAAGATCTTCATGAAGTCTTCTTATCAAAAGAAACCCCAAGAATGTAGGACAGATTGGTACATAATGCAGAAGATCAGGGAAACCACGCAATGGCTTGTTTTAAATCTACATTGCAATAATGTAAGTTAATTTTAAAACACAAAATTTTTTAAGACAATATTTCTTAGAGAAAAAGGAAAAAAACCAACAGCATTACTCCATTATTTATATACAAGGGCTTTACTTAGAAGCCATGTGTCTCATACAAGATCAACCATGAGATTTCATTAAGGAAACAATGTAATACTCAAGTGGTTCACTCAAAAAATTTAGCACTAAATACTATTTAGGGAGATTAGCGAATCCCTCCACCTAATAATTAGAAGCTTGGGATTGGTGGGTAGATATAATTTGATTGGTCGAACGACTCGGGTAACTCTCCTGTACACCCATTGAGCTCAAGTCATTGCCTCACTCTCATGATACTCAATAGGACCAAGGAGACTAGGTAAAAGGTAAAAATCTAGAACATTTTGATCCTTTCAACTCAATGAATCTTCCATAGTTCATACTCTCGATTTCCAATATGATTGACATACATATGATAGTTGGGATGTGTCATAACCATCCCCTGTACTATGTCCACTAGCAGGTGTTGAAGAATTGGTATCGAGATGAGATGAAAATCCAATCCATCATACAAAAAGGATACTCTTGCAAGGATAGGCTATACAATTTCTCTTGCACAATATTTGAAAGAAGAGAGCATTCTTTCATTATTATCTACAAGTTTTGTATGTTATGGTGATGTCTTCTTATTAACAATTGAATGACACTTAGAACGTTCGTAGCTTTTTATAAGAATTTTAATAACCTTAAGATTTTGCAAGGTTAATATTCAATACCCAAAGTCTCATATTTTATTTTTAACACAATAAATCTTTTGTTTTATAAGGCTTTGGCCAACCTAAATTGGTATGCAGGTGGAATAGAGGTGATAAGTTAACTAGACTCAATAACATATTTGCTAGGAGACATTCGTTTTATACCCATGATTGTAATGGGGTAGTTTAGGAGAATTGATATCTTCAAATTGGACACAAATGATTTATGAGGTTGGATTCCAATGCATTTAGGATCCACGACTTCCATGAGTCATGAGTGTACATACTAATTTTGATTGGTCATCAGACCATTTACACAAATAAGAGCTTGGGGGTCTTTTGTTTCATAGAACCAAAAGATTTCAATCATATTAAGTTTTTCAAGGCTCTCAACTCTCTTTATGTCCTTCTCAATATGTCTTACTTCATCTCAATACTAAATAAAAATCCTGCAATTTCTAACTCTCAGATCTTATTTTTGAGCATTTAAATCTAAGGATATCACCTTGAAGGTAAGCAAGGCAACATTGTAGTGAAACATGAAATTAGTTGATTTAAAAAGTCACAACATACATTTCTTGAAATGCCTCATTGCTCAAAAGTTAATTAAAGAAGCCCTTTTTGAAAACATTGAATATTAGGCCTCATAACATATGCATAAATTAAGCATTCAATAGCTTGTTAATAGAGAAATGCATCAAGATATCATAAAGGCTCACAACTTTAGACCTATCTCCATAGAAGTAGTAATACTTTGTACTCTCCAAGATCAAATCTCTACAATAATTTCTCCATATGTTTTATTTGATATAAAGCAATACCTCCATCACACTTTTTAAAATGAATATCCAACTAATGATGTAGTAGACCCAAATATGAATTGTCAAAGGTTGAATTCACTTCAACTTTAAAATTAGTCTCATTAGGACCAATGAGTAGCATGTTATCAATATAAATCACAATGATTAGAGGCACATTGTTGGGGGTAAAGGCGCCTCCGCCTAGTCGCCCGTGTATTACTACACTGACAGTACCCGCCACTGCACACTGCAGGTGGCGGGCGCCCAATCACAATCACTTATTCTTTATTCTTTTAGTGACAATTTGAATAAAGAAAGGCCCAGCCACACATTGTGGTTGTTGGAGTTCCCATTTTTTGTCTCTCTCTTTCTTGCTCTTGCTCTCCTGCCATAACTCTCACGTACAAGCTTCGATCATTCTCACCTTTCAACTGGTATCAAAGTAGGTCCTTGGCGAGCACTTTTCGGCCTTCCCCGGCATCTACATGAGGTATGAGAGCTTGCTTCTCACTCAGTTCTCAGCCATTCTTTGATATGAATAGCAGGGTTTCATGAAAATGCAGCCATAGCTTCCATCATTGAAGCTTGTTCTCTTCACCTCTTGCTTGGACTTGTCCTAGGCTTGTGTAGGCCTATTGTAGGCCTTCATTGGGCTCTTACTTATCCCCTACCCACCATGATTTGGCCCCTCAAGTACAGCAACATGCTCATGTTTTATTTGCACCTATTTGCAAAAATGGCTAAAAAATCACCCTTTTTGTCATATCTGGGGCATTCGGAACTCAATTCAGGCAAGGTAAGAGTTTAAGTTGGGATTTTGGCATGCTCTGGACACGATGGTGATGTCGGATTTGCCAAATTTCAATGATAGAATATTTTGCAACAGATTTCAGGTCTGAGACAGCACGTATTTGTATGCCTATGGCTTATGTGATGCTTCTACTGGTGTCTATTGATACCGAATCACTTGTGGATATTATGCCTCTTATGTGAGAAGAATTTGGAGCTGATTTAGCTTAGCCATTGACTATTTTGAACAGTCCCAGATCTAGCCAAAATAGGGCAGCACTTATCTCTTGAAGTCTATGCTTACGGGGATTGATCACTTGATGCATATTGATGCCCTGTTGAGAGTGGAAAAGACTGAATTTTTGACTGATTTTTGTTGTTTTTGAGGTTTGAATGATTGATTTTTTATGGAGGTAGAGTGATGTATGGTTGTAATGGAAGTGTTTGAGAGTGTTTTGGATGATATTGATTATGTTTTGGAATCTCATGATGATTCTTAGTGGAAATATGAAGCTCTGTGATGTTATGATAGGTTCTGTTGAGGTTTTGATTGGTTCTGATACCTTTTGTATAGCTTCTGTTTAGTTCTTATTTTCTTCTGTATGAAGCATGTATTGATGATTGATGAAGGTTGAAATATTTTGAAAGCTTATTGAATAGTTTTTGATAGTTTGGAATAGTTTTAGTATGAGTTATGAGGATTTGATGTTCTCTGATGATCTTCTGATAACCCTCTGTAAACCTTTTGTCTCTCCTATGTATCTGCTCTGTATATGTTCTTTTTTGTTATGTATATCTTCTAAAATAGTGTATCTGTATATGAGAGATTGAGAAAGAAAACTATGAAGACATTGAAGATGAATACTATGTGATTGATTTCCATTCAAAAATGTTGTATTATTTTATGTTCCTTATTCTATTGATGGATTTTATGAAGATGTTGAAGATTATGGTTGATTCTATCAAATCCGTGGGAGATATCTACTATGATGCTGAGTGAAGACTTACTGTTTTCTTTGTTTTGGTCATCAAAAGAATGATATAAAAGCTTGTTGATGTTACAAGATAGATTTTCTTATAGTAGAATCACATTTTCCTTGGTGTTCCTCTTGGGGCTCCATGTTTTTTGTGCGCACAGCCGGGGAATCTTGCCATCAACAAGCATCAGAAGAGGCTGAAAATGAAGGAAATGGTATTGCCAAGAAGAGGAGAATTCAATGGATGTTTGCAAAGTTCCTTCTTCCACTGAAGACTTGGAGATTCTCATTATCAAAGCCACTTTCCATAAGAAGTTCATCCCACAATGGCGGAAACATATTACCATCATGATGCATGCTCTATGCGGTGGACTGTTTTCTTTTCCTGTTGAAGCAGCAGAAACTTGCATCATGGTGGAAATTTTTTTGGAAACAAACTGAAGAGCAAAAACAGAGAGAATGACCATCCATGGAAGATTTGGTATTCATTGAGAAGTTTCCAGACATCATCAAGTGGGAGATTGTGAAGAATCTTCAGGAGTCGTGGTCTGTGGAGGTTCACGAAAACAAGAAAGAAAAGAGTTGGAATTTGTTCATGGATGCTCAACAGCAAGATACGTGGGATACTTGGTGCACTGACAATCTTTTGTTTGTCCAATTAGCAACCCACTGGAAGTTGGTAGACAGAGTGTTTTTCACAACATACACATTTGAAACCATCAGAAGCTGGCATTATTATAATGGCACAACAACGATCCTAAGAAGAATGAGTTTTGATACTTTCAGAACAGAATATCTCCCCCTCTGTAGTGGTTTGAAAGCCGAATTCAGAGATGTTGAAAAGAAGGAAGTAAAAGAGATGTTGGCCAAAGAATTCCCTAGAGACTAAAGCCCTCTCTGATTCTATTTTGTTGTGTACTGAACAACTAGTGGAGCCAAGTCCCTGATGAATGACGCAATCAAGAGGCAAGCATTAGAATGAGTCCAGAGGTATGTGAGAAGAGAGAAGGCAAAAATCAAAGCTGAGAACAAGCTCGCAACAGAAGCCTTCTTTGACGCCCTAAAAGCACTCTTTACAAAAGTCCCCATGGCAACTCAAGGTCCCCTTCCTAGTCAGATTTGTCTTGGAAATATTGATGACAGGCTAATAAATATAGTCCCATTGCCAGTTTTTAAGGGAGAGTACAATGAAGACCCTGATCTTCATGTAGTAGAATTTATGGTAGCATGTGCCAAAACCCCTCAACATTGGTTAGCAATATTCTCCGCCACTTTCAAAGGCGCGGTATTTCAGTGGTATGAGAGACAAGCAACATGAACTTTTGGCACTTGGGAAGTTGGCATTCCTCACTAAATTTAGGCGTGAAGGTTTTGAAGAGCAGATGCAAGAGGAGTTCATGAACCTAAGTCAATCCTCTAGAGGAAGAGTAGAAGCTTATGTCTCGCGAATGGAATCCATCCTGAAGAGATGGACTAACCATCATTTGGACGAAGGTATCCAGAAAGGAGTGTTTCTTAGAGGCCTACAACCAGAAGTTCACAAGTTTGTGGAATTGAGAAGACTAGTCAATCTGCAAGCTGTAGTGGAAGGTGCAAGATTGTATGACGAAGTTGAAGCAAGGTTGTCAATGACTCCAGGAAGAGGAGTCTTACCTCCTCCCATGACAGTAATGGTATACCCACCAAATGCAGTCCTAGGGATAGTTTCCTACTCCTATCCCCAGATACAAACAGTGCCGCAGTATGATTCACCTAATCCACTGTGGTCACCACAGACGATAGTGCCTCAAATGATGGTTCAACCACAACAACAGTGGCCTCAAACAATTCCTCCAATGGCAACTCAACAACAGTGGTATCCTACCAACTGGAATCAACAACCCCAAGTCTCAACAGGAGCTTTGAATCAAAATCAGAACAGAGGACCCTCTGGATCAACCCAACCAGTGTACGCAATAATTACAGAAGCTTCCCAAAATCCTACTACAAGCACTTTAATAGGTGAAAATCTAAAGGACTACTTATCCAACTCAGTTGCAAGTATCAAGAAAGAGCTTATGGATGTGATTACAGAGCAGCTATAGACGTTGCAGGTGAATATTGCCAATATATCCACTCCTGCGAGGGTTGGGAGAGATGTGATGCGCTCTAATGCATGGTGCAGAAAGTATCATCAAGCAGGACATTTAGCCACTGAATGTACCCGAAAACCAACCATTCCTAGAGCCTTTTGATCCTACTATTTGGGGAAGAACCATACAGAGGATATTTGCTCTCTGAAACAGATGCATGAATGAAGACAGAATGATGAAAATGCAAGATTCAACTTGCTAGAATCCAAAATGACAACACATGATATTGGACCAAAGCCTAGGGAGTTTGGTTCTAATTTCGGTCCAAGGAGGTTTCCCTCTCAAGGTTATAGAGGACAACAGTCTGGCGGTGGTTAGAGATCAGAGGTGGAATGTTACAAGTGTGGAGAAAAGGGTCATATCTCCCCGAATTATCCAAACCCTAGATGATCTGTGGATTACAATCCCTTATGCATCCAATGCAAATGAAAAGACCACACTGCAAAGGACTATCCGAGTCCAACCCCCCTGTCAAGGCCAATGCTACTGATAGCCAACAGAAGGCACAAGAGACTGCCTCCAATTTGGTAGAGTTGGAAGTTGCCACTGTCACGTGTGCCAAGAAGAAGGAACCAGTTCTTCAAGAAGAGAACAACTCCCTTGCCAAGATTGTGAAGTTCAACCTATCAATAGAGGGATAGAGCAGTACAGGACAGAACTATGCAGTACAGAGTACTGCATTGCCACAGAGAGTTACAGAGACAATCCCAGAAATAGGACCAAAGGTCTAGGAGATAGATGATACAGAAGCACTTCCAGGAACAGAGGAAGTGCTGATGCTACCATTGCCATTCCTATAGAGCCTCTACAGAAGCAGAGATAGAGTCTTCAAAGGAAGAGGATGAAAATGGTGAGGAAGAAAACGAAGCAGATTATGAAAGTGCAGATGAAGAATTTCCTCTAATAGTGGATGATCTTGTTGATGTCCCTACAGAGACCTCAGAGGCCGAAGATCTCAGGGCGTTGGATGGAATGACCATGGTTCCATTTGGGTTGGTCAATGGACCACAAAGTATGAAGAATTTGCATAAGCAATGGATTAAAGGCATAAAAATTACATTCACCAGTGGCTCATGTCGCCTTGACCATTCATTCTAGAGAAAAGATGATGATGATGCCCCCTGCCACCAACAGAATCCAAAATCATCAAAGCCTCGGCTTCTAGAAGGTCCATGCTATGTGAAATTCCTGGACGCATCCTCTGAAGATGAATACCTAAGTCCAGAAGAAATCACCACTCACACAGAAGCAAACAAAGCTCTGATACCCTTTCAGCAATCTCAACAGACAAATGAGTCATCTGTTCAGAAGGAGGACACTGGTTCTAGTGGAATATCATCAAAAGAGGACACTACTCTCTTGAAAGAGTAAGACATTTATCTAGAAGCCATCCGTGGGACATTTATCCGCGAAGTGGAAGGTGAAAAATAAGTGACGTTCCTGGATACTGACGGTACTGAACGTCACTTGAAAGTGGGTCTCAATTTTCCAAAAGAAGAACTAGTGGTCGTGCGAGACTTATTAAAGGAGAGCTTAGATGTGTTTGATCAGTCATATAAAGATCTAAAGGGGATTGATCCCACAGTATGCCAACATCACATTGACCTAGAGCCCGATGCCAAACCTGTAAGGCAAAGACAAAGGCGTATGAATCCTAATTATTTTGCACTAGTGAAGGTTGAATTATTGAAACTTCTTGAAGTCGAGTTCATTTATCCCGTGGCTAACAGTGAATGGGTTTCGCCCATTGTGGTAGTACCCAAGAAGAATGGGAAACTTCAAATATGTGTGGACTTTCGGAAGCTGAATTCGAAGACGAAGAATGATAATTTCCCTATCCCTTTTACAAACCAACTGTTGGATACAGTGGCAGGTCATGAGCTATATTCCCTCTTGGATGGATTCAGCGGATATAACCAAGTCCAAATCGCAGAAGAGGACCAATCCAAAATAACCTTCACCACAGAATGGGGACCTATGCCTACAAAGTGATGCCGTTTGGGCTCTGTAATGCTCACGCCACCTTCCAATGAGTAATGATGGCTGCCTTCCATAATCATTTTCATGATTTCATTGAGGTGCATCTTGATGACTTTTGTGTCTATAGTTTGATCCATGATCACTGGGGACACCTAGAGCAATGTTTTGACAGATGCCGATAGTATGGGATTTCTCTCAACCCCAACAAATATGTCTCTGGCATCTCATCGGGAGGTCTTCTGGGTCATATTGTCTCTGCACAAGGGATTGCAACAGACCCGGCGAAGTTTGAGAAGATTGTTGCCTTAACAACACCAACAAACCTCAAGCAATTGAGAGGATTTCTTGGCCATGTGGGCTACTAACACCATATTAGGAAATATGGGAAATTTCCATAAGTTTGGGACACATGGTCAAATCTTTAGATTTGTCATAACTTGAACACTATAGCTCCAAATCGAGCGCTCTATAGCTCAATAGATTCCATTTTTGAAGCGTTTTCCAATGATAGGTCACATTATATGGTTTTGAAAAACTTATGGGCATGTTATCCGGGTGCCACCTTTTTAGTATTCAAAAAATGGGAATTGGAAGATTTCCAAACTCACTAATATTGTGTTTACTACAGAAGATTTATTGCACATTTTGCAACCAAGGTGGCCCCTCTGCACAAGCTCCTAAGGAAAGATGCTGATTTCCTTTGGATTGATGACTGTGAAGAAGCCTTTATACCCTAAAATAGTACCTTATCAAAGCACCTATCTTACAACCTCCTGGCTGGGTGAAGGAGTTTCATGTGCACACAGATGCATTAGTTGAAGGGCTAGGTGTTGTCCTATGTCAAAAGGGTCCCTCTAAATTAGATCAACCAATATATTATGCAAATCGGAAGGTCACTGATAGGGAACGGAACTACACAGTGACAGAGCTTGAATGCTTAGCAATGGTGTTTGCACTAGAGAAGTTTTGACACTATTTATTGTCAATGCATTTCAAGTTCTACGTGGATCATGAAGCCTTGTCCTTCTTGATGAATAAAGCAGATGTTAAAGGACGAATGATGAGATGGTTGCTCCTATTCCAGAAGTTTGATTTCTAAGTGGTCACTAAGCCTGGCCATTCCCATGTCCTAGCTGATCATCTCTCACGAATCCCTCAAATAATTGAAGAGGAACAGGATGATCCAGACCTTCCTAATGCTTCCTTGTTTCTAGTTGAAACAGTTACTCCATGGTATGCAGACATAGCTAATCTCCTCGCAACTCAACAGTATCTTTCTAGCATCTCAAGCCGTGAGAAGAAGAAACTTCTATTAGAATCAGTCCCCTACACATTGGTAGGCAGTGCACTGTACAAGAGAAGCAAAGATGAAGTGCTGCGAAGATGTGTTGCAGGGGATGAAATCGGCATAGTATTAAAAGCATGCCATGACGAACCATGTGGTGGACACTTCATAGGAAAAGCGACATCCAGGAAGGCTCTGTTTTAGCAGGATACTGGTGGTGGCCGACCCTCCACAAGGATACACATGACTACTGCAAGAGATATGATGCTTGTCATAGCAAATGGGGAAACCCACCAAAACAAGTGCCATGCCACTGCAACCTATTCTTCTGCTAAAGCCATTCAAGAAGTGGGGGATTGATTTTGTGGGTCCCATTGATCCACCTACCAGACGAAAATAGAACAGATACATCTTAGTATGTACGGATTATGTCACAAAGTGGTGTGAAGCTAAAGCCCTGAAGCGGGACCATAGTAACAGTGTAGCCCTGTTCATGTACAAAAATATTATCACCCGTTTCGGTAGTCCCCTTGAGCTGATAAGTGACAAAGGTACTCATTTCCTTAACAAAATCATGGAGAAGCTGACAGATCTGTATAAGATCCACCATCGCCAGTCTACTCCTTACTACCCCAGAGCCAACGGCCAAGTTGAAGTCACCAATCGCATCCTCTACTTGATCCTAACAAGAACGATTGCCACACATCGTCTCGACTAGGACGATCAACTTACAAAGGCCCTCTAGGTATACAGAACCTCCCATAAGGCAGCTACAGGACAGACCCCTTTTCAGCTAGTATATGGTACATAAGCCGTCTTCCTTGTTGAACTGAAATTTCCCTCTTTGCGAGTGGCAGTTAAAGAACGCTTGGGAGATGATGAGTCACTGCAACGCTGTCTCCTGCACTTGGAATGCTTGGATGAGATACGACGGATGGCCCTACAGTGTATGGAAACCACTCAAGCATGACGCAAGGCCTATCATGACAGTTTCATCAAGCACAAGGAGTTCAAAGAAGGTGATCTTGTCCTAGCCTATGATTCGAGATTTGGCAAGTTTTTTGGCAAGCTTCAACAATGGTGGATGGGCCCATACAAGGTACTTGCTGTCAATCCTAATGGCTTTGTTCAAGTGCAGACCGTTGATGCCTCTAATGATCCTTTTTTTATCAATGGATATCATTTGAAGAAGTACTTCCCTCCCTGGGAATCTTGACAATCATAGTCAACCCACCCTTCCCCTTTTGGGCGTTGCACTGTCCTTCTCTTCGTGCTTCTGATAGCCCTTATGATTCTCCACATGAGGCAGTCTCGTTCTGATAGCCCCTCGCAAATACATCTCAACCTGACCTTGTTCTCTTCTCATCTGATCCAACAACGGTAGCAAGGTTGGTCCTGACACATGGTATTTCTACCATTCTCTTTCTTTACGAAAAAAAGAGGGGAAAAAAAGCTAACAATAACAACAAACAAAACTGTTATGGGAGAAAATGAAGAAATTCCCTATCATAACAGGCCTCGTTCTAAGAAAAGGTGGAAACACCCTTGGGCGGGAAGCTGATTGTGGAAAAGGTGGTAACACTCTGCATTTCAGGATAGCTGACTCACTAGCAGAACCTTTAAAGCAAGTAATTTGAAGCCACCTCCCTTGGTGCGCTGTCTTTGCAATATCAGTCTGTCTGCCCTTCTAACCGATGACCTTTCTTACAAATCATGGAAGTACGAGATTTATTGGCTGCCTCCCTGGGTACGCCTCGTCTTCAAGATCTTGATGACAATAGCCGACATGATCTTCATCACCAACCCCTTGAGTGATGTGATCTTTCATCCTAACAAGATGGGGACGTGAGTATGGGCTACCCTCTGTATCTATAAGAGAGTGAGACAGAGGGTGGGGTGAGTGACCAGTCTTTCCCTTCAAATCAAATGAGAGGTGAGATGTGTGAACAGAGTGTTGCATGCACGGGATGGGCCTCTCAATGCACAATGCACGATCTGTTCCTATGTGCACTGCCCCATAAGGCTCCCTGGCCTTCCTTCTTGCACTGTATGCCGGCACAGGGTGGGATGCATAGTTGCACCATCAATTGCGCACAAGGCATACAAGCTCTGCACAAGTGATAGTGAGGATTACATCAATGGGTTTCAGGAATGGGTTGCCCTCTGTATCTTTCAACAGAGCGTGAGATAGAGGGTGGGCTGAGTGTGACTGGTGTTTCTTCAATCAATTATTGAGAGGTGAGGATTGAGGGATGTTACGACCATTGGAGTCAGGTACGTTTTTGTTTCCCTATGCACCCACGGGATGGGTCTCTGCCATCAGCACATGACACATCACTCTGTTCTGTATACTGCACTGCAAGGCTCCCTGGCCTTCTTGCTTGCACCTATGCCAGATGGGTTGGACACACTAATGCACCATTAATTGTGCACCCTGGCATACTCCCCCTATACCATTCCCTTGTCAATTCTTAAACCGGATGTGAGCTCTGGGTTTCATCACTATTCACTTGAGTGATGTTAATAATAGGGCGAGTGACTGTTCTTTCATTCCATTTGAGTGATCGTGAGTTGAATGCAATATCCCTCGTCATCAACGAATTTCCTATGATTCCTTCAACCAGCTACCTCCCTGGGTGCTACCACGTGGTTCCTGCCATGAAGGACGTGTGCTGTGAAGACACCTTGGTACCTCTTATAGTCGACAACGACACCAGACGCAACCTCGATAGTCAACATTACTCCTCGGCAATATGGGCCAAGTTTTTCTAACACTACACCTTCTGTTTCTGAGTGACAGTCATGTCTTAAGTATGGGAACATTCCTGGTTGGTTTGATGTGTGGTACTAGGTCCTTGATGTTCGGTTTACCCTTACTGTTAAGGTCTTAAGTGTGGGGATGCGTCCCTGTGCATCAGTTCTGCATATCATCATGGAAATACATCTATCCATCTCTAAAGGCTGAAATTCAATTTTTATGCTCTAATGGGGTCCCTTCCCCACTCCTTTGTTCTATTTCACCCTGTCCTCGGAGCTATTCCTTGATAATTTGCCTTTATCCTTTGTTTTGTGATTTTTCCATGTGAACGCACCCTACGTTTACTAAGACTCGCATCCAACCTTATAGCCATGTTTGTCCCTTCAAACTTACCATTTTTTCTTTTTACCAACCCCTGTTCCAATTGACGGTTCTAAAGTTATTAATTTTTAAAGCAATTTTCATAATTTGGACGGTTTTCCATGTGAATGCATCTTTATTGCTTCGGAACACTGATCTGAGGTGCCAGCCCTGCCTACCCAATCCTCCTAACATTTTTCCTTTTTATTCCCTATCATTCTGATGCATAGTTCATCCGTTATTAATTTTTCACATTTTTCCATGTGAACATGCCCTATTTTCATCGGAATTCCAATTTCATTTCATAGACGTTTCCTGCCAGCCTTTCCCCCACTTTTTCCTTTTTCCTTCCCCCTCTTCCGACTACTAGATTTTTAGTTATTAATTTTTTTGAGTGTTTGCGGGTGTCTTTTTTGTGATTTTTCCATGTGAACGCCTTCTCATTCCCCCCAAACAAAGTTTGATGCACCAACCCTATGAATCTGGTTCTTCTACACATTTTTTCTTCTTTTCGCACTTCTTTCCGATGAGCGGATTTTCCGATATTACCACACGTATATGTTTTCATGTGTGTTTCTTGCGTTTTTCCCATGTGAACACCCTGATTTTGCCCCGGAACCCATGTCGCATTTTTCTATCATTTTCCCCTAGTCTCATGGCACATTTTTCCTTTTACGGTTTTTCGATCTAACGTACGGTTTGAGTTTTATTAATTTTTCTTCCTCTTTGCCATGTGGCCGCGTTTCTCGTGTCGTGCATGAGCGCGCCTGTTTTTGGGTTTACGTGCGTCGCGATGCCCCCGTGGCCTCTGTGACTCGCGTGTCGCCATCCTGCCCCGGCTGATCCCACTGATGCAAATTTTTTTACTCCCGTCCCGCGGGCGGGACGGGGGGTGCGCTCATTTGTACCAACCATAACAAATTTTTAAAAAACAAAAGAAAAAACCCACACCACAATAACAAAAATAAACATTAAAAAAACAAACAAACAAAACAAAAAACAAAAAACAAAAGCAACAACAAACACAATCCTAATAATTTAAAAAAATACTTAAAAATTAAAATAAAACCAAACAAAAGCAAACCACAAACACAAGAAAAAGAAAACAAAGAAAACACAAAAAAAAACAAACAACATTTTAAAAAAAACAACAACACAACACAACACCCACAAAAAAAAAAAACAGGCAACCACAAAGACAAAACAAACAAAAAGAGGAAAAGAAAAACAAAAAGAAGAAAAGAACAAGGAAAAAAAAAAAACAAACAAACAAACGTACCTGTCGGGTGCCTTCCTTCGCTGTGACCCCCCGTCCCCTCCTTTCCTCCTCCTCGCTGCGTCCTCCCCTTCCTTCCCTCCATGAGGCCCTCCCTCCTCCCCCTCTGTGCTGCTCTTGTCCTTTACACGGTCTCCCTCCCGCCACCTTCCTCTCCCTCTCGCGGCCTCCCTACTGCCGCCTCCCTCTCCCTCCTCCACGCGGCCTCCCTCCCGCCACCTTCCTCTCCCTCTCGCGGCCTCCCTCTGCCGCCTCCCTCTCCCTCCTCCACGCGGCCTCCTTCTCCCTCTCGCGGCCTCCCTCCCCCCCGGCTTCTACCTCCGCCGCCCCATCCCCCCCCGGTTTGGCCCCTCCCCCCACCACCTTTACACCCCCCCCCCCCAGATTTGGCCCCTTCCCCTGCCAGATTTGGCCCTACCTCCCATTTTTTACCCTAACCCTAGTTAATTTAACCACAGTTCTCCTAACCCCACTCCCCACTAACCCCAATTACCCCTTCCCAAGCCCCTTTTCCCATCCCTATCCACTTATCCCCCTCATAGCCCCTTTTCCTACCACCCCCACCCGCAGCAAACCCGTCGACCCCCACTTTCTCATGGGGCACACTCACATTCTCCAACAACCCCCTCCATGCAAGCATCCTTGCTGTTGATGGTCTCGTGTGTGCATATGTTCGCGCGGGCCCCGACGTGTGCCTGTCTGTTCGTGAGCTGCTAGCGGGCGTTCACGCACGAGGACGCGCCTCCGACTTGTCCGTGCGGTACTGTGTTGCAGTTAGCCATTCACACGTACTCATCCTCAGTTGTTCACATGCAGCTTGGATACCGACTTTTCATTTCAAAACCCGAAAAACCCTAAAAACACATAAAAATACATGAAAACAAACATAAAACACCAAACAACTTTAAAAATTCATTAAAATTTATTAAAAATCCAAATAAATTGCATAAAAAAATCTTGAAATTTTTCAACATTGTTGAAAATCATTTGTACTATTTTCTAAAGTGGGAATTCAATAAAATAAATTGCAAAAAATTCAAAACTTCAAAAATTCTTTCAAAAATACATGCAAAATGAGAAAAATTCATTAAAAATTAGTAGAAATTCAAAATTACTTCCATAAAAACTTTAGAAAATTTCACAAACCCCCTTGCCCCTTTTGCCAATAATTTATCAATTAAAAATGCTTCCATAAATGGCCAAAGTATTATTTGAAGCCAAAACCCTAATTTTAATACCTCACCTCATGAAAATTCATTTTAAATTTCAAAAATCAGCTGAAAAATCATGGATAAATTCAAACACATTGTTGATACTTGTTGGATTGCTGAAATCCCACCACTACACTTCACAACATATTCATGTGTCTTATATCCCGTTTTAATCATTAAAAAAAAGGACGAAAAAGAACGAAAAAAAACAAAACAAAACAAAATACAAAATATAAACTTACTTAAATTACAATTTAAATTAAAAAAATAGTAATAACAATTTCACCTAAAAACTAATCAATATTGCCTAAACCAAATGTGATCCCCTTAATCTTGCTTTGATATTTATTTAATAAAAAAGAAATTTAAAAAAAACTAAGGTGCTTTATTTTTTTCAGTTAGTGGTTTTTACTTTTTTGACTGGATTCCTTGCATTTGGGACTACTCAGTACGTCTTCAGTCTTTTGCATACACATCCCTACTAGGTATCTATTTTTTGAGCTTTATTTATTTTGGTCATCCCTTAACCACAGTTAATTGTTAAAATGAACTTTTTTAACCCACTTTTTTATGCACGCTCGCGCTAAACACATATTTTTCTAATAACTTAAAATCAACCCGTTGTTCACTTTACACGCACTACGTACGCTTGAGAGGCACTTTAATTGTTAATAAAAATGAACCAATCGTCACAAAAAACACGCGCTGGTAAAAAAGTGCTCCACATCACCATTAATTTTTAATTAATGAATTTGCATTTAGAGATCCCAATCTGGGTATTGCAGTCCGGGTTTTGTTAAAAGCATCGCTTCACCCTAATAATTTGTAATTAAAATTTTAAGAAAGAACTGCCGTTTTCTTATTAAGGTTTATAACCTAATAAAATTTCAACCATTTTTAATAATTTCTTAAAATGAACCCTTCATTAAAATCATTTCCCTCACTACACTTTTTTTTCCCTTTTTAATAAACACGCTTCGTGGGATGGACACGCATAGTCCTTTTAGTTGACATTGTTTATCAAAGTTATAGTTATGTTTTGATTAGGTTTTTAAGGTATTATGGTGTGCTTGTGTGATACGATTACAGGTGCGGTTTGTAGTTTTTTTTCTTTTTTGCCTGATATGGGGTCTTAGGTGCATGCTTGTTGCATCACATGAAGTTTTCGGTCGCATATGTGCAGAGTTCATGCCGAATTTTTTCTAGGATGTGGGTTGTTTGGGGTGGTCAATTGGTTAGTTATGTCTGTGTGTGTGCTTATTTTGAGCAATTTCTTTTTTATAGCTATTTTGTTGTTTTGCAGGCATTCTCTGTGATTGTCTGTGTTTGTGGTGTGTGTATTCCATCTGAATGGCATCTCCTCACGCTCCTCCTCCTATTCAGTATGTCCCATTGATCAGTAGGAATTATTCTTCCCTAGTGACTTTTGAGCCTGTCACGAAAGCAGGCCTTGCAACTTTCGTGGCTGCTTCACTCCCTTTGATTCCAGACAATCCAGCCCTATGTGATGAGTTTCTTGCGTCATACAATAAGAAATCGGACATGGTTAGTGGAACTTCCATGGTATTGACACCTAGAGGATTAGAGAAGGCTTTGTCTCTTCCCTACAAAGGAGAACCCTTTGTTACAGCTAGACAATTATTCTCCAATGATGAAATTCTCAAGCTGCTATACAGAAGCAAACCAAAGAGGTTCTGGATGTCAAGAAAGTGATTAACACTTCAGGAGTGTCTTTTTCCATGATCATTGATCCTCTTTGGAAGTTAGTCTGCCAATTTCTCCAAGACAGGTTTATGCTTGCCAAGACACCATCCCACTATTTATCCAAGGAGCTTTTCACAGCTTTCAGGATGGTGTTAAAAGGGGTGGCCATTGACTGGAGTACTTACCTGCTTACGAAGGTGGACCAACATTTTGTCAAAGTGACCAGAGGGAATGGCACAAATGTCATATATGCTTTCTTGACATATTCCGGCCTTAAGAAGGGTGTGCTTCCTCCTCCTCCATCTGATCTAGTTCCTCCCCCTCCACCTTCAGAGGATTCCGAACCCATTGACATAGAGGATCTTGATTCCCCTCCTCCGTTGGTCATTCAGCGGAAGTGCTTGAAGCGTGTGGCAGATAAAACTCCCCCAGTCATTCCTTCAGTAATAGTTCTTGCTACCTCTGGAAGTGACCTCCCTGCCTACCTCACATGCAATAATTTATTCAGGGCACATCGAGAGGGTTCTTTGGACATATCAGTTCCTTCACTGAACAGTTTAGTATCAAGAGATGCCATTCCTTTCCTTTGTAATGACATCCAGAGTTCTATTGAACTCTCAGTGACAGCTTGTGTTCAACATTTATATGCTTCTTTCTATGAAGAATAGCTGCATTCCAAAGACTAGTTGCATAAGGCAACCTCAGAGTTAGCCTCTCTAAAGACACGCTTGCCGATCTGTTTAAGCAAATGGAACAACAGACACAAATGATTGAGACTCAGAGAGAATAAATATCTTCTTTGAAGATTCAGTTAGCAGAAGCTTAGTCAGAGGTCACTAGAGTTTTGAAAGAGAAAGAGAAAATGTCCAAAGAAGATCAAGTGTTTAAGACTCTTTTAGATGCAAAACTGTTAGCTTTGTAGACTGCTCATAATACATTGGAATCCCAAGCTTCCCAGATTAAGCAGTTGCAGGACCAAATGATGCAGTTACGGTCCATTCCTCCAAGCCCCAATGTTCCTATGATTCCTTCTATATCTCAGCAGGACTTGGCAGTTCTCCAGAGACAGACCACATTATGTCCGTTGTTTCAAGATAAAGTGGAAAGATTGTAGTCTAGGATGGATTTACTATGGTCTACATTTGAGCACTTTCAGGAGTATGTTCCTTCGGACCATTCCTTTTTTGTCCACTATCAGTTGCAGAAGTTGGCCTTCTATATTAAGCTCTCAAAATGATGGATCTCCTTCTTCCAGAGGATGGTTGGAGTGGGGCCTGGTCTTCTGATTTTCTAATAGAAGTTGTCCGTATGGTCTTTGAAGATTCTGTGATGACGAATACCATGTTGCTGTCTTATATGTATCTACAAGGTGATTTGTTGATTTCAAATGATGTAGATGTGGCTTGGTATGTGGGGGATGTGGTTTTGCAAGCTGTCTTATATGTCAACTATTTGGAGTTGAGGATAGATGACATGTTCCAGTGTTATTCTTCTAAAGTGGCTACTTGCCCTGATACTTCATGGCATTCAATGATTGATTCTGTGGTCCTGAACCAACGTCAGAATATAGCTTCTACTTATGTGCAGAGCACTAACCAACTGAGGGTGGATCTCCTAGCTTATCTTTCCAAGAACCATCCATTTGATTCATCTTTCTTTGATGCCTACCATAGATGATTTGTTTTAGGTCCCTTTATACCTAGCCTATTGACTTATACTACCAACAAATGGTCCCTCGCTATGATGCTTATTTTTCCCTTTATAAATCCAACTCAACAGCTATCTTACCTCTCATTTTCCAACCTCAAGGTTTTCCTCAAATTCGAATATTTACCTATTGTTCTTTCATTGAAGATCGAGTATTTTCCCCTTCTCCGCCATGCCCTTCTCTATCTATCCATATACCTTCTACTTTTCCTGCTTATCAATTGACACCTTTCCTAACTAATTCACTTAAATTTTCAACCACTCCTTCTTTAGCTTATTCCTCCTTTTATGATTTTGCCTACCCATCTCTTCATCCTCTTTTACTTATTCCTCTTCCATCTCCTGCCACTTCTATTTCTCAACCCCCTCAGTTGGTTAGTGGGTACGAAGGATTTGATCAACATATTTCGAGAAGAAGAGGATGGAGCTCAATTGATTCTCTCACGGGACCACTGATTAACTAGCCATTAATCCAGGGGACTGGACCACTACTAGTCAAGCATACCAGAATTACCTCCATTTTTCTCATCAATATTCACAATCTTTAGATCCTTCAATGAGTTTGACAGCTCATTTTGCTTGGTACTTAGCATATATCCATAGGCATTCCCATAACGATCAAAAGGCCATTCCAAAGCTTTGTATGAATGTCAATGTGAACATTGATTCCCAACAGTTGGATGTCCTATATTTTCATGTCCTATGTCTACTTAGCATATATCTTGTTTTGCTAGAAAGGATGTGCTACCTTCAGTTCTTTCAAAATCCTCCAAAAACATTTGTGGATGAGTCCTTATCCATGGATCGTTTTTGAAATCATCAAGCCTTCAAAAGGGATCACCTTCATTGATGTCTTTGCAATGTATTGTGGATGATTCTTAATGATATATATCTCTTTTTGGAGGTGTCATTCAAATGGTTGTGTTTATATGTGTGTTGTATTAATTTGAATGTGATGAGTTTGTGCTAGTTGAATAATTTGTTTCGAGAGCTCTTTTCAACTATTGATAGTGATGGTGGATGGAAAGCCTATGATGGAAAGCTGAAGAAGAACCTCTTATATCCTTTACAAATTTGTTATGAGTTTGACATTGCTTCTTAATCATTGGTTGAGCTTGAGCTCCGCTTTCCATAGCATTTGGATATTTATATTGGATGTATCTTGGCACTTATCGGTCTATGCTTGACCGATTTGGACATGCACTTATGCTCATGTCACCTACCTATGTCAGTTACATTGTTTGAGCTTGAAAGCTATTGGAGCTTTGCTTGGGCTTGACATTCGATTGTCTGGAGCATATTTTGGAGATTTATTGGCTTGCTAGAGTTTATTTTGGGATACACTTGATGTCTCATTGATGCTTGATCTTGGACATTTGTCATTGGTGCTTGTACATGCTTTGTTCGAGCTTTGTTGCTTGATATTTATGGTCTTTGTGCCAGTGGGAGTGTCTTTGGATGCTTTGACAGACATTGAGCATGCAGTCTATGCTATTTGAGCTTTTGAGACTATTTGGGATTTCTTACCCTTTGGGATGATGCATAGTTCATATGCCTTGGTACCTTCCAATGCTTATGAGCTGACTCTTTGACTTGGGTCCCTTTCCTTGTGAGCTAACACCTACTTGTGTCAAGTCTTGGTAGTGGTAGGCAAACTTTGCTCCGTTGACTAGGGGGTGTACCTACTCACTAGCTGATATTTCATGACATGTTCGAGTGTTGGATTCATGCTTATTGACTGTCATATGCCTATGTTATGCCTGCATGATGCTGGTTATGGTCTTGGTAGTATATGATTGACTTGGGATCCACTTTCTTGCATAGTTAGCTCTCATTTACTGAAATTTTCCATTTATTACAACAAGTTGAAATCTGCAGATTTTGAGCACTTCTCTGAGGGTAATGCTTACTATTTGATGTTATCTTGGTCATATTTGGTGGATAGGTGCTTCTCTTGGAAACATCCACTCTTTCAGCTAGTTTTAGTAGTGGTTTTAGTGCATTTTCTGCTAATTACAACAACCTACAATTTTTCCCTTTTGCATTGATTTGGGACAGTATGTATGGTCATCTGAAAGACACAACTCTCTTTAACATTGCCACGTTGGATGGTACTAACTACGGGTATTGGAAGTCCCAAATATGGCAGGTTTTGGTGCGAAAGTTGCAAATTAAACCCTTGTGTTTCAAAGGTGTGAAACTTGAGGATATGGATGATGATGTTTGGATGGAAGTTAATGAGCTATGCAAGTCTACCATTATTTTGTCACTCTCAGAAGAGGTCCATCATAATGTTTTTGAATATGAGAGTTAGAGTGCATGGGACTTATGGGAGAAAATTAAGAGCTTTATGTGCAGCAGAGTCCTGCGCCACAGATGTATTGGATGAAGCAATTAATGGACCTTTGCATGAAGGAGGGTCATCCCTATCATCTCATTTTAGTCAGTTTCATGCTATCATGAAGAATCTAATGTCATAGGGTATTGAGTTCAACGATAACTTGCACCCATTATTTCTTCTTGGTACCCTTTCTGAATCATGGGATGTATTCCATACTACCATATGCAACAAGCTTGATGGGCTGAAAATCAAAGATATTGAGAGTGCTTTATTGACTAAGGAACTCAACAGGAGAAAAAATGATGCTTTCCGCTCTTCACATGCATTGACTATTAGAGGTGGCAAACATGGCAAGCATGATAATGATCATAAGGGCAGGGACTCTCAGAATTCCAGGTCTAAGTCGCGTGGTCGCAGTAAGTCTCGTGGACGGAAGTCTGATCTTACCTGTCATTATTGTGGGAAAGCAAGATATATTAGGCCACAGTGCCATAAAATGCGCAATGATAAGCGCAAGGAAAAGGGAAAAGACAAAGTGTAGGAAAAGTCTTCTGAGCACAATATTGTACCTACAAAGTCCAGTGTGAAGATAGAAGAGGTTAATGTCATGCAAGCCACTGATTCGGATGATGATTACATACTTGAAGCTTCTTCATGTGATGCCTTACAGACTTCTAAGATATACTCTATGTATGCGCAGTGATGGCTCTTGGATTCGGGTGCGTCATTTCATGTGACACCCTGTAGAGATTGGTTTCATACCTATTGTACTATGTATGGCTTTGTGTGCCTTGGTGATGACAGATCTCTTGACATTGTGGGCATTGGAGATGTTAGGCTGCAGTTTCCTTCTGGCAGCTCTTTTGTTTTACATGATGTACGCTATGTACCTGTGTTAATATGCGGCCTTATGTCAGTTGGATAGCTTGATGATGCAGGATATTTTGTGTCTTTTGGAGACTCTGTATAGAAGATTACTCGTGGCAGGATATTTTTGTGTCTTTTGGAGACTCTGTCTTGATGATGCAGGATATTTTGTGTCTTTTGGAGACTCTGTATAGAAGATTACTCATGGTAGGCTTGTACTTGCAAGAGGTGCCAAGTCTGGCAGCCTCTATCCTTTACTTGTATCAGAAGCTACATTGGATCATGTTTTGTTTGTGGGTTCTATTCCCCATGTATCCCTTTGGCATTCTCGTTTGGGGCATGTCTCTTGAAGGAATGAAAATGCTCCGTGCTTTGCAGTATCTTTCACCTTTTGACTCTTCGTATTTTAATTCTTGTGATCATTGTTTGTATAGCAGGAAGACTAGAAATACACATAAAAAGTCGGTAAGAAACACATGGGTGAGCCCTTGGCTCTTGTGCACTCAGATGTATGTGGGCCCATGCCCTGTCAGTCACTTGGTGGGGCAAAGTACTTTGTTACTTTCATAGATGATTACTCACGTAAGGTTTGGGCTTATCCCATAAAGAGAAATTCGGATGTCTTAGACACATTTCAGCATTGGCTTGCATTGGCAGAAAACCAATCTGGGAAAAGGGTAAAATGCCTAAGATCACATAATGGGGGTGAGTATGTATCACATGCTTTTGAGCAGTTTTGTGATGAGCAGGGTATTAAGCATTAGTTGACTGCCCCTTACACCCCACCCTAGAATGGTATGGCTGAACGCATGAATAGGACCATTCAGGAAAGGGTCCGTAGCATGCTAAGCCACGTTGGCTTACCGCAGCACTTTTGGACTGAGGCAGTTACTACTGCAGTGCATCTCATTAACAGGTCACCTAGCAGTGGCATTGACTTTCAGGTTGCAGAGGAGGTATGGGCAGGCAAACCCCCCTCTTATGATCATTTGTGTGTCTTTGGCTGTGAGGCATTCTGCCATGTGTCCAAGGACAAGCGCAATAAGCTAGATCCTAAGAGTGTCAAATGCATTTTCATTGGCTATGGAGATGCAGGAGAGATGGGTTACCATTTATGGGATCCGCAAGTGAGAAAAGAGATCAGTAGCCATGATGTCATCTTTCATGAGGAAAAATGCATATGCAGCTTGAAAAAGTGGTTGAGGTATGCAGTGTTATCTTTTAGGAGGAGCCCCTTGCTCCCGTTCAGCCTGCTCCACGGCCAGCTAGACAGTGTGCAATATCGCCTGATGCTCATGGCCCAGATGTTAGACACGCTGATGTTAGATAGGATGTCGGTCAGGCAGCAGAGCCTAGATTGAGGCATTCTAACTTGACCTCCTAACCATTTTGCACCCTCTATGGATTATGTACTGGTTACAAAGGCAGGAGAGCCTCTCACTTATGACGAGGCTATGCGTTGAGGTGATTGTCACTCTTGGGAGAGGGCTATGCAGTTTGAGCTTGACTCATTGCATAAGAATCAGACTTGGGATTTGGTTCCTTGCCTCAAGGTAAGAAGGCTTTGCCATGCAAGTGGATGTACAAGCTGAAAAGTACCCCTGGACACCCCAAGCCGGCATACAAGGCTCGATTGGTTGCTAAGGGTTTGTTAACTTTGATGAAGTCTTTTCTCCTGTGGTCAAGATGGCCACCCTACGCTTAGTCTTGGCCTTGGTTGCATAGCTTGACTTGGACTTGTACCAGATGGATGTCAAGACCGCTTTTCTACATGGGGACTTGCATGATGAGATTTACATGGGGACTTTATGTAGAAGCTAAAGAAGAGTCTATATGGCTTAAAGTAGGCACCTAGGGAATGGTACCATAAGTTTGATGCATTAATGCAATCACAGGGCTACAGTCGCAGTGCTATGGATCCGTGCTTGTACACGAAGAAAGCCCGTGATAGTTTTTTACTGACTTTGGTACTCTATGTGGATGACATGCTTTTAGCAAGGATAGCTTATGAGGAGCTTGATGCTCTTAAGGCTCAACTCAAGAAGAGCTTTGAGATGAAAGATCTGAGACAGACCTCTCATATACTTGGTATGCACATCACGCGCGATAGATCTCAAGGACTCCTCTATCTGTCAGAGGAAGTATATACATAAAGTCCTTGATCGCTTCTGCATGTAGGATGTTAAGCCTATTGGCTGTCCATTACCTTCTCATGTGAAGGTTTCACAGGTCGATTGTCCGAAGACAGATGAGCAGAGGGCCAATATGGCCAAGATTCCCTATGCATCAGCCGTGGGCAGTCTTATGTATGCCATGATAGCCACTCGTCCAGATATTGCTTTTGCAGTTGGGGTTGTGGCACATTATATGGCTACACCTGGCAAGAAACATTGGGATGCCATGAAGGGTATCATGAGGTACCTAAAAGGCACAGCAGATATGTGTCTTTGTTATAGCAACCATGACACAAGAGTCATGGGGTACACTGACTCTGATTATGCAGGACATACAGATAGTAGAAAGTCCACTTCTGGCTATATGTTCACTTATGCTGGAGGGGCTATCTCTTGGATGTCCAGGGCGCAGGAGTGTATGAACCTTTCTACTACAAAGGCCGAGTATATTGCAGCCACAGAGGCTTGCAAGGAGGCTATTTGGTTAGGCCATTTGATTGTAGACCTTGGTATGACAGATGCTATGCCTACACTGCATTCAGATTCTATGAGTGCCATTCAATTGGCCACATATTGAGGTGAGGTATCACTTTATTCGCGAGGTCGTTGAGGACAAGCCTGTTGACCTTGTTAAGATTCCAACTGAGCAGAATCCTGCAGACTTGCTCACGAAAAGCCTCACTGCCGAGCACTTTACCTTCCTCAGGAGATTGATGGGCATTGGATGAGATGACGTCTTTTTCCTCACCTTGTTGTACATGTGTACATGTTGTACTGTCTTTTCTTTTTTCTCTCTCACTGGGGTAGATTTGCCTTTAAGTGGGAGGTTGTTGGGGGTAAAGGCGCATCCGCCTAGCCTCCCGTGTATTACTACACTGACAGTACCCACCACTGCACTGCAGGTGGCGGGCGCCCGTCACACTCACTTATTCTTTATTCTTTTAGTGACAGTTTGAATAAAGGAAGGCCCGGCCACACATTGTCATTGTTGAAGTTCCCATTTCTTGCCTCTCTCTTTCTTGCTCTTGCTCTCCGTCCATAGCTCTCATGTGCAAGCTTCGATCCTTCTCACCTTTCATACATCACCCTCATATCTGACATATAACGTCCTCCCAATGTGACTATTTTAAAACCCACATGCAATCAAGTATGCATATATATTCTCATACCAAGATGGAGGTGATTATTTTAGCCTATACAAAGCCTTTTTAAATCTCCCCACTTTATTTTCTTGCCCTTTATGCACAAAACCATGAAAATGAAACATATACTTTCTCATGTAAATCACTATTTAAATTTGTAGTTTTGATGTCCAATTAATGTAAACAACGCATAATAATTTGATATATAAGACACACTATGAGAGCTTAAACGAGTATGACTAGACAACAATGCATCTAACTCATACTGTTGAAAAGAGGCAACAAAGTGTCATAGATATACTGCGAACATGCATTTGACCTTGTGTACATAAAGTAAAGGTTTGTAATGTGCCCGCCAAGCTCATTCCAAGGTGTGCCTTTGTAGTCCATTAATAGTTTTCCTAGATGATGCCGCCCAACACTCCCTTGGAGTATCACGGGGTTTGTCACGTGGACCCTACTGAGCGCAATAGAAGAGTTCTGGTCACACCCACTAGGATCAATCCGAATTTTGGGTTCCCAAAATCAGTTGGGTCTCCTAACAGCTAGCTAACATCAGTAATTTGAGTTCCACTTCTCAGAGGATCACTAGAACTAAAGTCGACTTGCCATTGCACTTGGTTCAAAGAGAATGGGAGACAAAGGGAAGTGTAGCACATCAAACCTCATGCCCATAAGGCAAAATCCCATTCTGCCCCCCTAAAATAATGCAAGTCAGTTCTACCTAGAAATTAGATGGTCGTTTTATTGTTTTACTATTTCTATCATAAATTTAGAAAAGCTCCCAGCTAACTGGGACCACCCTACCATTAGATGGACCCGTTGAGGGTCATGCCCACCTGCTTTCCTTTAGTGATGGTATCATCTTTACTTTGTTAATTACCTACAATACATTTATTGAAACATATAAAATGAGATTCCTTAATTAGTTCGTTAAATCAAAGGTTCTTTCACGTAATTTATCTCATGGACATGCATACAATTCAAACAATCCGTGAGTTTAAAAAATTCATTTATTATATTGGAATTTTATTAGAATTTTCATCTTTCTAACTCTATGGAAGATATACAAAATTCCACGAGGGTATTCTACCCACCAAGATTCCACCCTTGTAACTAGTATCAAGGTTCCAGGGTCCCATCCTAGATCACAAAGGGGCTTATCATATTCTAGAAGTAATGCAAAATTTACAACCAGAGCCCCCCCTAGCATCAACATTTCCTATTGCTTGATACTATCCCTATAGATAGACCTTTCCGCTACAGAGTTGGTCTAAGCCTCTTGAAGCGCTAATCATGACCCCCTTAGAGTAGGGTCTCATAGCTAGCTTAGAGGTAGCCTAGCATGATCTTTCCTTTTATCCTGTTTGTCAATGTTTTTAATAAGAGATCTAGATTCTAGCAAACACAGACAATCCTTTCAAGCATATATCATTGATGCAATGACAATCACACCATCATGCATCTCATAGCTTCACATAGCCAAGGTAGACATTAACTTAAGGTAACCTTACAATCTAATGAGGATTCTTCTCCCCATAAAGAAGTGTTGAGTACATCTCTTTCAACTTTGTTATGCAAGGCATGAATTTTTCGCTTAGGGCTAACTTACCCAACACAAGCAATACCATTACATAAATTATTTTTAAAGAATATGAAATATTCCTCCATTTTTAATTTTGGGGTTTGTATGTAATACATTAGACTAGGATGGTCTAATTTGTTCTTTAGATTTTTGGATCCCATCCAATATTTTCATAACGTTGAACTATCTAAGAAATAGCGATTTTTATTTAGTTGGTATCTAGAAAAATACGGCAATAATAACCTAACGAGACAATTTACAAGACTTTTAAATAGACTTTTACTTTATTATAACAAGAGTTATTCAATACTTAACCTTGTCATGTTCGACAAAAGATATATCAAGCTATTTTACTTTAACTAATCTCGAGTCTACATATAGTCGTTTACTCATTTCATGTAATATAACTAGAAATTCCTTTTGTGTGCCAACTAATGCATACCTTGTAGTTCTATTCACATTATCCTATCACATAGATTGTTTCATAATAGTAAGTTATTTGTTTATGCAACCATCTATACAAACTACCTAATAGTTGAGTATCTAGTGTAGTTTTCTACTTCACAACCTATACAATCTCCTTCTACAACTATTACTATCATGATTCTACGGATTATAATCCTAACAAATCTTTTTCATGTCATGTAACTACAAATCATAGGTAGTAGTTATTATCAATTTATGCATGCACTAATGCACAATCTAGATGGCAGTTGTCATATCATGTAAGTGCAAGTATGGAAGCTAATATTTTAAGTACTTAATTTTTATATGGATGCTCTCCATCTAATCTAACAAGTATTTTGTGCACTATTTAATGCAAAAGCTAACATTTTATGTAAAATTTTGGCAAAAACCTTATTATTTTATGTGTCGATATGAAAATAGTAGCCTATTGCTATGATGTGAGTAACTTGTTTGGCACAACGACATTGGGAATTTTGTCTTTGCTTGCAATTGCGTTCACCACACCTGATGTTCCATTAGTAGTGGCAACTCCAGCAACCTCGGGTAGTCCCACATTTGTGGCAATACCCGTTCCTTTGCCGATTGCGGTGATTCTCATAGTCTTTGCGCCTCGTTGCTTTGGTGCCATCGTCGAGAGTGGGGTTGAGAGATAAGGAAGGAGGGTTGGGAGAGCATGAGAGAAGATTTCCTAGTCAATGATTGTGAGAGAGGGAGGGTAAGTTAACTCTCTCTCTCTCTCTCTCTCTCTCTCTCTCTCTCTCTCTCTCTCTCTCTCTCTCTCTCTCTCTCTCTCTATTCTCACCAACTCCGCATTCTCATTAACTCCATCTCTCTCTCTCTAACTCGCTCTCTCTCAACCTCTCGGAGCCTCTTTCTTATGTGTTTTTGAGTAGAGGGCATGCCTTTATATAGGCAGAGGGAGTATGTGCTACTTCTCCCTTCCCTTCTCTTTCTCCTTCCTTTCTTCCATAACAACTCTTTCACTCTCAACTTTAGAGTGGGAGCTCTTTACATGTCCAAAAAAATTGGTGGTATTAACGTCAGTGATGATGGCGTTGATGATGATGATCGCAACATGTTCATCGAGCTGATTCAGGAGGTGGTGACCTTTATGACTGCGAGACGACCAATCAGTTTGCAATGTTTAATAATCTTAATTATAATGCTATAATGTTTATAATAAGTATTATTATATAACTTATATAATATATAAGTTATATTACGTTTTTTCTAACCTTACTAACTTACTAAGTTATAACCAACTAACATTTTTGTCCTAACTAACCAATTTTTTTTTAAAAAAAAGATGCGGGGATGTTACCTCCTCCTCCCCTTAGAGGAATCTAGATGTCCTCATCTCGAGAGAGATGGTGATTGTTGTTGATAAAGTACATTCTCATCTATCCATGTAGCATCTTCTTCAAGGTAGTCTTTCCACTGGATAAGGTATTCTCTAAGGGTTCTACTTCTCGATTTTCTCTCTCTTACATCAATTACTCTGTTAGGTTGTGTCTCAAGGACTCCTTGGCTAGGTATTATGACTTGTTGATCATTGAGGATATGGTTAGGGTTAGCTACGTATGTTTTCAATAAGCTAATATGAAATACATTGTGGATTTTCAAATTCTCCGGGAGTCGTATCTTGTAAGCGCTTGGTCCTAAGCACTTGAGAACCTTGTAGGGTCCACAATATCTTGGACTTAGCTTCTTAAATTTTCCCAAAGACAAGGAACTCTTCTTTGGATGGACACGAACAAAGACCATGTCTCCTTCTTTGAAGATTCATTCTTGCCTTTCCAAATCAGCATATGCCTTTTGTTGGCAGCTTGAATATCGTGTTTGATATAATCTTGATTTGATCATCTATTTCTTCTAACTTTTTTTGTGTAGCTTCTACCCTTAGGGTAGGATCGGAAAAATCAAGTGGCATACGGTAATCTTGGCCATATAGTGCCTGAAATGGAGTCATCTGAATACTTCGATGATAGGAGGCATTATAAGCAAATTTCACTAAGGGTAGATATTGAATCCATCTTTTAGGGTCCTTGCTGTAATATGCTCCACAGAATATTCTTAGCCACCTAGTTAACTCATTTTGTCTGCCCATCAGTTTGTGGATGATAACGAGTACTAAAACAAAGTTGGGTTTCAATGGCTTCAAATAAAATTTTCCAGAAATGTGATGTGAAAAGAGAATCACGATCACTAATGATCCTTTTAGATAACCCATGTAACCTGAAATTTTGTTTTACAAAAGTCCTTGCAAGCTTTGTAAATTGGTTTTGGTTGGAATAAGATGAGCAACCTTTGTTAGCATGTCTACTATCACCATCATTGAGTTATATCCTCCTTGCACAGAAGGTAACCCAACTAAAAAGTCCATGCTAATGAACTCCCATTTCATCTGAGGAATGTCAAGTGGTTGGAGTTTTCCTGGTAACTTAACACGTTTAGATTTTACTCTTTGGCAACTTAAACATTCAATAACATACTTAAGCACATCACCCTTGAGTCTTTGCGAGTAATAGCTTTTCCTAACATCATTAAGAGTTTTTGCATGGCCTAGGTGTCCTGAAAAAGTGAAATCATGTGCTTCTCAAAGTATTCTTCTCTTGAGAGTCTAACTTGAAGGAATGCATAGTCTCATTCTAAAATCAACAAGTCCTTCGTCTTCATCTGTAGAGAATTATTGATAGTTAGTTTTGAATTTGGGATCTTGTTCCTTATTCGGAACTTCCCAAAACTATTGTTGATAATCTGGGTCCTTATTTGCTTCATCCTTAGTCAACTCAATGATAAGATTAGTCGGCATTGATACCATTGTAACTAGAGTTTCTACTCTAGATGATTCTTTAGTGATAAGAGCATTAACGAAGGCTTTGCGACTAAGGGCATCTGCTACTTCATTTTCTTTACTAGGTCTAAATTTAATTTCAAAGTCATACTCTTGCAAAATTTGGATCCATCATTGTTGCCTCATATTAAGATCAAACTGAGTAAAAATCCACTTAAGAATTTTGTGATCTGTAACTAAGGAAAACTTATTTCCAAGCACGTAATGTCTCCATAATTTGAGAGTGTGAATCACATCTAACAACTCCAAGTCATGATTAGCATAACTCTTTTCATGGACTTTTAATTTTCTCGAAGAGTAAGATATGGGATGACTTTCCTACATCAATACGCATCTCAATGCAAGAGAGCTAGCATCTATGACAACCTCAAATTACTTGCTTAAGTCAAGTAGCCTTAAGATAGGAGGAGTTATCAAACTATACTTTAGTTGCTCAAAGCTAGATTGTTCAATTGGCATCCAGATAATAGCAACTTGCTTTTTGAGTAGGTCTGTAAGAGGTGGTGCAATTTGGGCATAGTTTCTAATGAATATCCTATACCATCCTCTTAGACCTAGAAAAATTCTCACACTTCCTTGATATTGGTTGGGGGTGGCCAATCTCAAACATCCTTGACCTTGGAAAGATCTATTGATATACCTTTAGTAGACACTATGAATCCCAGGTATTCAACCTTCCTTTTGAAGAAGGCACACTTCTTCTTCTTGGCATACAACTTATGTGTTCTCATTGTCTCTAGGATAATGCGAAGATGTGGTTCATGATCTTATTCCTCCTTAGAATAATTTAGGATGTCATCAAAGAATACAAGGACAAAATCATCGAGATGAGGTCTGAAAATGTCCTGCATTAGCCTGTTGAAGGTGGCTGGAGCATTTGTCAACCCAAATAACATCACAATGAATTTAAAATGACCATATCTTGTGTTGAAGGTGGTTTTAGGAATATCTTCATCCTTGATTTTGATATGATAATATCGTGATCAAAGATGGATCTTAGAAAAGATCCTTGCTCCTTGTAGATGATCAAGAAGCTCTTGTGTTGAAGGTGGTTTTAGGAATATCTTCATCCTTGATTTTGATATGATAATATCGTGATCAAAGATGATCTTAGAAAAGATCCTTGCTCCTTGTAGACGATCAAGAAGCTCTCGTCTATTCTCGGGATCGAGTACTTATTCTTCATTGTTACCTAGTTTGGCCCTCGGTAGTTGATACAAAGACAAATAGTTCCATCTTTCTTCTTTTGGAATAATATTGGGGCTCCCGAGGGTGAACTACTTGGTTGAATATACCCTTGATCTAGCAATTTTTTGAGTTGCTCTTTCAATTTGATGGCTTGAGGAATAGACATTTTGTAAGGTCTTTTTGCAACTGGAGCAGCTTCTAGAACAAGTTTGATTTCATGATTAACTTCTCTTTCCAAAGAGGTAACTTAGTTAGCTCTTCAAGAAATACATTGACGTATTCTTTTAACCAGGATGTTCTTCTTCTGTCTGACCATCTTGATTTACCTTCTTAAGCTTGATCAAGTAAACATGTAATCCTTTTTTAAGGCCTTTCACAATTCAAGAAGCTTTTGCTTGTTGAACTTTAGGTTTTCCTATTTCACCTTGTGTTGTCACTATTTCACCGTTCAAATCCTGAAATATGACTTGACCTTTTCCACAATGGATATGAGCATAATATTTCTAGTAAACACTCATAAGCTTCTAAGTTCGTTACCCTAAACCTCATACTTGAAAGGTTTTCTTCTAGATTAAGCTCTACCTTGGCAGATTGTTGTGTAGAAAGTACTTCCTTTCCATTTGCTAATGCCATAAGTAGTTTTGATGCATTTTTTGTGTCTATCCCTAACTTCTTAGCACACTTGGATGAAACAAACAAGTGTGTACTTCCACAGTCAATCAAAACTTTAAATGGTTTACCTCGATGTCTAGTTGGTGTCTGTATTATTGAATATTGACAATTTGGACTCTTCTTATGGAATGTAGCATGAACATTTGTTTTTTTAATAACTTCTTTCATAGTAGGGTCTTCCTCCTTATTAATCTATTTAAGGCTAATATTTGGTGTTCTTCCTTTTGCCATAGATACTTGACCTCAGCCTTGGGCAACTTAGTCTTAACCTTGAAATTGGCCTTGGCGATGGTTTCCACCAAAGCTTTGGACAATCTCTTCTTAAATGTCCTGGCTCATTACAGTGAAAGCACCTAAGACTATCCTTGCTTCCCTAGGTAGGAACAAAATTTCCAACTGCACTGGATTTTGCCATTTTCTTCTGACCTTGGTGAAATTGACCTTGGGTTCTTTTTGCTTGACCTTTGAATCCTCCTTTGTTTTGGTTATTGTAGCTCCAGAACTTATGGTATTTTAGGGACACCTTGATCTCAGCACCACTGTTTCCACTAAACTCAAGCCTCTCCAATTAATTTTAGCTTAGCTATCATGGAATAGTTAGCTGAGACAGTTCCAATAGCAGTAAAATAATCTTCCATGGATTCAATCCAAATTTTTGCATAGGCTTCCACATTCATGCCTCTCCCGTCAAATTTTGGAGGTTTGACTTGCTTCAAAAGATTCCTCTTTTCTTGGGCTTTGTTGGGAATCATTGTGGGCACAAGACTCTGGGAAACTTTCAACAATTCCCAAGTTAATCTTCACGAAATTTAAATAGCATTAATATTAGAGTTTGAAACTCAAAATATTTCTCACTTAATCTGTTGAAACAATTTCAAATAAAGCTCTTTTTCCATAACTAAAGAAAACTACAATTCAAAGGTTGCAAGGGAAAATTAGGGTTTCATTATTTCTCTGATCGATAAAGTATCAATCAATTTTTATTAAAATTGATATACAAGGTAATCAATGGGAAGAAATACATTATTCAGATAGCTCACATGCTCATCTTATTTTTCAAAAAAGGATTCCCTACTACAATCTAAGCATGACACTTTGATACATCCTTTATGAAGTTACTTGGAGAGTAGTTATTTAGGAATCTATATTTTTTAGGGAGATCAAAAAAACTGTCCTTCTCATAGTTGCGGCAGCTAGAGTAAAATATGACTTTTACTTTGTCTGCTAGAGGGATCTTTGTAACTTCCTCATAGATATACCAGTTTAGTTTGATCCTCTCATCTCTAGTATATAGGGTTGAGTTTACACTGGCCTCATAAAATATATAGATCTTAACAACTTTAAGATCTTCCATCCATTTCATTGTTTTCAAATTATTATGAAGATAAGCTAAAGGGCTTACATCAATATAGTAGTATCCTCTGTTAATCATCCACCGTCTCTCATGATACAAAGGCAAGGGGTTGTTCAACTGGTCTAATATTTGCATAATCTAATTTCTCCATGGATGAATGCATAGCTGACATAAACATTACTTGGAAGATCAAGAATCATTTCCAAGGTTTGTTACTGTGCCAAAATTGAAAAACATACATTAACAAAGAGAAGAATTCTCTTTTAAGGAAAAGCATATCCTATATTATATTTACAATCCAAGAAAAACTTTTAAGCTTACGTCGTATTCTATACTAACGTGTCCTCTGATACCAATTGTAACATGCCCACCAAGCTCATTCTAAGCTATGCCTTTTTATAGTCCATTAGTAGTTTTCCCAAATGATGCCACCTAGCGCTCCCTTGGAGTATCATAGGTTTTGTCACTTAGACCCTATTGAGTCTACATCACAATGGAATAATTCCGACCAAACCCACTAAGATTGACCTGAATTATGGGTTCCTTAAATCAGTTGGGTTTCCTAATAGCCAGCTAGCATTAGTACTTTGAGTTCCCACTTCTCATTGGATCACTTGAACCGAAGCAGACATGCCATTGCACTTGGCTCAAAGAGAATGGGAGATGAAGGGAAGTGCAACACGTTAACCCTCCTACCCATAAGGCAAAATCTATTTCCGGTCCCCTAAAACAATGGAGGTAAGTCGGTTCTACCTAGCAATTAGATGGTCATTTTATCATTTTCCTATTTCTATCACAATTTTAGAAATTCTCCCAGCTAACCGAGACCATTCTATCATTGGACAAATCTATGGTGAGTCGCACCCACCCACTTTCCTTTGGTGAGGGTATTTCATTTGCTCGAGACTATCCCTATGGATTGACCTTTCTGCTATGGAGCTGATCTAAGCCTCTTGAAGTGATAACCATGAACCCCTTGGAGTACCATCTCGCAGTTAGATTGGGGGTAGCCTAGCGTGATCTTTGCTTTTATCCTGTTTGTCAATGTTTTTAATCAGAGATCTTGATTCTAGCAAACATAGACAATCCTTTCAAACATATATCATTGATGCAATGACAATCACACCATCGTGCAACTCATAGCTTCACATAGCCAAGGTATACCTTAACCTAAAGTAACCTTACAATCTAATGAGGATTCTCCTCCCCATAAAGAAGTGTTGAGTACATCTCTTTTAACTCTGTTATGCAAGGCATGAATTTCCCACTTAGGGCTAACTTACCCAAAATAAGTGATACCATTGCATAAATTATTTTTGAAGAAGATGCAATATTCCCTCGATTTCAAATTTTGGGCTTTGTAGGTAATATGTTAGACTGGGATGGTCTAATTTGTTCTTCAGATTTTTGGATCCCATCTAATATTTCCTTAACGTTGAACTATCTAGGAAATAGTGATTTTTCTTTAGTTGATATCTAGAAAAACATGGCAATGATAACCTAACAAGACGATTTACAAGACTTTTAAATAGAATTTTACTTTAGTATAACAAGTGTTATTCAATACTTAGCCTTGTCGTGTTTGACAATAGATATATCGAGCTATTTTATTGTCACTAATCTTGAGTGCGTATATAGTCCTTTACTCATTTCATGCAATGCAATTAGAAATTCCTTTTCTGTGCTAACTAATGCATAGCTTGCAATTCTATTCACAATATCCTATCACATAGATGGTTCCATAATATTAAATTATTTGTTTATGCAACCATCTACACAAATTACCTAACAGTTTAGTATCTAGTGTAGTTTTCTACTTCCTAACCTATACAATCTCCTCCTACAACTATTACTATCACGATTCTATAGGTTATAACCTTGACAAATCTTTTTCATGACATGTAACTACAAATCGTAGGTAGTAGTTATCAATTTATGCATGTGCTAATGCACATTCTAGATGAAAGTTGTCATATCATGTAAGTGCAAGTATGGAAGCCAATATTTTATGTATTTAATTTTTATATGGATGATATCCATGCAATCTAACAAGTAGTTTGTGTACTATTTAATGCAAAACTTAACATTTTATGTAAAATTTTGGCAAAAATCTTATTATTTTATGTGTCGATATGAAAATAGTATCCTATTTCTGAGACATGATTAACCTTTTTTGGCACGACGACATTGGCAATTTCGTCTTTGCTTGCAATTGTGTTCACCACACCCAATGTTCCATTAGTAGTGGCAGCTCCATCAACCTCGAGCACTACCGCATTTCTTGAAATACCCGTTTCTTGGCTAGTTGTCGTGGTTCTCATGGTCTTTGCACCTCGTTTCTTTGGTGCCATCATGGAGAGTGGGGTTGAGAGATAAGGAAGGAGGGTTGAACGGGGTACATGCTACCTCTCCCTTCTCTTCTCTTTCTCCTTTATTTTTCCCACAATAGCTCCTTTAGTCTCAATTTTAGAGTGGGAGCTCTTTATGTGTCAAAAAAATGGTGGTGTTGATGTCAGTGATGATGGCATTGATGATGATGATCGCAGCCTATTTGTTGAGCAGATTCGGGAGGTGGTGATGACCTTTATCACAGTGAGAACCAATTAATTCGCAACATTTTATAATGTTAATTATAATGCTATAACATTTATGATAAGTATTTATTATATAACTTATATAACATATAAGTTATATTACCTGTTTACTAACCTTACTAACTTACTAGCTTATAAACCAACTTACTAACTTATAACCAACTAAATTTTTTTCTTAACTAACCAAAAAGAAAAAAGTTGAAGATGTGCCAATGTTACAAGGTTGAATAGTACCTTCCACAAATACAGTATCATGGCTAACCATGATACACTTACTTTGTGGATAATATAGCTTATAATATTTTCTTTTATTATTGTATCCAAAAAAATGCATTTTACAACCTTATCGTCCAACTTCTTGTATTGTTGCACTAGTATTAAAGCATAAGTCAAACAAGAAAAAATATGTGAGCAAGCCAAAAATGGAATTTTTCCATGCCAAGCTTCATATGAAGTGATACACTACAAAGCCTTAGTAGGACACCTACTAAGTACATAGGCTATACATATAATGGCTTCAAGCTTGAAACTATGTTGAAAAGCTCGACTCTTAATTATGCATCATGCCACCTCGTATGAATGATATGTTTTTCCTCTCAATTACAACATTTTGCTATGGCATGTATGGCACTATACATTGGTGTTTTATCCCATGCTCAGCTAGATATGGATTAAATTTGTTAAACATGCATCGTCGCCTTGATAGAAAGGAGACCACCCTATATATAGGTGAAATAATGTATAGGTGGCCTAGAAAGTGATGTATAGGATATTGTTATTTGGCACTTAAAAGTGGGTTATTGAAAGTACTTATGTCCTCAAAGAGAATTTAAAGACTAGTTTAACAATAAATTGGGTGATTTGGACATTCACAAATCATTTTCCCTCCATTAACAGAGGTTGCCAAATATGGCCACTATCCTACATGGGCCTATAGTTACTCTCTCTCTCTCTCTCTCATGCATTACACACACACACACACACACACACACACACACACACACACACACACACACACACACACACACACACACACACACACACACACACACACACACACACACACACACACACACACACACACACACACACACACACACACACACACACACACACACACACACACACACACACACACACACACACACACACACACACACACACACACACACACACACACACACACACACACACACACACACACACACACACACACACACACACACACACACACACACACACACACACACACACACACACACACACCAGTTCGTAGAGCTTGAAGCATTGTCCTCCTTTGTTTGAGCTTTCTCGTGGAAAGCATTATGTCTAGGATATCTCTAAGATCCCTACCTTGTAATACATGGATAGTATTGTTGCAAATCCATGCAAGATGTTTTCATGTATCTAGAAAAAGGGATCTTATACTTATGATCTCTCTTGTTGGTCTTGTAGAAAAATACCTTGCAACAATGTAACCCTCCATGATCTTTCCATCACCAAATAAAGAGGTTGTGAGCTTTAGTACATAGAAAAGTAAAGAAGGAATATTGGGCTTCTCAAAGGTGGGAGCAATGAGTGGCAACAATGAACTATGGGATGGAATGGAGTAATATGGTGCTTGATGAATGAAAGAAACGCATGATATGTCAATCCATGGTAGAACACTTTGAGAAATTTACCATTGGAATGGATACATGTGCTAGGAAGAAAGTCTTTGATAAAGTTCTTTAGCATCCTTGCTTCCATCATATACTATAAGTCAAAAGATTTGATGCTAAGAAACATCTACAACACTTTGAATCATGTGAAGATCCCAAGATCTTTTGATGATTTTTTTGTAAGGAAATCAATGATGTTGATGTTGATGAATGGGGAAAGTGGGGGGCAAAGCATTGATACCAGCATACCACAAGCTACCAAGCTCATGGAAATCCACAATAGAAACCTATATATATTTAAACATCAGTTGGTATTGGAGAGTGAAGCTAATGGTTTGTTCCCTACATTTGCATGCCATAGATAAGTTGGAGGGAGAACCCACATCTCTCAAACTATCAAAGACTTAGTGTTCTAGTTTTGGATAGATGAAACAAGATTGTCCCCGAACAAAAAGGTTTGTTTGTAGTAAAAAAATCACTAGATATTTGTATGTAAGGCATCTAGTCTATTTTTCAGAGGAGCCTCAAGTAATGATTTTTTAAAATATATACCATTGTTTATTGGTACTACAACCTAGTTTGGGTGTTTTGCTCCACTTGCTAGTGCTAAGAAGTTTTGAAAATTTTACTATACTAGTTTTCAACAATTTCAAATGTAATTTTTGAGTTAGTTTATCTCTATTTTTGAAGCAATGATAGTGGTGAATGGTAAAAGAGGGACAAAGCTCTGACATGGGCATAAGGCAAGTTACTAAGCTTGTGGAAATCTATGAAAACAACTTATATACAACCAAACATCACTTAGCAGTGGCAAGTGAAGGTGATGGTTTGTTACTTACATTTGACAATTTACTATAATAGTCTATAAAAAATTACAATGTCATTTAGCTTTAGTATTTCTAAATATTTCTAAAGCACTTATCCTTATGCTTATTTTCTAGTCCTTTAACCAGTTTTTCATTTTATTGGAGCTAGTCACAAATAGTACATTGTAACTCTTTTTTAACTCTGAACAAATGTTTTATTTTATACACCACTCTTTTGTCTGTGAACTAGATTTTCATTCCATTGGAGATAGATACAAGTGGTGCACTACAACTCATAGATGGCTACCAACATAACACTTAGTGCTACCATTTACAATAGGCACATGACTAGTTACAAGTGATGCTCTACCACTTACAAGTGCTACATTGCCAATCACAGATTCTATGCTTCACTTATAGTCACTTACAATCACTTCATCATAGTGAGCTACTACTTACAAGCTATGCTCCTCCTATTTGAAATGGTGTGCTATATAATGCAAGAGGTCCACTCTAGAACTTGCAACTAGTACCTAAACCTTGAAAGTGGGGTACTACCATTCATAAATGATGTGCCACCCCATGCAAGTGGTCCCTTATTACTTATGATTTCTCCACCAAACTTCACAAGATGTTCCCTACCACTTGCAAATGATACCCCACCACTTGGAATTGGTCATCTATCACTTGCAATTGGTTCTCTATCACTTGCAATCGATTCCCTACTACTTGGAAGTGGTGCGCTACCAATTGCATCTAGTTCCCTATCACAGATAACTGGTGTGCTACCACTCATAGTGATGTGCCACCCCCTATAAGTGGTCCCCTACCACTTACAGTAGCTTATCTAAACTTTACAAGCTGTCCCCTACCACTTGTAGGTTATTCCCCACCACCTGGAACTAGTCCTCTATCACTTGAAACTGGTCCTCTATAACTTGCAACTAGTCCCCTACTACTAGCAAATTCAGGGGTGTACTACTTACAAGTGGTTTGCTATAGTTTCCAAGCTCACATAGAACTTATAATTATAGCACTACCACTTCAATGTAGTGAGCAACATTCAGAAGTGGTCTACTTAACCTTACAATTCATCTCCTATCACTCAAAATTTGTGCATCAACTTTCAAGTGGTCTACCACCACTTGTAAAATCTTTATGCCTACTGTCCAAGTGTCCTTAGCACTTACATGATGTATACCAACATTTGAAAGTGGTCCTTTACTACTTACAAACAGTATCCTTCCACACTTGCAAGTGGTGTGGTACCACTTGTAACTAGTATCCTACCACTTACAAGTGGCACACTAAGGATCCCATATGTACCCATAGAGCTTGTAGTTAGAGCACAACCACTTTTAGGCAGTGAGCTACAATTTCCAAGTGGTCTAATTCCTCTTACATGTGGTCCCCCTACCATTCAACTTGGTGCATAGAACTTTCAAGTGGTATGCTACCACTTTCCAAAGAAAGGTAACCATCTCAACTACCTTGCTACCACTTATAAGATATTTATGTCCACCATGCAGGTGTCTTTACCACCTACATGTGGTCCACCACCATTTAAAAATTGTCCCTTACTACTAGAAGCCTCTAAGGGATAGGTAGTGCACTTTTGTTCCTAAGTGGGTTACCACATTCCAAGTGGTAGGTAGTGCATCGTTGTTCCGAAATGGGTTATCACATTCCAAGTGGTTCTCTAGCACTTCAAGGTGGTGCATATCAGTTCCAAGAGGCGTATTACCATTGAAAAAAAGTTTGTTAGCACAAATCAATAATAAGACAAGAGATTTTCTACCATTTGTTTGTGGCTACCAGTTTTACTTTTTGTGATACGATGGAGAAGTAAGCACAATGGGTAACTTATAAGTAAAAAAAGTTGAATAAACACTTTCAAGTAATGATCACCTCATCCAAGTGGTGGCAAACCACTATTTAGTGGTTGCATTTCACTTACAAGTGGCTGCCATCTCTCATAAGTGGTAAGTCCCAAAATTTAGTGATCATTCACCTCTTCCCAGCTATGGGTTGCTCACCACTTCAAAGTGGTAGAAACCACTAGCAAGTCCTTGCCTTTTAACTATGAAGTGGGTTACCACAAATTGCATATGCCCAGTCATATTATTTTGTTGATTTATCATGTCCTCTTGTTGATTGGTAAGCACCTTCATATGGACAAATCACTACTTCAGGAACAAATATATGCTCTCTTTATTGGTAAGCACTTTCATATGGACAAATCACTACTTCAAAAAAAATTTATGCTCTCTTTATTGGAAATAAATATTTAAACATCATTGTAAACTGGTCATTATGCACTTTAACTTTGATAAACACTGAATTATTTTTTTTTGGCACTAGAGTGACCTAGCTCTTAAATGTTTCACTAGTCTCAAGTGCTCACAAACCACTGTTTTTTAATATTACCCTCTATTATTTCCCAACCTTTCGGAAGTGTTGCCTACCTTTATGTTGTCTACATAAATTTTAAGTACTATGATACTAATTTTAATGTTACCACATCACTCTTATAGTGCACCCAACCACTCAATAGTGTTGTTGCAATACTTTTTAGTAGTGGCTCCATAATTTTTGTGTTGTGTATCTTACAATTTAAACATTTCTATTGAATGTAGTTCTTAGAGGTGCTGACTTGTTTTAGTTTGTGATTCAATATTGACTATTGCTAATTTTATTGCTAATAGTATTGTACATGTATGTTGCTAGTTAAACTCTATATTAGATTCCAGGCAAAGTATATAGATGTCTAGATTTCTCAACATTTGTTTGAGTCTCTAAAATTGTTATTTTTCTAGAAATTGAGTGATCGCTACACATGTTGATGTATTGTGCATGTACAAATGATTTTCCTTAAAGAAACTGTAAGTCATATGTGGGATTGAAGTTTTGATTTTCATGGTTCTTGCTGCATATGAAGTTGTTTTTTATGTGGTTGTCATGGAGTTATAAAAAATGGATGTCTTGTATCCATACACACAAGTAATAGTATTACTTACTTTGGGAGTCTATCCTTTGTCTTATTTATTCTAACCATAGTTTTTGTCATCCATAAATGCTTAATGGGAACATGTAATGCATGTGAAGTAAAATTCATTTTTGTCCAAGAGAAGATCTTGAGCAACGTAAGCAAATACTTTTCACGGTCTTTCAAAATATAGTGAATACTAGTGGATTAGAAAACAAACATAGGATGAGCACTATGAAACACATTATCAATAAGAAAATGTTGCCTTCAGAACTTGAACAAGTATAGTACCAAGACCACTTGAAGAAGTATATCATTCAAAAATTCATATTTAGGCAGCAAGCACTACATTTCTTTGTTTCTAGATGAGGTGGTGGACTTTGTCGTGGACTTTGCATAGAGAACTACTCCTTAAGGGGCCAAATAAGATCCAATCAATGAATTGGTATACTAGATAGGTCAATATTTTGGTCATGATTACTTATTTTTGCATTGCATCAGGTTCAATAAAGAAGACCATGCAACTTTTTTTGTCTCATATGATAAATAACATGACACCTTGTTTTTGCAACAGGGTTTTCTCTTACGTGCTCAATGGCTAAGAGATTAAGGGCTCAGCTTTTAAAAACACTAGCTTTGGTCAAATGGTGCAACTTCATAATTCAAAGCAAAGTGATCGTTTTACTTTGTTGCTAGATATTAGGATCTTAGTGGCATGGAAATGACTAGGATTTCTTTTTTCTTAGGACATGGGAAGGGAGAGCATAATCAAGCTAGGGCAATCATCAAAAGGACTCTGACTCATGAGCAATTGAAGTAAAATAGTATCCACTTAGCTTGTCTTGATGAAGTTATTGCTTTCTTGAGAATGGACCTTAGTACAAGGGCAATTGCTATGTATGACAAGCAAAAGAGGGAAGTTAGCAAAGTCTTTTGGGAGGTCAAGTTCGACAATGTTCAAAAATCCTAGCAATGGGATTGCAAACCATTAAAGGTCTCATGAGCAATGCACTGTGTAAATGGGCATTTTGAGACCAATAATTGTGCATTGTGAACAAAACAATTGCCATGCTTTTGTTTACCTTATAGGAGTAGCCAATGGAGAAGGTGTAAGAATAGATCACATGTAGAGATGTGGCTATACCACACTTTGGAGCTAGTTGTTCAAGATTCCCAAGAAGGTGGAGACTTGGACGATGAGCCCTAAGGCAACACCTATGTAGCTCATTATGATTCCTTGAGTGATGCTTTCTCATTTGGAGATAATTTCATTGTCCCTCTCTTAAAGAGAAAAAAGAGAAAGCTACTAACTTTTACATTTTGAAGTGTGTTACAGCCAAGGACCTTGCAATTAAGTAGAAAATTGATTGCATGTGACAACAAGATAGAGGACTAAATTTTTATGGTGACAAGTCATTTGTATAAATCTCTACAAGATAACTTGTATGACCTGTGGTATAATAAGTTGGTAGCTTTTATATATTCCCACTTGGTAAGGGCATTAAAGTTCCCTATGGAACCTATAATGATCAATGACATAGCCAAAGTGTTTGAACTATCGAATGAAGATCATGAGGCTATATACGATAGCATGCCCTTTGAATTATAAGTCAAGTTTGTGTTTTGAAAATCATGAGATGATTCACAATAAACCCTACTATGTAACCTTTCAATAATAAAAACATTGTTCAACCTATTTCATGTAATTAAGTTTCATTGTCTTGTTTGGCCATTTCAAAGTCGTACGCCACTTTAAAGTGGTGCATTGCCACATAAAAAAGGTACATAGCACTCAGTGAACCACATCTTTACAAAACTTACTCTCAACTTTTAAGTCTTAAACTAACTCTTGACTTTGCTCCATTCACTTTAACAACTAATGGTGCTACACTAGCCAAGTTTTGTATCGAACCACTGGAAAGTGATTTTGAACCACTTAATGTGATAGTGTTGCATCATTCCATTAGTAAAATACCACCCAAAGGTAGTTCTAAACCAATAAAAAGTGGTCAAAAGTGGTATAGTGTTGTAGCACCATTTGCCAAGAATTAATATTGCACAACTAAAAAGTAGTTGTGGACCACTTAAAAAGTGTTGCACTACTAAAAAGTGATCAAAAGTGGTATAATGTTGTCATATTACAATGGTGTTGCAACTCTACTGAAAAGTGTTCAAAACTAGTGTAGTGTTGTAGCATTCCATTGTTGCAGCACCACTTGGAAAGAATTAATGTTGCATCACTACAAAGTGGTTGTCTACCACTTAGAAAGGATTAATGTAAACCCACAGAAAACTGATTGTGTACGTTTTAAAAGTGCTATAGTGTTGCAACATTCAAGTGATGCAATACCACTTAAAAGTAGTTGAGTACTACTAGAAAGTTGTAATAGTATTACAACATTACACCAGTGCAACACCATTTGCAAAGAATTCATGTTGCACCCATGAGGAGTGGTTGTGCACCACTTGGAAAGAATCATTATTGCACCACTAAAAAGTGGTCCAAAGTGGTATAATGTTGTAGTATTCCATTGGTGTAACTCCACTAAAATGTGGTTAGAAGTGGTCTCGTGTTGCAACATTCCACTATTGTAGCACCATTTGGAAGAGATTAATGTTGAGAAGTCATGCACCCCTTGGAAGGAATTAATGCTAAACCACCAAAAAGTAGTTGTGCACCACTAAAAAGGTGGTCAAAAAGTGGTATAGTGTTGTAGCATTCTAGTGTTCCAACACCACTTAAAAGCGGTTGTGTACAATTAGAAAGTGATAACAATTGGTATAGAGTTACAATATTCTAGTGATGCAGTACCATTTAAAAAGAATTAATATTGCACTACTGAAAAGTGATACATCACTTAAACTTAAAACTAGTCAAAAATACTAACTATGTTTAAAGTCCCATCACACTACTCAAAAATGGTGACTAATAACCCAAAAGTGGTTTTAAACATTTATAATACTCTAATATGAAACAACACAAGAAGTTGAAAACCTAAAACTAGCAATGTTGCAACATTGTAGTGGTGCAACAAATTTAGAAAGAATTAATGTTGCGCAATTGAAAAGTGGTACTATATCACTTAAAAGTGATAAAAAACACTAATGGATTGTAAAATCTTATCACACCAATCAAATATAGAACTACATAGAAACACGTAAAGAGCTCAAATATGTATATATTCACAAAAAAGCATATTGCAAGGGTATCAAGATGTCATGGTACAATTTAGCTATTCAGAAGTGCATTTATCATCTTGACAATACAAGATATTCAACTGAGGGTTTGCCATCTTTTGTCAATACAAAGTGACTATAGACCTAAGGAGAGAATTCTTTGGGTAGTTGAGGGGGTTGCTTCTTATGTACCATAGGGAGACTTCGATTGCTACCCATTGACACAACCATGGCATGAGTGTGCCAGTCAGGTATTATGGGTCTTGCTCCTCATCCATGGGATCATCAAATGTGGGAGGGTAATGTAGTTTTCCCAATTGTTGTAGAGGTTTTTGTACCTACAGTCATCAATGAGTACTACGCAATCCGAGACTCATTCCAGATGTGAGAAAGTGGATTTTTGAAAACATGCTTATCTTTCTCCTTTGGAGCTTAAAAAATTGCCTTAAAAAACTTCCATGTATCAAACAATAACTACAAGAATATATCCAAAAAGTAATCATCAATGTCATCATAAACCTTTTGCTAGCACATTTTCATGATAAATTCAATGTTACCTAAAGAATAGGAGCTCCATATCACATCTACAATTCGTTCTAGATCCCATTTAGAAAGTACTGAACATCTTGCCTCTAGTAAACCCAAAGCCACCTTGTGAGTCTCGTAAATAAAACATGCTTTGAAACATGAGGTTTTGGGTTTATAACTTCCACACTTTAATACTATATTAGGGAATTAGGGAATTTATTATTTGACCACATGGTCAAATATTGTTGTCTTACTTAAAGGAAGAGTCTATCCTAAATATTGTATAAGCTACCTTCCCAAATTCCACTTTCAAATATGGATCAAGATTTAGCCACATGGTCAAATATTTATCACTCATTTGAAAATGGGATTTGTAAAATTCCCAAATTCTCTAATATGGTGTTCTTTCATCCTTTTTTAAAAAAAATCCTCTTTGAAAAGCAGCCCATTTACATCCAAAATGACAAGTTTATTGACATTGCTAAAATTTGAAACTATATATAGCCATCCTAGTGAGGCCAATGAGATCTCCTCAATCCTAGGGTGGTCGGCATCTTGATCCTCCTATTGAGATATCGAGCTCCACTCGTGATATGCCAGGGTGACCGTTGTGTATTTATGTCACCGACTTGTCAGTTGCAGACGCGGTTGGTACACCGCCCATGAATAATAGCTACATGATAGCTATCCTTATCTACTCTAGTTCGTGGCTCAGTTAGTATGCCACCTTAGTTAGTTGAGTTTCGTTTGAGACCCATATATAGGGTTCTTCTATTTCTTTGTACTTGAGTTCTTTTGGCTTACACAACTAAGAAGAGAAAAATTGTTTTCAGCCTCCACCCTTGTGTGTCTTCCCCCATTGTGCAAGCAAGAAAGCTTCAAGCGAGACTCCTTCCTTCTCTCCCACAATCTTGACACCTCCTTCACTTCATTTGCTTGCACGTGTGTATTTTTTTGTGTGTTATCCACCACTTTGCCTACCTCATGATTGTCAAGTTCTTTGATCTCTATTGTCTAGTCCAGTTCTACCACATAAACATTACATTTGTATGAAGATTTGAGAACACATATGTAAACTTAGTATAAACTTAACTACTAAACCATCAAACTAAATTACATTCAAGATACAAATATATAGTTAAAAACTCTTAGATTTATACCTTTTATATAATTAGTATCTGTTTCATCCAATTCATGCATCATAATATCAATAGCTATCCACCTAGGAGACCCCCTCCTTTGTCTTCAAAATCTAGAGGAAAAAATGAAAACTAAAGTTGAAATCTAAATTTTGACCAAAAAACAACAGCATCATAATAATTAATGGAAGCAAATAAAAAATGAACATTAAATAAAAAATGGTATTTTTTTCCATTATAATTCAAGATACAAATAAAAAAAGGATTACAATGGAGCCATAGGCTATGAAAAAGCTATGGAGCTTTAAGAGCTTTAAAGGGGCTATACTCTACAAAAGTTTCTTTCCAAAGTTTGGTTTGGGGTTTTTATGTAAGGATCTTTGAACTTAGTACTTCTCTGATGTGAACAGCCACTAGTCCCTTTACATCTTTTTGGCAATAATACAATTATTGTCTCTCATCACACCTCCTTATTCACAACCTTAATGGCTTCTCTCTCTTCTTTCTAATATATCTAGTTTTTCTCTCTCCTCATTCTCTCTCTTCTACTCTCCTTTCTCTCACCTCTCAACCCTACTCTTGACAAGTGGTATCAGAGCATTGGTCTTTGATCCATTTATTTTAACCTTTCCTTAGATTTTCTTCATAGACTAGTTACATTCCAGTTACTCAAGGACAGGGTGCCAACTTGAAAATGGATAGGTGTAGAGACTAAGGAGACTAAAGATAGCCTAGTCAAAGTTAAGGAGAGTACATGAAGACAAAGTTGGAGGCATCATGGATAAAATGGCAAGCCATGCATAAGATATAAGTTGTTTTGGAGGTAAATGGTAAAATAAGGAGAAAGGAGAGTTAGTTAGGGTTAGAAGTCCAATTACTTTTCAAGATAGACTTTCTCTTTCCTCTTTTCTTCAAGCTCTTGCCTAAGTTTCTATGGTGAATAACAAGAATCATTTTCTCCTTATAAATGGCCACTTCCTATGGGACAATGATTCTAAACCTTCTAAGCATCAGGTGAAGCACCATAGTACCATCATTGGTTGAAGGATTGCTCCAAGATCAAGCTTGAAAATTTTGGTGCGATTTGTGCTAATTTCAGTCCTCTCAAGCTTCTCCTACAACAAGTTTGCTTAATTCTAGGGTGATTAGTGATCAAGATCAACACTCTTGCTAAGAAAGGTAGCATATCTTTCAATGTTTTGAGCTATTTCTTCAGTTTCATCAAACCCTAGATATTGTAAAATAGGGAAACAACTTCAATAGTCAAGAATCTTGACAAATTTCACATGTCTACTTACTTTCTTGCTCCTAAGGCTCTCTATTTGGTTATGGATCATCAATGGTAGCAAGACTAACTCATTTATTGGTCTATTCAAGCTTTCTTCTCCTTTGAATGACCATGGACAGTAAGCTATTGCTGAAATTCTTTTAAATCATTCAATATTATTCAAGAAATCTTGTATATTGGCCCAAAGAACATTGCTTAAGCAAGTATTGAGGTGAAAGATTGAAGAAATTGGAGAAATTTCAACATATTGAGCTTCTTCAAGTGCATAATGAGTCATATTTTGGGGCTTTTGATCAGAGAGCTTGAATCTTTGGTATTCAAGTGTTCAAGTTGAATCAACGCTTGATTCTTCATGGATTTCATGATCTTCAAGCATGTATGGACTGAATTCACTAGACTCCTTTGAGCATGAAGCTTTATGAATGGATTTGGGGCAATTTCTTCAACTAATAGATTGAAGCTCGATTCTAAGTAAATCAATCATCTTCTTCAAGCTCAATAGAGGTATCTTACTTGCTTAATCTCTGAAATCTCTCAATATCCACTTGTTTCAATATTTTTCACTTGTTGATGGGTGATTTTTTATTAACTAAATCTCTAAATTGATCAATAGATCATAGATTAGTGCTTCTCTTCATTAATTACCAATTCCTTGAATTTTGGCATTCATTTCAGTCCTCTTTCATCATGATTACTATTTACATTATCTTGATACATAACCTTTATTTGATTGTATGATTCTCTTGTACCTAAGAAACAAATATTATAAAGGGTAAGTACTTGCAATCAATGAGCCACTGAATTTGAAGACCACCCTGCCATGGCATAATGAGAACCATGAATCGGATAGGTAGAGGCTGCAAATGACTTGCTGGCCACAAAAACACGCAAGAAAACCCTCTTCTTCTCACCAAGAACCATGCCTCAAAACACACAAGGAGATGGCACACAAGAAATTGAGAGATCCAAACCATCCTCACCCTCTTCCTCTTCCTTGCTCTCCATGAAATCTAACATGAAGCATAAGAGAAAGATACGAAAACAAGAAGTAAAGTGTTGTGCCAAAATGGGAGAGAGAGGGAAATGAAGCAGGACATGAGAAGATAAAGGAAGAGAGAGGTTGTAACCACATCAACCTCACACCTCCTCAAATCACCCAACAAGTCTCCTTTTCTTGATATTTATGAAATTCAAAATGTATACATAGACTAAGGTCTAAAGGGCCTCTCATTTTAGCATGAGACAAAAGGTGTTGACCTTTCTTTTCCTTTCAAAATTTTTTTAATGTGAGCCTTTTGGACTACACATTTTACATTGCTTCACATTTGATTTTTTACAAAAGGGTACAATTACAATTAGTTAGTTTACAAAGAAGGTTTCCATGTTGAGGGCGTTTTGGTGCCTATATTTGCACAAATTTCCTGGTTATCAGAATTGCACTAGTAAGACCCTTAACCAATCTCCATTTTCTCATTCCATTTTTTCATCAACCAAATCTTGCATGTCATTGAAGGTCGAAAGAATTTTTTAAGTTATGCATTCATTCCTTTTTGCTTAAATAGAATGCTCTTGCCATATTGATATCCCCACCGAGGAAAAATGTGGATGTCATGCAAGATAGTAGGACAATAGAGAGGTGACCCTTCTCCATTATTGAAGATCTTGAAGGGGTGCTACCAACCAACTTGAGGGGACCTTTGCCCACCTCCCACTGATTTGAAGCCCATGTAGGAAACCTATCATGCCATTATATCCCTCACCATAGATAGCACAAGTGGAGTCATTAAAGACCCAAAGATTTCAACTAAAGAGTGATGATCAGAGCCTTATTGATTGGTTAGACAGATTATACAAATCTTTTACAAGTTTACTGTAAGATATTTCAGTAAGATACATGTGTACACAAGAGAAACATGGCATTTGAGTAGTGATTCGGATTGATACTTAACTATCTACAAGATCTATAGGTTATTCTAGGTTGATTATAGGTTTACATAGGCTATTCAGTCAAACAGTGAATTGGGACCCCTTTTTGGATACTACCTACTTGGTCACAAGTGTTGTAGAGTAATTCAAAAATTTTCCAGAGCCTACATAAGGTATTGCAAGTCATATTTAGTCTCTATAGGTCATATATAAGGTCCCACAAGGTTTGGAGACACTAGTTTGGACCTAAGAGGGATGGATGTGACCAAAATAGCGCTTTTACAAGTTATAGGATTATAGGGCTATTTTGTGCAATAGAAAAAAATATTTCTAGAATATTATATTTTGATTTTGAAATACAGTATTATAGCTCATTCTAAAGAGCTATTCATTAGCTTCTTTTTCCATCAAAAGGTCCTTGATTCTGATATTGAAGTGAAAAGTTATAGCCATTTTAGAGCTAGGATATTCTAATGTATTGAGGCATCATAGACTCTTTGCTCAAGAGAAAAAGTGTTCATTTATGAAGAAAAAAGTATAGTACTTAGGCTATATTGTTAGTGAGAAAGGGATACAAGCTGATCCTAAGAAGGTGCAATGTGCCAAAGATTGCCCAATATCTACAACCACTACTTCACTGAAGAGATTTCTTAGTATACCGTCATTGTATCTTAGATTTGTTGAGCATTATGTGACTGTAGTAGTTGACTGATCCATTAAAGAAGGAAGCTTTCTTTTAGGATGCACTTGCATATTATAGCTTCAACCAATTAAAGGAACTAGCTACTTTTGCTCCTATTTTGGTATGCATGGATTTCTCTAGAGAAGTTTCCATATAGTGTGATAGTAGTTGTTGTGGCATAAGGGATGTATTGCTATAGTAGCATGGAGTTATTGCCTTTGAGAGTTGCAAGAAGCTTACAAGTAAGGAAATGGCTATGGATATCTATGACCAAGAGATGTTAGCTATCTTCACATGATAAAGAAGTAGGACTATTTTTTGGCATTTGATTTAGAGTTTAGAGTGATCATAGGGTCCTAAAGTACTTTCTTTCTCTATTAAATATCACTCCTAAGTAGCATAGTTGGGTAGCTACTTCATAAAACTATGATTTTGACATCACTCATATAAGGGGTAAGGACAATGTGGTAGCCAATTGTCTTTCTAGAATGTGGGTAGCTACTTTACAAAACTATGATTTTGACATCACTAATACAAGGAGCAAGGACAATGTGGTAGCCAATTCTCTTTTTAGAATGTGGGGGTGTGTCAAGTTTTATATACGATTGAGCTACATAGTGATTGGATTGAGGAGTTATAAGAGGCCTACCCCTTTTGGATGATGAGCTCAACTATGTATTTTAGAAACTATAGCAAGGTCTCATGGAGGCAATATCATATTTTCAGGTTAAAAATGCCCTAATCTAGCTTAATGGCAAGATTGTTATTCCCTCTACTTCTTCTTTTAGGCTAAAAATTATAGAGGAGTTACATTATTTGCCTATAGCTAGAAATTTTGGAGTGTTAAAGACCTATGATAAGATCGGTAAAATTTTTCATTAAACAATATATTAGGGAGTTTGGAAATTTTTATATACTATGGGAATTTAAGGATGGTCAATATTTGGTCACATGGCTAAATTGTTACCCCCTTGCTTGACACTGAAACTTTTTCTAGATACTATGTAGATGATAGTATCAAGTTCCATCTTCAAAAAAGGGATTAAGATCTAGGCACATGATCAAATATTTATTCATAATTTGAGAGTGGAACTTGAGATATTCCTAGATTCTCTAATATATTGTTACTAGAAAGGATTATGGAGAGCTATTAAGGATTATGTCATGAAGTGTATGCCTTGTCAGTCGAACAGGGATAGTACCCATAAGCTAAGTGATTTGTTACAATCATTACAGATTCCTAAAGGAAAATGGTTACCATGGATTTTATTACTAACTTACCTATTACCAAAAAGGGATGGAATAGTATATATGTTGTCATGGTTAGACTCATCAAGGCAGCCCATTTTATTCCTACTTAAAAACATAGTTAACTAATTCATAGGAGGCTAGTCAGTTTATGGAGCAAATATTTAGATTACATGGATGATTGCACGTGATTGTGCATGATAGAGATACCAAGATCATGAGTAACTTCTAATAAGTGATATTCAGCTCCATGGAAACTATGTTGGTTCCTTCTATAGCCTATCATACAAAGATTGATGGCCAAACAAAAAAGGTAAATAAGTAGTTGGAGACTCACCTTTGCTATCTCTATCATGATGTGAAGCATGTGTGGGATTCATGGTTGCTTTTGGCTAAGTTTACCTTTAATAACTCCACTCATGCTAGTTTGGAGTTTCACCCTTTGAGACTATGTATGGTTATATGGTGCCTTTACCCATATAGTTTTCAGTGAGAAGACTAACCCTCATGGGAAAGAAGAATTGGAAAGAATACAAATCCTTCTTTAGTAGTGTAAGATGAATCCTAGAAAATTTGAAGATCAAATGATAATATATGTTGATAAGAAGAGGCAACCTTTAGAGTTCTAGGAAGGAGAGCTAGTTTTACTGAAAGTACCCAAGTCTCATTACTCTACTTCAAAGGATGGATCCAATAACAAACTTTCTCATAGGTTTTATGGACTCTATAAGATGGATTAAAAGATGAGGGAAATTAATGGTGAACTCCTTCAATGAACCAAATATTCTCTCATTAATTAGATCTCAACAACTAAATTTGGAGGCTTCATTCTTCCAAATCCTCAACTAATTATAGCAACTTAATCATTTTCTAACAAGTGTATTTTTAAATGCATTTTTTAACCTAATGCATTAGGCATTACTTTACTTTGCCAAAAAATTATGTGGGATAGGGCACATTCCTAGATGGCTATCACTTTTGCTAGAGTTTGATTTCTTAGTGGTAAGTGTGTAAGGGCAAACAATAAAATTAATATATGGTAGACCATGTGTCTCGAATAACCACTGGAGATCCAATAGAAAAGGGCATTAGGGATGATCTACCAAATGCCCATCTATTCAAAACCTCAAAGAAGAATTGTGTAAAATAGACATCATGCCATATTGGACAGATGACATGGTGCAAATGTGTTATGACCAAAATTGGGCATTACATTGGCTCTAAGGCTCCAACTGGGCCTCTATGCTCAACCAAAACACCCCATGGCCTCACAGCTAGGAGCATCCGGAGACTACACACACTAATCTAACTTAGACACGTGTTTGAATCATCTATAGTCCAATGAGTCCCTTCCAAAATCCTCATAGGGAGTACCCAAACACATCATATCACATACACATGGAGCACCTCTCAACTAACTGCCACATCCCACTTTGGCTCTCCTACACCTTAGGGGTCGGCTCCAAGATGCACAGCTCGAACATATAACATGCATGACAGATAGTCCTCTCGATCGTTCCATGAGATAATTTGTATCCTTACTTTATTAATCCCCAAATCAAGGAATATAATAACCCTACAACTTGGAACTCATCATACTCAATGTAGGTCAACATTTAGGCAACCAACTACCATGCAATCTAGGAGCTAGTACTCTCTAATACCATGTATATGTAGTGCAAAGTTGAATGCCCACAAGTGCACAAATAATTTATGTAATCAAATGGGCGTCGTGGGTATGCACAACCAATTCTTTTCATGATTTCATGCCACTAGCATACTTGGATGTTGCACAAACAGTATCGAGCATACTCATGCTATTGAACTCTTTAAGTTTTAAAATAAATGCGTTATATATGTAACATGTATCATAGAAATCAAATTTCAGCCTATTTTTAGCACTCATAAGTCCCTATCTCCCTACTGCTTAATGTTATACTTGCGGTGGTATGTGTAGAGAATGTTTCCATTTCATTTTCTTGTTCGAAAAGAAATAAATCGCGCATTATAACAAGGAAATGGGGCTAAGATGAGGCTAACACTCATGCCTTAGGCCCATTATACATCCACAAATGCATTTATACTTTTTTGTAAATTTTTGGTGCATAATTTTTTTTCAATTTAAAACGTAAATTTCTTGATTTTTCTTGATTTATTTGCTAATAGATTATTGTTATTTTCTACTTTTCTAATTCAATCTAATTAGGATCACTGAGATTAATCATTATCCTTTATTTCATTTCATGAGAACATGATTTTCTCACCCAAAAAATAACAAAAACCTTATTTTTCCACTTAAATACCGCATTCACTTCATTTGGACCATAAATAGTTAAAACATGCAAATTTTCTTCATAAAATAGACATATAATTAAATTACGTGTTTTGGGTTACCGAGATTGAATGTGTGGACAGCCACCATCAAACCCACCAACTATCTCTACACATCATAGAATATCAATCCTCGGTATCTTGCAACAATCCGGTGTATGTCAAACAAGCATTCTTCATCCCATTCTTCTCTTTTTTTCACCTACATGAATAGCCTCTTGGAAGAGAGAGAGGGAGGAGAGAGAAATATGAAATTCTAATCTATGCAATCGAGTAACCATTATTCGAGTGAAGGACAATGATAGTGAAAAAATGGAAAAATCTACCAATATCTTTAGAGCCATGGCTTCTTCTTTGCCTCAAACCCCCCTTCTCCCCAAATCGTCATGGCAGAGAGGGGGGTGTAAGAGAGGGGAAATAAAATAATGAGGATAAAATACTAGCTACATTAGCCAGTATAAAAGGTGTAAGGGATTGGATTTTTGACCATCAGATTATAATAATACAAGTCTCCTTCATCTTCTCCCTCTCTCTAGCTTTCATGGCTCTCTTCTCTCTCTTCCTGTCTTTCTCTCTCCATTTCTAGTCTTTCTCTTCCTCATCACTCTCTTTCTCTCTCTTTTGCACTTCTTCTCTCTCTTCTACAGTATTCTCTCTCCTCTTTCTCTCTCCACATTCCTCTCCTTGACAAGGGGCTTTTTGTTGACATCATTTTTTAAAAAAATGCTCCCCCCTCCCCTTCACATGAAAATTTTGGGCCTTTGGGGGATCTTCATACCTTGGTTAAATTTGACACATCAAATGCATGGCCTCTCGCTTCTCATGCGCTTGATACCTAATTCCACTTTTGAAAAATTCAGTGCATCCATCTTGAAGTCCTAAACTATTGGGAGCTTATTGTGCTTTAATCTGGCACTCCAAAAAATTATGAAAAATCCACAATTACTCCAAAGGTCCATCTTTGGAAGTAATTTGAATTCCCGTCTTCCACAACTACTTAAAATTGTCAGATCTACATCTTCTGCTTCTATCAAGCTTCCATTTCTGCTTTAAATTTGTATCATTCGACACTTATTAGGCTTTTCTTGGTGTTTGAATCCTACTCTCATTGGCAACCACAAGATAAGACGACTAAGCCCGTCAAATCCACGAATTGATCTACACATAAATAAACTATTAAGAGAATTAAGTTGCTTCAAAGAGAATACACAACAGTCCATAAACACAGTTCTCACCCTACCCCCTAACCAAACCAAGGCATGAAATCCACAAGGGATAGGCCAAGTATAACCCAATCCAAAAGTAGTTGCTAACCAGCTAATCCAACATAGACAAGCTAAAAGAAACTACTAAAAAAGTAATCTAAGTGGTGGTCTGAAGTGCCTACCTAACTTAGGACAATTGAATCAAGAACTTCTATTAGGTAAGGACTACTATAGCCTGGTCTCTATATTTTCAAATACCTTTGATTCATCACTTTTTAGATACTTTAGGATTCGATACTCGGGAGTGTAAAAAGGAGGGAGCTGAGCATAGTGACCCAAGGAGAATAGGGCATCGGCCTCAGGTCTTGACTCGGTATCCAAGAACCTACCAAGCTCTCGCAAGGTAACACTGATTTTTTTCCCTTCATTCACTTTTATTTTTTCTCCAATCATCCTGATTTATTTTTTCTAGCTAGACATCACCTCTAGGAACAAAGGCATCAGCCTCGAGTTTTTGACTTGTCCCCAAAAACCTATCAGGCCTTTGCAAGGTGATGATTATTTGCTCTTTGATTTTCCTTTGTTTCATTTCTTTTTCTTTTTTTCAGGGGCTAGAATCCCTTTTTACACACCTCCATATTTTACATTTTCAGATATATCCATTGTTTCTTTTCTTTCTTTTATTTGGCAAGCTTCTCTATCTGCCTCACAACTAATAGAAACTCCTAGAAACAATTGCCTAGCAAGCTAGCAAAATAGGGTCACTAGGACTACCTTCTAAAATAGTTATTTAAATGCCTGGCAATGCCTTTATAGGAGGTAGACAACTTCTTGGACCTCCCCAGACTTTGGGACATCATGCCTTGACTGCCAGTCCCCATCAAAAGAAAGAAAAATCCCCACAGATACATAACCATTTAACATAAAGGGAAAGAACTCATAAATGTTATCACCTAGACTTGGCCACAAGAAGCTTCAATGTAGCAAAAGGCTCACTCCAAGTACTTTGTCAGACCTATTTGGTACAACACTAAAACAAAAAACCATTAAACATATCCACATCAAACAAATACATGGCCCTCTTTGCCTAATGAGATAAAACATTTTTCTATAAGAACAAAGACCCCTCTTTGCCAAAAAAATATAACATTGTGCATCCAAAAAAATTGGCCCTCTTGGCCTAAAGTTAAAAAACCAATATAGCTTATACACCTCCCTCCTTGGAGTAGTACTGACATACAACAAGACTCTCCATTCCAAGGAGAAAAGAGGGCTCCTAGTCCTAAACTAGATGCATCAAGTTGTGACCCAGATCTCCTATATATATAGCAAGAGATGTATGCATAAAATGTCATCTAACCACCCTATGGATCCAATATAACAATGATAAATGGGTCTCAGCTACTCTTTACATTACCCATACTAACCATCATATGCCATATAAATCATTGTCTAATCAAAGTCCCCATAATCGACCAGGTCCTGTCTCACATCAATGAAGAGATCTAACCAAGAATCACAGTTGAAAAAGAGGTCTTCTTCATAAGCATAATTTGCTAATGAATCGGCAAACTAATTCCAATATCATGGAGCTAGTTGAAGAGACACACTCTCAAACTTGTCAATCAGGTTCATAGTAGCACAATAATATATACAAAGAATGGGATTTTGTATTGTGTACATTCCATTCAATTGATTCAAAACCAACTAGGAATCCCCTTTTATTAGTAACTAGCGAATACCATCTTTCTTAGCAATATTTAGTCCCATGATCAGGGCTTAATATTATGTCATATTATTAGTAAATCTTACCCCAATGTAGGTAGCTAATTTCATCGGGATTCTATGTCAGGATCTCTAATGACTACCCTAATACTCCCTTTCTTATTGGGATCTGTGGATGCTCCATCAAAATATAATGTATATGCCTATAAAGGGTTCACACATCCAACCATCATCAGCTCCTTTATTCATAACTATAATAGTCAAAACTCAACATTTTTAGAGAATGAACCAAAGGCTCTATTCCACCTTCTTCATTGAATCCAATAGGGATAATCATCAAATCCTTAAGCAATGATGGTAGAAGAATTTAATCTCTCAAACAAATGTCACATCCTCTTTCTCACTCACTTTATAATCTTTGCTCCACCAAACAAGTTTTTCTTGATGGTATCTTTGTTCCAAGTATGGGTGTTCGAAGTAAGGAATTAACCACCCCATCAACCAACTTTTAGTCTCTCTTGCAAGTTTCAAATCAATTCAGCCTTGGTCTCCAAGGAAATTATCTCATCAGTATAACTAAAAATAATAAGGTTTAATCTTATTTAGATTAACCTTGTTTTAAAACTCCACTCCTTGCAAATTTGTTAGTAATGCTATGGACCTATTTTTCCCGATTCTAGCTATTTTGTAGGGACCATCCCACTTAGGTTCTAGTTTCCCAAGAAACAGCTCCCTACATGTATCATAGTATAAAACTAATTGTCCTTTCTTGAAAGTATAATTCTTTGCTTTTAAATCATGAAGTTCCTTCATTTGACACCTAGCTACCTCTTGAAGTAAAAGAATTTGTAATTTGAGCTCGTCGAGGTGTGGTAAACTCATAAGCACTCAAAGAGTGCATCTTCATTCCCCAAATAATGGTTAATTGCAAATCTTATAGTTAGTAACTCAATCTCTAGGAATAGTACATACTCATTTCCATAAGCTAACTTGAATGGGGTGTGGCTGGTATCTCACTTAAAGGTCATATTATACGCCCGCACCGCCACATATAGCTTCTTATCCCAATCTCGTTTCTTTTATGATACTATCTTTGATAGAATATCCGCAAGTTTTTTATTGGTCCTTTCAACCTGCCCATTTGCCTGTGGATTATAATGTGTAATTTTATTGTGTTAATTTGTCATGCTTCAATTAAGCTCTTAATCACCTTATTCAAAAAATGGATTTCGTAGTCTGACACTAACTCCTTTAGTGGACCAAACCAGCAAATAATCTACTTAAGCAAGAAGCAAGCAATCTCCTTTACATAGTCCTTCCTCATTGTGCGTGCTTCTGACCGCTTTGTAAAATAATCAGTTGCCACTATGATATACATTTTCTATGCAGAGAATGACCAGGCCCACAAAATCAATGCCCTACTTTTCGAATGGTAGTATAGCCACAATAAGAGTCAGCAGGCACTTCCTATTCTCCCTATTGTCATGTCTTTGATATACATCACATCTCTTGACATATGCAAAGGCATCTTGAAAAATGGACAGCCACCAATATTTGGCTCTTAAAGCTTTTTGTGCGGTCAACCATCTAGCAAAGTGTCCTCCATAAGTGGAGTCAAGTGGAGTCATGACACTCTTCCAAGATAAATGGAACCTCATTAGGCATAACAAACTGGTGATAAACATCATCCTCCCCTCACTGATATAATTTTTTGGCAATCAAGGAAAATTTCAAAGCATGATGTTTAATTTTTCTCTTCTCAACCTTTGACAAAGCGATTCTAGTCTCTCTTGTAGATAAATAGTGTGTTATGGCAATAGACCAAGATAGAATGGAAGTCATATCAATTTTGAATAGACCCTCAAGGTCACTACCTTGAGCCAAAATTTCCTTCTCGGCTCCCCGAAATCCATAAGACATTCAATGATGCCTTGCAGCTTCAATGGCTTACTCTTGATTTTATAGTCAAACTTTTGCAAAGTGATTAACCACTTTCCTAGGTGATTAGATGGCTATAACTTATTCATCAATAGCCTCAACCCCTCCGCCTTGATATAAAAATACCACCTTTTCATAGAGCATTTAATGCTTGAATTTCTTTGTCATACATACCATCTCAATGCATAAATTCTCCATGTAGGTGTAATTAATCTCAATTATCCCCAATTTCTGGCTACCAAATGCAATTGGATGATACCACATGGCCTCACAAATTTGGGCTAGCAACCAATGCTATGAATTGTGGCTATCAAAAATATATAGAAGACCTCACCTCTTTTGGGTGCTTTCAAGACTAGTGCTTTCATTAATTCTTAATGCTTTACATGCTCAAAGGGGACTTGACATGGGTCACTCCAAACAAACTGATAGTTAAATGATAGTAGATTCATCAATGGCAATGTCCTCTTTACTAATGCTTTGATAAATCTTTGATAGTATCCCACTGATGAGAGAAATCTTTGTACTTCCTTATGTCAAGATTGTGGGAGAGAAGGAAGGAGTCTCACTTGAAGCTTTCTTGCTTACACAATGGGGGAATACACACAAGGGTGGAGGCTGAAAACAGTTTTCCTCTTCTTAGTTGTGTAAGCCAAAAGAACTCTAGTACAAAGAAATAGAAGAACCCTATATATGGGTCTCAAACCAAACTCAACTAACTAAGGTGGCATACTAACTGAGCCACGAACTAGAGTAGATAAGGATAGCTATCATGTAGCTATTATTCATGGGCGGTGTACCAACCGTGTCTGCAACTGACAAGTCGGTGACATAAATACACAACGGTCACCCTGGCGTATCACGAGTGGAGCTCGATATCTCAACACTCCCCCTCGAGCTCAATCCCAATTCCTGCACACCAAGCAGGTCTCTAAACTTGCGCAGCTTCTCTGCGCCCAATGCCTTCGTGAATATGTCAGCTACCTGATCCTCTGTGCTGACATAAACTAGATCAATAAGACCTAGTAAAACCCTCTCTCGCACATACTGATAATGCACCTCAATGTGCTTTGTTCTAGCATGATAGACTGGGTTATTTGCCAAGTGTATACTACTCATGTTGTCACAATAAATGACAACTGGCCCATCTGTAGACTGATGCATATCATAAAGTAGCTTATGCAACCAAGCTACCTCACATGCAGCCATTGCTGCACCCCTGTACTCAGCCTCTGTGCTCGACAAGGCAACTGTAGGATGTTTCTTGCTGCTCCAAGTGACTGCAGCACTCCCAAAAGAGAACACATATCCACTGGTAGATCGTCTATAATAGATACTACCAGCCCAATCAGCATCAGTGTATCCATGCAACTGTATCTGAAACCCAGTCTCATAAAATAGTCCATACTGCAATGTGGACTTCACATACCTGAGTATGCGTCTAGCCGCATCCAAATGTGGTTTCCTTGGAGCCTGCATAAACTGACTTACCAATCCAACAACATAGCTCAAATCTGGCCTGGTAATAGTCATATAAATCAAACTTCCTACTATGCGTCTGTACATAGTAGGGTCTTCTAGAAGCTCACCTGCATCTGTGCTCAGCTTCACATTCTGCTCCAAAGGAACTGAAATAGGCTTACAGCCTGTCATCCCATATTTGGACAGCATGTCCAATCCATATTGCCTCTGCAAGAGCTGTATCCCACTTGGTGATCTAATCACCTCAATGCCCAAGAAATAACGCAGCTCTCCCAAATCCTTCATCTCAAACTTCTGCTTCAATAGCATTTCACATGAAGGATATCTTCATCACTGTCACCTGTCATAATCAAATCATCAACATAAATGACAAGTAGCATAATACCTTTCTCTATTTTTCTCACATAAAGTGAGAAATCTGCCTTGGAAATTCGAAAGCCAATAGTGACAAGATACTGTCCTATCTTGTCAGACCATGCTCTAGGTGCTTGCTTCAAGCCATACAAGGCTTTCTTCAACCTGCAAACAAACTCAGGATGAACAGCATGCACATAATCTGGTGGCTGCTCCATATAGACCTCTTCTTGCAAATCACCATGCAAGAAGGCATTCTTTACATCCATCTGATGTAAAGACCATCCCTTTGATGCAGCCATAGCAATGACTGCTCTTACAGTTGCCATGCTTGCAACCGGACTGAATGTTTCTTCATAGTCAATGCCATATGTTTGTGCATACCCCTTGACTACTAATCTTGCCTTGTATCTGTTCACAGGCCCATCTGCATTGTGCTTCACCTTATAAACCCACTTACAGCCAATTGCATTTTTACCTTTAGGCAAAGGTACCAATTCCCATGTAGCATTTGCTTCCAAGGCATCCATTTCTTCATCCATGGCTTTCTCCCATTTTTCTTTTCCCATGGCTTGCTCAAAAGAAGTGGGTTCTGGTTCCTGTATCACTTTGACCATATATGCATAGTGAATGGCCGTAAATCCATCATATTTCAGCCTATCCACAAGATACCTAGCTCTGGTAGAACTGCGCAAAGTAGGTTCACTCCCAGGTGCTCTCAAAACATCCCTGGTCTTCCTTACTCCAGGTGTAACAATAGAAGGAGTACCCAACTCATCATCAATGCTCTGTTCTGAGCCACTGGATTCACCATCCACATAAGAGTGACCTGCATTCACATCAAACATGGGCTGATCAACCTTCTCTTTTCCTTTTCGTGATACATGCATACCACTATCTGCATTACTTTGAGAAGATTCTCCTGATCTCAATCTGCCTGTCCATGGCGAAGAATGTGAACCACTGCTAGAGGACGCTCCAAGTCCACTAATATTTTGTGACTGCTGCTGTGAATTCTGTGCAGCATTACCATTTTGTGCATCTACATCATCAATCACATTTACTGGTTTATACCAGCTACTCATCTCATCAAAAACAACATCTCTGCTCACTGTAAACTTACGAGTAGAAGGGTTATAGCATCTATACCCTTTTTGCTGCAGAGAGTAACCAATAAAGATGCACTTCTCAGCTTTTGGATCCAACTTGGATCTCAACTCATCTGGCACATGTACATAGGAAATGCAACCGAAAATTTTCAAATGAGAAATATCTGGTTTCCTACCAGTATACCTCTCCTCTGGAGTCATTCCATGTATTGCTGCAGTGGGAGTCCTGTTCATTATGTAGATTGCTGTAGCAACTGCTTCAACCCAATAAAAATCTGGCAAGTCTTTTTTATTGAGCATGGCACGAGATACCTCTCCAATATGCCTGTTTTTCCTTGCTGCAATTCCATTTTGTTGTGGTGTATGACTGCATGAATATTGCTGCTTTATGCCAATCTCCTGTAGGAACCTTGCAAACTCATTTGAGAGGTACTCTCCCCCTCCATCTGACCTTAGGCATTTTATCTGCAGGCCTGTTTCTTTTTCAACCATCGCTTTAAGAGTTTTGAAATGCCCAAAAACTTCACTTTTCTTTTTCATAAAATACACCCAAACTTTTCTGCTATAGTCATCAATAAAACTGAGAAAATAATGACAGCCTCCAAGAGATGCAGCTTTAGTTGTCCACACATCAGAGTGGATTAATTCCAATGGCTTCTTACTCTCTTGAACCTGTCTAGGAAATGGTTTCCTTGCCTGTTTTCCAAACTGACAGGCTTCACATACCTTATGCATTTCTGCAACCTTGAATTTTGGCAAACCTGCAACAATATTTTGGGCCTGCATTGATTTAAGTCGTTGTACATTAACATGACCAATGTGTTTATGCCAGATATCAATATCTGCAACTACACCGGTCCCATGTGCGAACATTGCTGCACTCAATTCAGACATGTCTGCATCCAATGTAAACATTCTGCCCTTCTTCTTTCCTTTTGCTATCAAGCGACCTTTATTTTCATATCCTCAACAAAGCATCCATGAGGATTAAATCTGACCTGCAAGCCCTGCTCAACCATTTGACCAACAGAAACCAGATTCTTGGTGATATTCGGGACATGAAATACATCGGACAGGTATTTCTTTTTCCCATCCTACATAGACAAGGGAATTTTTCCAATCTGCACAATAGGATGTGCAATATCATCACCAGTCTCCACAAATCTTGGTTTTTCCATTTTTCTTGCATCCTCCATCCATTCTGCATGACCTGTAATGTGGTTTGATGCACCTGAGTCAACATACCATACATCATTGCTTTCTTCTACACTTGTCACAGAATTGTTCATGTGCTGCACCATAAACAAGTGCCCATTTCTGTCATCACCCTGTCTACTAGAAGATGCATAATTCCCTTGTTGCAGTTTTCCATTCATGATGTCATTCTACTTTTTATAGCAGTCTTTAGCCATATGACCCATTTTACCACAGTAGTAGCATTCAACATTACTGTTTGCATTTTGGCCTCTTTGCCATCCACCACGACCTCTTTGGCTCCCCCTGCCTCTAGAGTTACCACGTCCTCCTCCATAGGACTAGTTTTCTTGAGTTTGCTGCATATTCTGATTTCTGCCACAGCCTCCAAATCGGCCTCCTCTACCTCTGCCTCTACCTCTTCCAGCATTTGAGTAGAAGACAGCTTCTTTTGAAGTTCCTCCTGAAGAAGATGCACCACCATTTCTCTGCTCCTCAGAAATTAAAAGAGCAATCAACTCCTCAAAATCAGGAAATCTTTCACGGACGGAAATGGATGTTCGGAACTGTGCATAATCCTTTCCTAGACCATTCAAGGTCACGGAAATTAAATCATCATCTTCCACTGGCGACCCAATGGAAGCAAGTGCATCTGCAATCTTCTTCACCTTCATGTGGTAGTCGTTGATGCTCATACTTTCTCTTTGCACATTATGCAACTCTTGCTTGAGCTGCATTTTCCTGGCTTGCGTATTTGTGCTATACATTTTTGACAAAGTATCCCATGCCTCCTTTGGCGTACTTGCATCCTGAATATGCACAATCATAGAGTCTGAAATACTGATAGACAACCAATACATAACTTTTCTGGCTCTCTCATGCCATGTTTTAAATGCCTGTATTTGCTATTGATTGGGAACATCAGGAAGAACTGGTTCTTCTTCATTTCCTGCAACAAATTCCCAATATCCTTTTTCCATAAGGAAATTTGTCATTCTAAACTTCCATGCTTGGAAGTTGTTCTTGTCAAGCTTTTCAGTGACAATCTGTGAAAGAGAATCAGACGCCATTACAGAACACTGCAAAAAATTCTGTCACTGCAAAGAACACAGCTTCAGCCTCACAAGGGCAAATCTGCAAAACTGACGAAAGTGGTATTTGACCACACAGTCACTTCCTAGTGACGATTTTGTATCAACAGGCAACAGGGATGATTCTGTAACTCCCAATGTCTCTGCACACAGTCATACAATGCAATTTCTACAGTAACTTTTCACCGACCTGTAGAACAGTGGTTGCACAGCATAAAACTGGGCCTTTTCCTGAGTGCGTGCAGAAAACTTCCGCCTCCAAAACAGGCCCCGAAATGGCCTCAAATAAAAAAAACAAGGTCGCCACAGGCTAAAGCCCTCTCCCGCAGCATATACTGTCCTCTTGCTTCACCGCGAAGGGCGTCTCAACCTGAGACAATGCACTCCTGCACTTTCCGGTTGTGCTACCTGCAGAGATCTGCTCCCAAAACAGAAAATGAAAGCAACTCTCTCTCTATCTCTCTCTCTCTCTCCACCACCACCACCACTACTACTACTACTTGCCTTCCCAAAGTGTCAAACACACCCAAGGTGCACCTTTAACAAAACATCTGTTTCTCTCTCTCTCTCTCTACTACTACTACTACTACAAAAAAAAAAAAGAACAAGATCTTACCCTCTCTTTGTTTTTCATCCATTCCTTCTCCTCTCTCCCTCCCTCTCTCTCTCTTTCTCTCTTTCTCTCTTCCTCTCCCTCTCTCATTTCCTCTCTTTCTCCTTCAATACACATCATTCTTAACAAAAATGAACTAAAGAAAATGAGAAAAAATAAGAACAATCCAAGAGGGAGCAATGCACTCACCACAAATGTCCAAGGATGGATTCGGCAGCTCCTCTTCGCGACGACGGCTCCTCTTCGCCCTTCATGCACTTCCTCCTCTTTTTCGCGAATGGTGACGGCGGTGGTGAGAAGCTATCATTCTCCCTCTTTCTCTCTTTCTCTCCCTCTCCCTCCCAAAGTACAATGTAGTTCACTCTCTCTTTTGCTCTTTTGTGCAAAATACCGCACTCGGGTTTTGGCCCTTTTTTTTCCGTCTAAGTACCGTCGTTATTTGCATTGCTATTTGCGTCGCATAATAGCGATGCTTCTAATTTATGTCACAAATGGTTGTCACTATTCTCCTATATCCTTGTAGTGATAGAAAGACCTATTGGCCATTTTTTTTATTTTTAGACATGTTTTTGGAGGTAAATTTGTATTTTTTAAATCAAAAAATTTAGAAAGTTCCTTCTCTGTAAGTTATTCTTCTCCATTTCACTACTATTTCATAGTTCTACCCTGAGATTTTTGTATGTATTCAGCTAACTTTGACACATTGAACTACCTTGATCTAGACTCTTGCTCACCATCAATTTATCTTGTGTGTGCAAATGAAAATTGATTGCTTGGTTTCATTAGCCGTTGTAATGATCAAGCAAAGGAATCTATTCACAACCCATGGTAGCAACTCAAAAAGTTATCATTAGATCATCATTGCACATCAACTTCAAAATACAATGACTAATAAGAGAAGTGAAATGATTGAATGAAATTATAACTCCAAAGAGTAATCACATTATCACAATGCAAGATACTATTCATGACATTGATATCTTGTATGAGGATATAAAACTATAAATTGGATGACCTAAAGAATATAAAAAAACAAGTTGATACAAGAGTACTACTGAAAGAAAAAACTAATTAATGATTTAATTGTGATCTTCGATCATAGTAGCAGATGATGCTCAACTCTTGCAAAAAATTAAAATTAAAATTAAAATTCTAATGAGTTGGTTGTAAACATGATTGGATCAAGTCTCACTAAAAGAGTACAGTACAATGTATCAACTACCAAAGAAAACCATGCCAAGTTGCTAGAAACAAGGCTTTGAGAAGACAACAAAGGATTCAAGAAGATAGAAGATATGAAGATGAAGAATGTCTTCACTGTGAACACATTCCTTTGTCTAAAAGAGAAAGAGAGTATGTGTATCTATGTAAATGGGTCTTAAAGTTTAGGAACTATATATTATGGTTTCACTTTCTATCATATTCATTGAGTTTCCAATCTCTTGTTTCTGTGTAGAAAAGATGACTAGGTAAAAGGCAGTGGCAAAGAAGAATCCTCTCAAACAGCCATATCATGTTCAGCTCAATGGGATGTCTACTAGCTCAAGAGTGCATTACGATGTATGAATTGCCAAAGAAAAAAAAAAGAGAAAGAGAGCATGTGTATCTATGTAAACAGGTCTTAAAGTTTAAGAACTATATATTATGATTTCACTCTCTATCATATTCATTTAGTTTCCAATCTCTTGTTGTGTAGGAAAGATGACTAGGTAAAAGGTAGTGGCAAGGAAGATTCCTCTCAAAGACCCATATCATGTTCATCTCAATAGGCATCTACTAGCTCAAATGCTATCTTTGATAATTGCATTTGACAACCTAATGATGAATCATCCTCTTCTCAACCTATCCTAGTTGTTTAAGCTTTTATTTAAATTTTCCATTATCTGCAGAGGCTTTTTTCGTAGACTCAATGAGTGATGCTCAACATTATGCAATACATGGCAAACATATCACTACAATAACTTGTAAGGAACCTCTAGGTAGTAAAAGATGCATTCATTCCAATGGAATGAATATTGTTTGTAATATTATCATGTTGGATAAATATCCTCCACATGCATAGGACAGGTAACATTGTGTAACTAAACAGTGTTATATAAGCTTTGAAATATGAACAAACTTTTCATTTTGAGTTTTCACTCTCAACTTAAATGTGAGTCTTCTTTGTTATATTTCGACTATGTAATTATAATATTTTTTTATGATGATCAATTTGAACATGAAAAACACATGTAAAATTGCCATGTCTTGTTGCACACTTTACTCTTGAGGCCTTTGAAGATTCTCAATGGATAAGTAATTGCAACATTAATTCCTTAATTTCCATCTATCTATAATTTTGAATAGAATAATTTTTAAAATAGCTAACTATATCAGAATTTGATAAAACTTAATATGCACACCTATTAGGTACTCAAGAGCACAAAACAAAATTGTGCAAAAAAAAAATGCCAATAAGGTTTTGGTCGTAAGTCTAGTGTCTAGGTCCATTTTCTTACTACATCTAGAGTCATTTTCCTTATAGAAAAATGGCCCCAGTCACCACTAGACTTCAAACCATTAGCATGTTAGGACAGTGGCCCCAAATGCCCAATGCCTTCTTGGCATTTTTTGTACAAAATTGTTTGTGTGTTCTTGGGCATCTAGTAGGTGTGCACATTAAGTTTCATCGCATTTTGATAAAAGGTGGGCTTGGCTTATATAAGCATATGGTGAATCATATGTGTGATATTTTACATAGCTAGTTTTAGATTTTTTAAGGATTAAAAGTTGAATCTTCTTCTCATTTTCATGTATCACTTTCACTCTTTCCCTCTTAGCTTCCTTCTCTTCTCTATTCTTCACTCCTTGGGCTTGTATAGTATGCGCCAAGTGAATTGCTCATTATAACCCCATCAGGACCTTGCATATAATGCCCCTTGGGGCACTAGCTATAGCACATGTAGTACCCTTTGAAACTCCATGTAGAACTCCACAAAAGAAGAAGACATAAGACGGAGACTAGGTACTACAACCCTGTGAGAGATCAATTAAATACAATGTGAATATGGCCTCCTAATGCCCAAGGTACCATTCTAAAAGGTTGTTTGGGAGATCTTGCAAGAGTTTCGGTGATAAAAAAGTTTGCATAAGTTTTGGGATTGAGTGACATATGATCCAACACCATTTAAGTGGATTGTTGTTGTAATATAAGTCTTTTAAATGGCACAAGGGCATATAGCATCAATCTGTCCCATGATACATGGTTGGTAACCATCCATACAAAGTTGGTCACTATGTTTGACAAGGATATGAACTTCATTATTTGCCTTCATCAAGGCAAGGGAACATGATTTGATGGTACTTAAACATGAGGTTTTATTGTGTATCTCGATGCTAAGAAAATCTTGAAAGCCACTATCTTGTGCAATATTCTTTGAAATGAATCATATATTTATATTTATGCCTCACATATTTGTGTATTTTTTGCCTTTATTTTGATTAAATTTAATTGTTATGTTTATTTAACTTCCACGACTAGCCATTAACAATTATAGTTTAACACATGCATCTACCACACATTACTGTACTAGGATGAATTATGTATAATCACACTGGGTGTAACCACATGTTGTCATACTAACACAAATTATATATGATCAAATTAAGGTTATGTTATTAGGGTAGACAAGTAACACACATCTACCTAATTAGTTCTTGATCATGATAACTAAATGTATCACACATTTATATAATGCAATTGCATTATGTTGTTGTATGAAAACATACTATGCACTATCACATTCAAATATGCATTAGTGCATCACATTATTATCACATGTAAGTGCACTACACATTTATTTAATAAACATAAAATTATACAAACAAAGCAAAGTATTTTGTACTAAGTGAATAAGATATAACAAGCTTCGCTAACACTAACTAATACAAAAAACATTGACACAAATCCCAAGTAAATAAACTCAATGTTTCTTTGATTTCTTTGATGGTGGAGATGAGGAGCCTTTATATGCAAACAATACTAGTTTCTTTGACTCAAACATAAGACACTTACCCTTCAACCCATCCTATAGAGGAGAAGTGGGTCGAATACCTTACCAAGCTCACCCAAAGTATTGAGCATGTAGATTGCTCCACTACACACTTTTTTGAATAAGTGTGGCAATTTTTTGTGCTTCATGAGAACCACCTTCTTCACATCACAGGTTTTAGGTATAGTGTAGAATGGTGAAAATTTTGTCAATGATCCAATCTTCATTATTCTCTCATCCACTCTAGGTGAGGAGTTCTTCTAGAAGATAACCACATTAGTAGTAAGGTGGCCAACACACTCCTTCAGGCTGAGTCCTTATGTCAATCTTTGCATGCCTTGGTCCTCCTTGATGTGATGCAAAATCATCAATGTAAAGTATATCCTAGATTGAAAGTTTCAAACAAAAATATGATTACTAATTGACCTAGAGTTATTGAAATGTGATGTAACCTAAACCAAGGGGTGCATTGGTTTGGAGGATGCCATTGATGAAATCTTGCTAAAACATGTGAGTTGAATGCTCTAGTCCAAAGTTTGTGGTGGGCCATATAGGCAAGATTTCATTAGTGGCAGCCTCAAGACTCGATGTTACCTAGTCAAGTTTCATCGCAATAGAATACACCAAACTTGAAAAACTTACAGTCTTAAGCTCATCTTGCACCTTCAACTCCTCATTCATTAGTGAAGAACCCTTTTTTCTAGAGGGATTAAGAAATTTCCTAATCATTCAAATCTCACGCCTCAGTCTGAAAAGGTTTTCTTGCAAAGCTTCAAAAGTGACATAAGAAATGTTATAATCTATTGAGCTATAACAATGGCCTCCTAGGTAGCTATTATTGCACTCACAAAGTCTACACTTGTGCCATCATACCTTCTAGCATCTACCATTGTTGGATGTACATCCAGATAGCCATAGTTAATGATGTCATCCATCTGATCTCCAGTGAGATTTGAGAAGAGATATTGCTCCTTCATCTCCAAATACTCGAGCACTAGATTAGATATTACTAAGTATTGTATACCATCTATCTCTACAAGTGTCAAAGCAAGAAAGATTGGGTTTATCTAGGATTAGATCTTTTGAAAATGATGGCATTGTGAGAGCCAAGCCTTGCTCTTTCACTATACAGTATTCCTCTTCAAGGTCAATGGACTCTTCACTAGACACTTCTTCCTTATATGCAATAATAAGAACTGTTGAACCTCAATCTTCATCGCTCCCCTCCTCTATGGATTTGTCCAAAGCAAGTAGATAGATGACAAGGTTGTGTCACACTCCACAAGCTCAAAGGGTGATGCACTTGGAGCACTACCCATAGGTATACTACATGCTCTGTGCGATGGAGCCATGTGAGCCAAGCATATACTAACCACTTTTTGTTGGTTCTTCTAATGTCTCATTGTAATTGGGTTCAAGTTCTGATGTGGCCACTAGGCACCCTGATGAGATTTGATAAATATATTTATGTATCACCACGTAGGTTCAACGTAAGGGATTTTTAAAATACCATTTTTACACATTTTTTACATACAAAAGGGTCCCATATAAAGGGGTTACTCATCACAGATTGAATAGAAAAGGGTTATGCTTTATTAAGGAAAAAATTAGAGATAAGGATATTTATAAATAGGCCTTGAACACACGTGATATAGAGGGTATACATATAGTGAGCTAATCGAGGTGCAAATTGGTTGCACCATGACATATGATTTTTTTATGCCGAGTAAAAATAGCCAAAAATTATGAATTTCAGGGGAAAAATAGACTTCATCGAAGGCGGCGGTGGCAATCATCACGATTTTAAGCGGCAATGCCCAAAAAAGGCTTAAAAGACCCACTTGACGACAATTGGTGAATTTTCATAAATTTTTGGCATGTCAGACGAGACCCTGGGAGATGCCTGGCAGTGGGGGACTTCAAGACAAATGCCCAAAATTTTTCGAATCATAATTCAAACATTGGACGCGGAAGAGGGAGTGCCCGAGAGGCCAAGGTCCAAAGGAAGTGTGAATGGGACTTTAAAGATGCCAAAGGTTATGACTCCCAAAATTTTCATGAGAATGGGGGGGGGGGGGGGGGGCGTTTTTTTCGCCACCTATTGCATCAAGAGAAGGCGCCATCAATTTTATAGAAAAATGAGAGATGGGGACTGAAAGCAACCCCCCAACTGATCTTGGGCCTGTCCTACTCTTGATCTTTGCCCTGCATCACTCGAGTCTGCTCCTCAAATGGCTGCCTATTTCAAGAGATCAGATTTCAGTCTTTCTCTCTCCTGCAAGGGGCACTTCCTGCGTGTGAAGAAGAATGAAGCCCGGTTGGTGAATGCTTGTCCGGCGTGGTATCAGATTGCTTCCAAATCAAAGGTGGGCTGAAGAATGCAATGTGGAGGTAGGCTGAGCATCAAACGGGCCCTGATTTGTAGACCCGCAACAAGTTTCAAAACCCGAAATAATGAAAAATACATGGTAATGACATTTTTACAAAGAAAATGGCTTTTTTAAGCATTTGATGAGATTAGTAATGTTCATATGGGCTGAAATTTGATGGACATGTTGTTTGCTATTGGTTTTAGTATTTCATAATAAAAAACTTAGAAAATATACACTTAAAATGTGGAAAATAAATGGGAAAAACCCGAAAAGCATGGTTTTTAGAGTAAAAATGGGGTTTTTGGGCTTAAAATCGAAAAAGCATGAAACAAAACACCAATAAAATATAAATGGTTGTTGTTTAAGGACTCAAGAGCCATAGCTCTGAAATAATGCTAATTTTCTTCTATTTTTATTGATAAAAATAAGGAAAAATAAGGAAAAATGAGGAAAATGCTCTTTAAAAGGAGGAAAAATAGGAAACGAACGATGAATATCATGGAAAATTACGGATGTGTCTGTGAGTGTATGATGAGGATAAAGCATGAGGGTTTTCCTCAGGTTATCCCCATTTATATGTTTTTGTGAGTATTTATTGCTTATTTCGTGCAAAATACACATGAAATTGCCCTTTTTCCTATCACCGTAAGCAAAACTCTAAACGATAGGGAGAGAGGGGAGTTTGAGCATTGAAATATGTTATAAAATCTGATATATTTGCTACATTATTCATATAGGATGACGTTAAGTTAAATAAAGGGACGTTAAGTTAAATAAAGGGAAGTACAGCATGAGTGTAAGGCTCGGTGTCTTCTCTCATTACAGCAACTATGCGTTAGTGTATGGAAACATGAAAAGAATGGATTTGCACAATGCACGAGGCTATTTTCCAATTGTTTGAGCACTTAATCATATACACATTTGCATCAAGCATTGTTAAATGGTATCATTTACAAGCTCCTGGATGCATAGCACTTGGTTTCTTTAGGACTTGACCCACGTAGAGAGAGTGAGCAACCCGGCTGTAGGTTTAGATGGTGGGTCAAAAGGGGATGGATAAGTGCATTCGTGGAAAATTAAATATATTGGCACTAAGAGGGGAGTTTGTTTCGAATATTTCTATGTGTGGAAGCAGCGCATCGAGGGGCCAATCCCCAAGATGTAGGAGAGCTGCGGTAGGGCCATGGTAATTAGCCAGTGGGGTGCCCTTGTGTCTGTGATATGTGGCATTCATTGCAGATATATGTATAATTCCCTTTGAGGAGACAAGGAAAATGGAACATCCGTTGGATTACAGACTATAAACGTGAAGTGATTAGTGTTTAGGATAGTGTATCTCTTGACAGACGCTCCTGGTCCGTGAGGCCTTGAGGTGGGGTTGTTTGTTGATGGCATGAGGTCCAGCTAGTGCCTTAGCCAATGCCGGCCCATTTTAGGTCCCATCACACCAACTCTACAGAACATTAGAGCCTTATCATATCCAAACCTGACATAGGGGTATGCTAGCATCACAGACTTAACAATAGAGCATATCGACAAAGTTTACTACTATTATGTGCTATTGAGACAAATAGTTAATCAAGAAAAGAGAATGCTTATATATTCCATCATGCATATATAGGGTCTGATAATAGACATTGATACACAAAGTACATCTCAAAAGGTAACTACCCAAAAGAAATACATGACAATGGACTAGACTAACTCAATTGCCTTCACAATGTTGCATTATATTGAAGGATTATATGAAGATCATGAGGGTTTAGAAAAGCTCAAGACCCAAATAGCAAGTCGAAGAAGGAAGTAAAGAGAAAGTATGGGTGTGAAGTCAAGAGGAGAGGGACAAGTGAAAGGTAACTGAGGAAGAGTCCATGTAGAGATGATTGGAGGAGGAGAAAACCACAATACTTCTTCCGTGATTCTTTTATAACTTCTAGTGCCCATGATGCCATGAAGTTCTTTTGCCATAATAGCTTATTTGATGTCTTACATTACTGCACTACTCCTATCAAATTTAATGGCCTCTTTTAGTCTTCATCCCATGAATGCTATTTCATGTTCCCAATCATGCATCTTACGCCTAATACACAGCATGCACAAGGGACTTCAACCCACATGAGTCATTCTTCAATGGCACTGTCATCTTTTGAGGCAACTTAGGCAAGGTCTAGTGGTGCGGGCATGGGGATGGGATTGGGATTCAACACAACTGATAATGGAAAACCATGCATGATAGAAAAATTTGGATGGAGCAGAGGGTAGAGTTAGGTAGTAGGCCATGGGCTTGGAGGAGCTAGAGGTAGGCTAGGAGTAGGGAAGAATGGAGGCTACTGTGATAAATCCATAGGTCCATGCAAGCCCAATGCAAAGACTATGGGATTTGGTGAGTGAAGAGTTCAGCCACTAGGATTTCCCAGTAATAGGCACATTGAGTCGTGCAACTTGCTAGAGCCGATTGTGCTCCACCCTTGCCATTGCAAGCTACTGTGACAAAAGCTCAATTTGTTCATCTTGTCAACTAGCAGTATCTTGGAGAGAGTAGATATGCATCATGCACTTGGATTCTAGGTCCTTAGACTATGTTAACCTCCCTTTCGGTTGCTCCACTTTGGCATGTAGCTTGATATCAATATCTACCACCTTTTTCTCTATACATTCATTGGTTGCTTTTGCATTTGTACACACTATTATTTTCCCTCCTCAAATTTTTCTATGAGGTGTGCTTCTTTTGGAATGTGCTAGGAGTAATGAATATTTTGGCTTGGGTGCAGGTTATTTGTGGGACTATGGCTATGATTGCGGCTAGGTAGGAAGAGATGATATCCTATCATTAGATCTAAGTTTTTTTTGAAGACCTACTGAATGTGCTTGTATAACTATGTGATTTCCATGTTTGCATTAGCCAGCAATTGGCACTGATCATTTTGGAGCACTTGCACTTTCTCTAGAACCTTGTCACATTGTTTCTTAAGGGCCTTGTAGTGCTTCATGAGCATGAGCCATTTGGGATCTTGAGTAGAAGTGGTGGTGGTGCTGAAGTCAAAGAAGTTCTTTGCCAATCTTCCTTGGGGAGTTTCATCATTGTTGAGATGAATGGCCTCCTCTTTGATGATGGTTTTTCCTTTGCTAGTTGTGAGCATGCCATTTGAGATCTTGAGAGGTAATATCGATGGTGGCAAAGTCAAACTTCTTTATGGGGTTTCCTTAGGGAGCTTAATCATTGCTAAGGTGAATGGCCTCCTCTTTGATGATGGTCTTTCCTTTGCCAATTGTTGGAGGTAGCACTAGTGTGGTTCCAAGCTATGCAAAGTGTATTTGCAAGGCATACCCCCTCTCTCCTTACTGCTACACTCCAAGGATAAGAAGGAATTTGAGGCCTCCTCTACCTTGAGCTACAACATTTTTGGCCACCACAATGGGAGAAAGGGATGTTGGCTCCTTGCCAAACTTTACCAATACACATTGAGAGACAGGGGTCTGGGTGGAGGTTATAGCTTGTTGTTGCAGAGCTAGTGGTAGAGGGAGAGGTTGTAGGGGCCAACAAAGAGGATGTGGTGGCATCTATGCTAGCAACGGTTGGATTAGGAGTCATTAGGGCAAGCTCTAGGCTAGAGGGTGGAACTAAGAATTGGCATCTCAATCATCATTTAGATGCAGTAGAGGTGGTAGTTGGGAGCAAGGATCTAAGAGGATAGTCCAAAACTTTGGGACAGTGTCTTCCTAGGTCTCCCACAATTCCATTTGAAAGTAAATTTGTAAACCCTACAACATATCTAGATTGAGAAAGTGTCTATTCTTTGTATGTTCAATCCTCTATGTAAGAATAAAGAATCCATTATTTCTTGCTAGAACCAATCTTGGATGGATTTTTCTAGATCTAATCAGGGTTCACAATAGGCTTGGAGACATTTTCATTGCTCTTGAAGATTGTATTGCTCTATAGCTTAACAATTTGGGCCTCTAGGGCCTCATTGTCTCACTGCACTTGTTGCGGTTTGATCTATAGTAACCTAACCTATTGTAGCAATAGTTGGTGGTGTTGCATACCTCCTACCACATATTTCAAGCAACATAGGTAGTCTCTTGGAAAAACTCTACTAGAATGATGATTTTCTAGGCAGAGGTGAGGTATGGACATGGTGGCTATGGGGACTACTTGGATGGTAGTCACATTGTTAGTTTTAGGGGACTAATTGGTAGCCTGTGATTCTCCCTATTTGAGGTAGTTTTGGGCCTGACTGACCTAACTCCTTCAGTAGAGCAATGTGTGACTTGAAGTCTAGACCTCAAGGCTTGCCTCAAGGGGCATGTTTTTTATATTCTATGGGGGTGGCTTCACTAGTAACTTGGGTGGCAAGCATGTCTTATGTGGCTTTTATATGGGATGTTTCGCAGAACTACAGGATACCTCCTCTTAAATAGTGTTGGGTTGTCCATCTGTGACCATTCATACTAAGGTCTCTAGGGCTGAAGGTGTGATGTGTCTGCTTGAGCCGCTCCCTCATTGGCACGTTCTTTACAGTCCATCAAGAGATATCCTATAGACAATGTCATCTAGACTTCGTGGAATACATCAGAGTTTGCTATCTAGGATCGCTTGAGTCTACCTCACAATGGAAGTTCCCAGTCATTCCCATGAGGATCAACCTAAGTTTTGGGTCCCTAATATTGGTCAAGTCACCTATTGGTTAGCTAGTGTCAGTATTTTGAGTTTCCACTTCTCATAGGATTACTCAAATTGAAGCAGCTTGCATTGCACTTGGTTCAAAGAGAATTGGAGACAAAGGGGAGTGTAGCACATCAACCCTTTTTCCCATAAGAAAAAATCCCATTCTGGTCCCCCTAAAATGATACATGTCGGATTTTTTCTAATATCTAATAGCTATTCATTTTGCATATTTGCTAAAGTAATTTTTATGAGAAAAGCTCTTGATAAACTAAGATACCACCTAACCGTAGGTCTAAACCCGTTGTTGGGGATCCATCCACTCTCTTTCCTCAATAGAGTATTTTTAATTATCTAATTACTTACTAATTTAGGTTTGAAATATTAAAAAAATATTCTTTGATTATCTCCTGATATTGATTCGTTACATGCCTTTATTTTACAATACAAAAACAATATAAAGCAATTCTTTCTCAATAGTTCCTTTAAGAAAAATATATTTTTACAATGTTTCCTATCATGACTGGACATAATATCAATCCAAAGGTATTATTCCTACCAAGCTCAGCCCCTAGACTAGTATCAAGACTTTCAAAATACTATTTGGGTTCGAAGGGAAATTGACAATTCGTAAGAGTCTAAGGAATTTGTGACTAGAACCCCCTAGTATTCTCATTTCCTCCTACCAACTAGATTTTCCCACAATAGGACCTTTTGTGTCTTGATTGGTCCATGCTCACTAATGCAGAAACATAAACCCCTTGTAGTAGATTTTATTCACACTGACTTGGGGAGGTCTAGTGCCACCAGGGAACATTACCTTTATCGACATTTTGTGCCCATTTGAATATTGCCTCAATCGGCAATCTATATCTGATTATCCATCTTTTATCTTGATAATTTAAGAAAAAGCAAAATCCAATTTACAACCACAAATAGCTTACAACAAATGTATTAACACAACATTTTTTAACGAGTTTACTTCCATGACAAACCCTTTTCCTAGAATAATAATATTAGGGCTAAACTTAGTGTAAGTTCAATAGCTTCCAATAATCCTCTCGGATTACTCTTCCCCTTGGGATCTATTCGAAGATAAATTTTAACAAGAGTTAATTTTTCTAAAACTTCCATCGATGAGAGTTCGAATAACCCATTGGTCTTTCCATTGCTTTTATAAGCAAACTCCTATGATTATCTTTCTCTATTTTTTAAAACAAAATTTTGTAGGTCCTTATCTTGTGATAATTCACTAAATTCAAAACCCCTAGATATTTACTATAGAAAGTATTCTAATAATGCTATCTAAAGACTTTTCAAGGGATTAGCATTCATATTTATCAATCAGAGGTTCCATCAATTTAATACAAATTGGGTTCAAAATTGTAACCACTTAAATATTTCTTTATTGCAAAAATCTTAGTCCCTCAATCTAGTTCTTGGTAGATCCTATTTGATGCAATACAATCATAAATTATTTTGAGTAGTGTATTAACTTCTTTCACTACAAGATATAGACCTTATAGCGACGTTTAAAGCGACGAAAATACAAACAACAAAATTTGCCCCCGTCGTCACAAAAAGCGTCGTTATTGGCGACGCCATAGAACCGTCGCTATATGCGTCGCTATATGGTTATAGAGAATCTGCGACGCTGATACCGACGGCAATAGCGACGCGTGCAGGTATTTTGCGACGCGAATAGCGACGATAACAGAGAAAAAAAAAATTTTGTGGCAGGGCAGCAAGCTGCCCTGCCACATATAGCACTGTGTGCTGTATGAGAGCCATACAAAATAGTTTCTACACTGCTTCATACAAAGCGTTTGCAAACAAAAAGAATGTATACTGAAATTGATACATGAAATAAATACATAATTGCATAAAATGCGATTGGTACAATCATGAAACGATATCACTAATACATAGAAAATGTCTACATAGATCAGGCGACTAAAAACTAAAGGTGTGTGAGCTCTAAGGATCCAAGGGCGAGCTAGAAATCCTCGTCCCCCGAAAGCTCGTCCCGCCGCAAAGGAGCATCAAACGGATTCTGCAGAGAAAGAAACAACATATCAATCCACCATACAATAATGCATTCAAATATCTCATGGTAACTACGGACAAGAAAGATGAGTGACTTACTGGGCCGCCGCGTCTATACAATCGGTCGATCAATGATCTGAGACCGTGCTTCTCCGCATATCGAGTCTCAAGGCCTTGCGGATCGCGATTTGTAATGGAGTGCTGCAAAGAAAACAAAATGCTAACTGTTAGAAACATGATTGTCTGTACAAAGAATATCTCAAAAAAACAAATAAGCAAAACAAAAGAGAATCTTACAAAGTCCTCCAAATATGTCCTGTGGCCGCCACTCCCAAGATGATGTATCGATCTGGCCTCGATTCGTGCCCTCGCCGCCTCCCGCTGCTGACTCCAACGTCCTGGCGAATTTGTAGCCTCCTCCCTCAGTCGGTGCCAGTCGTCTGCATCTAACCACTCGGGCTTTGGAGACCCACTCTTGATTGCCTTGCGTGCGTCGGATCGTCTATGTGACATGTATGCACGCATGCAATCCATCATCCAGCCCGTAGAGAATCTATCCACTGCGGCTGGCACCGGGAACTCCTCGTGCAAGGATGCTACTATGTACTCCTTGCTCCCCTCCGGTATGTTCCTCCAATGATCCAGGACGTTGTGCCGAAAAACTTGTTGGCACAACTCCCTCATGCGAGCCATCACCCTCCTCCCCTCATCATTCATGATGATGGCTCCTGACCTGCCATCCACTAGGTATCCATAATCCCTAGGAGTGTGCCGTGTATGGGCCCTCTCCCATCTCCGTCCACGCTCCTGGGCATATCCAGGAGATCCCTGAACATCCGGTGTACCGACGGGGGTACCCTCTCCCGGAGTGCCACACAAAGGGGTGCCGCCAGAGGGTGTGCCACCAAAAGGAGTGCCACCAGAGGGGGTGCCACCAAAAGGAGTGCCACCAAAAGGCGTGACCTGCCGACGGCTGCGCAAAAGCCGGAGTAACTGGAGTGGACGTCCCCACAGGTGTGACAAATCCTGGCGGTGACCGATCTCCAGCTGAACGACGAGACGGAGACACCGCGTCCGTGTCTCCACAGCAGCACCCCCCTGATCCTCCTGCAGTCGCAGTCCCTCCCTCTCGCCCAAGTCGCGAGCGTCGAGATCGTCTACTCGAAGCTGAAGCATCTGATCGCACCGAAGCTGATCTAGCAGAGCGTCCTGACGAAGAACGAGACAGCTCCTGATCTGCTATCTCTCTGAATCTCGCGAGCTGATCTGGAGACATACGTGCCATCATCTCCTGAAACTCCTCATCGCTCATCCCTCGACTCATCCTGAAAATGTCGATACCTGCACAGATAAAAAACAATGTTAGAATAATCAATTTAAACTATACAAAGGACATTAATAAAATCATTTTTGAAAAATCCCTCTTAAAATGCATATCTTATTTACCTATATGGAAGATCTAAACAACGAATTGAGTAATACAATTCTCCAAGAATGAAGTATTCTATGGTCCCATGTTAATCTCCTGGCACAACTCTGCATACACTGGAAGGTCGATAGACATGTCACCGCAAAACAACGAGTCTGTCTCGTTCTCAAAAAATTCTACGACTTCTGTATTTCCATCATTGTTAGCCGATGCAGGCTCCAAGCTTGCGGTGGCCTCCACCCCTTGTAATTTCGATCCCTCTATTTGCATATTTTCTTCATCTATGCCTGGAACATCGCTTTGATCGTATACTCTCGCACCTCGAGGAGTTGAAGGTATAACATACCACCATCGAGGTTGTCGGGGATTTGGATAGAAGATTACCTGTTCACAAACACTTACAAACCGTCTTCAAACCATTGTGACATAAACCATGTCGTATTACAATTAGCAAGCAAATGCCTAGTTGCACATGTTCACAATGGGCCGGCAACACAAAGGTGTCGCGTAAATCCATCCATTTTTTTTCGGAATCTATTTCGAGAAATCCACATGGACCTCGTCGAACTGTTGCGCCAGCTCCTCCAAGTACCACTTTGAACCACTGCACGTCGAATATTATCATGGAGAAGCTACGGTAATCCACCGTAATAATACTTTGCAAATTCCCAAAATACTCGATCTCATCCACAACCGTGTTCGGATCCGTTGCTCGTCGCCGGCTCTCTTGCTCAAACCTTGCCATGACACCACAGTCCATTGTGGAGCGCATTTTGTCAATACGCTCCACCCGAAAATGCCGTCCGCGCGACCACGCTGCACTATATATTTTGTACTGCACATTGAAACACTCAAATTAGATGTAGCAAGCAAATTTAGATATGACACATTCTAAACCCCTCATTACCTTTGGACTACATCCCCTCGAGAACTCCCACTCCTCCATTGAGACCTCTGTCCCTTCGCTGGATGCTACGGTCAAGGCTCCATGCAACCATCGTGTTGACATAAACCGCGGCATCTCCTCCATGCCTTAATGCATTCGAATCGGTCGGTGACGCGTACTGCGTCGGAATTCGGCTCGTGCTTCCTCTCGATCTTGCCTTGCAATCTGGTACTTGGCGAGCCACGTCTCCATGGAGGCATGGTGCAACATACAAAAGCGATTCACCTTCTCTTCCATTGAGGCATCCATTCTTTTTTCTACCCCATTTCCAACCAGCACATCTCCAGTCAGCCTGTCATCGTCCTTCAGCGTCCATAGCATTTCATTGTCTGGTTCCACCGTTGGTAGCCATTGTGAGATATGCACTAATGCCTCTGACACCAACCAACCTTCCGCCATGCTACCTTCCGGACGAGCTCGTTGTCGCACAAAGCCTTTCAGGGTTTTCATGAAGCGCTCCAGGAAGAACATCCATCGCGTATGGACAGGTCCAGCAATCTCCACTTCATCCACAAGATGCACAAGAAGGTGAACTTGTATCGTGAGCATGCTAGTGGGCAGGTATTTCTCAAAGAGACAGACCGTCTCAACTGCTCCCCGCCTTGCGGATTCAATAGAGGACGTCTTAATCTCTTTCTGTGAGATCCATTGCACCAAAGTCGACAGCTTGTAAATGGCCCTGCGAATTTCTGGAGTTAGGCATCCCGCGATCGCGATCGGTAGGACAAACTGCCAAAAATGAGAAAGCATTATGAATAATGGTCACTTTTCAAATTTCAAAATGTCCACGCTAATTAAAATCCATTCTGTTCACAAACCTGACATATCTTATGCCAATCATGGGATTTTAGCCCAGAAAGCTGGTCATCTTTAGAAAATGCGGACCTGAGAGAACGCATCATACCCGTTGGAGTGCGGATAGACTTGATTACTTGCTTCACAATGCGCTCTTCTTTGGTAGACAAAACCCAGGGAGCGCGAGGAAGCTGCACTCCCCCTTCAGCACTCGACTGCGGCCAAAGCGCCTCCATCTTACCTACCTCCTTTAAATCCATTCGTGCCCCTATAGTGTCTCTCTTTCCTGTGATGTGGTCCCATAGCAAGCTGCCCACATTTTTGAAAATATGCATGGGATCCAACAAGTGGTTGACCTGTAAGTGGGTCCAATATGGCAACTCGTAGAAAACTGAGAACCGCTGCATTCCATTTGGATGTGAATCCGGGTTTACCATTTTCAGCTCGTACCAGCTTGCAGCGTTCATACGTGCTGGAGATCGTCCAAGAAAACCTTCTCTGAGTTCATGATCCTCCGGCAAGAAAGCGGCGTGTCCTTGGTATACCATCTTCTTCATGGTTCGTGACCTTCGGGAGTCTAACTGTGGCCCACACAATGGACATGCATGATAACCTGAGGTAACGAGACCTACAAGGCGATCCACGACCTAGTGAATACTTGATTGAATGAAATAAAATATAGATATTACCGGCGAGAACAAAGGTCTGCTCACCTGAACACTCTCCCAATCCCGGAAAGTCATGCATCGTCCACATGAGAATGGCTCGAATGTTGGCTGACCGCCGACCATCGCGCCTGCTCATATCTTGCACCGTGACCCCCTCCTCCCACAAAATCTTAAGCTCATCGACTAATGGACGAAGATACACGTCCATATTTTTTACTTTGTAGCGGCCCGGGACGAGCAAGCTAAGGACGAGATGTCCTTTCTTCGTAGAAAGCCATGGAGGAATGTTGTAGTTGACAAGCACTATAGGCCACACACTGTAAGAAGTCGAGCGTAGACCGAATGGGTTCACACCATCCATGGTGAGACCGAGCCGAAGATTCCTTGGCTCTCGCGCAAAGCCTGGGAAGGTAGCGTCAATGTGGCTCCATGCGCGCGAATCTGCTGATATTCGTTGAACTCCATCCGTGGACCTATTATGCACATGCCACGTTGTCAAGCTTGCCATGGCAGACGTGCGAAACATGTGGTTTATGCGGGGGATGAGCGGAAAGTGTCTGAGGACTTTTTGAGGGATGGTTTGCCCTTGCAAGTCCTGTCGATACCTGTGAGCACCACACTTTGGGCATGTCTCCATACTCTCGTATTCATCTCGAAACAATATGCAGTCGTTGATACATGCATGGATGTTATTGTAGTCCATGCCAAGCTTCCGTAAAACATGTCGCGCATCATCACGAGACTCAGGCATGGTGTTTGTAGGTGGCAATATATGATATTTCAATAACCTGAAAAAAATCATAAAACACCTTGAAAAATCTATCCATGTTTGCAATAATACTGCTTTTAAAAAAAAAACAATGAAGTCTGTGTGCAAGGTACCTGAATAACTCAGTCACACTCGTATCGCTCCAACCGTATTTTGCTTGCACACTTAAGAGTGCAAGCAATGTCTTCAACCGAGATACTCGGCACCCATCATATAATGGTATGGATGCTTCCTCTCTGAGCGGGTCAGATGTCTCAACATCCATGGGAATCAATGCATCGATCATTGCCTCCATCTCAGGCTCCAAGATTGTAGGCAAGTCGGGAAGGTTGTCTGTCTCCTCTGGCATTGACGGTATAGATGGGCCTTGCGAGTGGTCGATTGGCTCCTGCAATCCATCCATCGCACGTCCACGAACTCTTCTAATTGGCCTCAAAGGGTGCACTCCCCCTTGGGTCGAGACATCACCCCCCTGGATACAAAATTTACCAACAAGACCCAATCTTATTGTGTATGGTTTTCAATTAGCTTGAGAGTACAATGCATGAAAAATGCTAACTTCAAATTACCGTACCGTTTGCTGAAAGTCTGCAATCGCCTGATCAATGATCTTAGATTGAAACTCGCCAAATCGTCGTACGTGTTCTATAGACAATCGGCGTTTCCGTCTAATTGCCAACTTGCATTGAGAGCAAGGACATGGGACACGCTGATTAAGATACGACTCGCGGTCTTGAACAATAGGACCTTCTTCGTTTGCCATCTTATCTACATTACAGCAAACAAGGCTTAAATGGATAGCTTTATGGAGATGTACGTCAAGTTGCAAGCTAACCATAAACCTTGCATTGTATATAGTAGTCGAGAGATTATCCGATGTTATATCTCGGCCTTGTATGTATCATGCTCAACGATTTGTTTGTCCCGGTAGATAATTTTTTGTTATATCTCGACTTTGAGTATAAGTAATCCATTTTAAAATTAATGCGCGCCATCTATGAAATTTTATAACTATAGTAATAAAATTTATTTCAATCAATTCTACTCATAGTCATAAGACCTGAGAGAAATTATCCTATACTCAATTTAAGGGTTTCTTTTTCCATAACAATAATTTTGGGTTCATTTTGATGAAGTACATGGCCGTATGCAAAGCACATTGCATACCATTATCAATACGTATATTATCTTAAATTTTCTTCCCTTCCCTCTCCCTCTCTCCCTCTCCCTCTCCCTCTCCCTCTCCCTCTCTCATTTCCCTCTCCCTCTCTTTCTCTCACCCTCTCTTCCTCTTCCTCTCCCTCTCCCTCTCCCTCTCCCTCTCCCTCTCTTTCTCTCTTCTCTTTCTCTCCCTCTCCCTCTTTCCCTTCCCATCGTATACTCTCATTTCCCTCTCCCTCTCTTTCTCTCTTCCTCTCTTTCTCTCACCCTCACCCTCACCCTCTCCCTCTCCCTCTCGTTCTCTTTCTCTCCCTCTCTCATTTCCTCCCTCCCCCTCCCTCTCCCTCTCCCTCTCCCTCTCGTTCTCTTTCTCTCCCTCTCTCATTTCCTCCCTCCCCCTCCCTCTCCCTCTCCCTCTCCCTCCCTCTTTCTCCCTCTCCCTCTCCCTCTCCCTCTCTCTCCCTCATTTCCTTCCCCTCCCCCTCCCTCTCCCTCTTCCTCTCCCTCTCCCTCTCTTTCACAATAGTTCCCTCTCCCTCGCTATCTCTCTTTCTCTCTCATTTCCTAAACAAGCAAAAAATATTATCTTTCTCTCCCTCTCCCTCTCTTTCTCTCTTTCTCTCACCCTCACCCTCACCCTCACCCTCTCATTCTCTTTCTCTCCCTCTCTCATTTCCTCCCTCCCCCTCTCTCTCCCTCTCCCTCCCTCTTTCTCCCTCTCCCTCTCCCTCTTCCTCTCCCTCTCCCTCTCTTTCTCTTTTTTTCCCTCTCCCTCTCTATCTCTCTTTCTCTCTCATTTCCTAAACAAGCAAAAAATAAAGTGATTTAAACATCCTCCAAGCAAAAGGGAGAGGGAGAGATACAATGCACTCTCCCTCTCTTTCTTTTTCTATCCCTCTCTCATTTCCTTTCCCTTCCTCTCCCTCTCACTCTCTTTCTCTCTCATTTCCTCTCCTAAACAAGTAAAAAATAAGGTGATTCAAACATTAAACAAGCAAAAGGGAGAGGGAGGGAGAGAGAGAATGCATTCTCCCTCCTTCTCCCTCTCTTTCTCTTTCTCTCCCTCTCCTATTTCCTCCCCCTCCCTCTCTCTCTCCCTCTATTTCTCTTTCTCTTTCTTTCCCTCTCCCTCTCCCTCTCCCTCTCCCTCTCTCTTACTCTCTCGTTTCCTCTCCTAAACAAGCAAAGAAGAAAGTAATTTAAACATTAAACAAGCAAAAGGGAGAGAGAGAATGCACTCTCCCTCTCCTTCTCTTTCTCTCACTCTCTCTCCCTCTCCCTCACCTTCTCTTTCATTTCCTCTCCTAAACAAACAAAAGAGAACGATTTAAACCTTCAACAAGTAAAAGAAAGAGAGAGGGAGACTCACCAATGAGATATGGCGAGCGTGGGCGGCTTCTCTTTGCAACGAGGGCTCCTCCTCCCTTCACGAACAACGACGGTGGCGGCGGCGGCGGCAAGTCTCTTCCTCCTCTTCTCCCACAAAGCCTTGGCTCTCTCCCTCGCTCTCTCCCTCGCTCTCGCTCTCAAAAGGCGAAGAAAACAAAATGAAAACGGCGCTCTGGTTTCGGCCCCGCTTTTTTTCCCTGCGGCGTCGCTATTTGCGTCGCTATATGCGTCGCTATTTGCGTCGCGAATGCGACGCAAATAGCGACGCATATAGCGACGCAAATAGCGACGCATATAGCGACGCCTATAGCGACGCCGATATCCGCCGTCGCTAATCGGCGTCGCTATTGCCCCATTCCCTTGTAGTGTTTGCATCCTATTCCTAGTACATCTTGTGTAATCCAAATTAATCCTTTTAATTTGTGATTAAGAATTTTCTTTAGAATTTTCTGTGCATGAGATTATATGGGAAAATCCTACTTTTATGAATGCAATTTCTCTTTTACCAATCTGTGAGATGATGATCTATTTTCCATATTTCATATCTAAATTAATAATTGAATATGGCACTTGGGGATGTATGATGAGTGCTTGGTTATTTTTGTTATTCGTAGCTTTGTAATTTCGGTACTTGCCATTCCATTTGTAGTGGTCATACCCGTAGCATTATTAGCAACTCCTGCTTCCGTTCCCTTTGTAATTTTATTCTTCAAGGCCATGGTCTTTGATCAAGAAATTGAAAAGAAGACTTCAATAATAGAGCTATGGGCTATCTTGATTGGATCGATAGAGATGGCAATAATACAAATTCATAAGAAATTGAGTAGAGTCTTGATTCTACAGGGGGATGAAGGTAGAAGAGATGAGACTTGATTTAGAAAGGTAGTAGAGCATCCTCCTTGTCTTTGCAATAAAAATTACCTCTCTTACTCTTCTCTCTTGATTTGAAAGTCTCTCTTCCCTTGCTTCCAGCTAATGTCGTCAATAGCTCCTCATGCCCTAGATTTATAATTTAATTGAAGGGGGGTCGTCTCATGAGTTGTGACTAAGAAGGGGATTTCTTTATGGAGGGTATCTTGCCAATCCAACTATCTGGAAGCTTTCAAGATGCAATCTGATACTGGAAATCTGATCTTTGAGGTCAAGAGAGGCTGCAAGAGATGGCATGAATAATTTGCTTGGCTTTTGGGTGATCTTGCTTTGATCTGGGCCTCGAGCTAAAAAAAGAGGGAGATTATTAGAGTCCTATGCTGGGAGATCTCACACCTTTTTCCCTATTTCTTAGTTTCCGAAATTGGGAGGAGAGAGGATGATGGTGCCTTTTTGACAAAAAGCAAGGGGAGGGGGTGGCGCATCAGTTTGACATCTTAAAGATTTTTTTCCTTTAATCTTGAATCCTTTACAAGTCAAGTCTTGACTTGCTTAACTTGATCAAGTATTAAATGTGTTTGGTCTATTTCAGACTTACTAGCCATAATCGTTGTGCACATGGCAATTTCGATGTAGAGATGTTCATAGTCCTATCGATCTCGAAAGGTGTCAAGGTAAGAGATATAGATTATTTTATTCAAGATTCCCCTTTTGATAGTCTAAGTTCTTCAATGTTAATGTACATGAAGTTGGGAAGTCAAAAAATCACATCCTCTTCCCCTTAAAGGAATCGAGATGTCCTCATCTTGAATAAAATTGGGGATATTGGTTACATAGTAATTTTTCATCAACTGGCATCCTCTTCAGGATAATCTTTCCACTATATGAAATATTTCTAGGGGTTTTACCTCTTAAAACCTTCTCTCATAGATCAAGTGTCCTATTTGGTTGAAGTTCGATGACTCCTTGACTTGGCATCACAATTGGTTTGTCATTAAGTACATGATCATGTTTAGAAACATAGGCTTTCAATAGATTGACATGGAATACATTATGCACTTTCAAGTTGTTAGGGAGTTGCATCTTATAAGCATTAGGTCCTAGACATTTTAGCACCTTATATGGTCCACAATATTTGGGACTTAGCTTCTTGAATTCTCCCAGAGATAAGGAACTTTTCTTTGGGTGAACTTGAATAAAAACCATGTCAACTTCTTTGAAAATGTGTTTCTGTCTTTGTTGATCAACATATGCTTTTTGTCGATCCTTGGTAGCTTGAATATCTTCAACCATTTTCTTGGATGTTTCTACCCATTTAGGATAGGATCAAAAAGACTTAGTGGCATTACTGATTGGCTTTGAGTTGGGCTCCAAATCACTGGGGTGATCCACTACTCTCTTGGGAGAGGCAATGACGTAGGCACCTCAAACAAGTCCCTATATTCCTCAAGAAGAGCTTTCAAAGCTGGGTGACTTGTTGAATTTATGGATTGATCTTCAATTTCCTTATTCAAATGCAAAACAAATATCTATGAGTGCTCTTGTACTCCTTTTTGAGTTGTTGAATGGTGATAAGCTGAAAATTTGATCTACTATGAATCCCCGGTAAAATGGATAAGCTGTCCATCAAAGATAAACTCCATATATAGCTATGAGAAATCCATAGTGATTTTGCCTAATGTCATCAACCAATCACAATCGAGTACAATATTTATGGGCCCCATTTCCAAGGTAATCAGGTTTACTTTTATTCAAATTTTTCAACTAGATGTAAAGAGACTTGCTAGCATATTTGTACGCTGATTTCTTCTTCACCATTGGACACTTGAACTCGCATGGGCTGTTGTAAGTCAATGGGAAGACAATTCAGCTTGTCCATAATGGACTTATTCACAAAACTATGTGTACTACCACTATCTATCAAAATGAACACAACCTTCCCATGAATGTTACCCTTCATACGAAGTATATTAGGGCTCTTAGAACCTATCCAAGCATCCATGAAAATGGAACAACTAGCGGCAACAAGTTGCATCGTAAGTCCCACCTAGGTCAAAAGGAACACTCCCACCTGGACCAAAAGGAAAAGAGTTAGTTGGATCATAAAAGTACTCTTGTCCAACTTCTTCCTCAAGATCATCATTTTTAACATTAGGTGCAATCGCATTAGCCTCATCAATATCATCTTCGGAATCCTCAAAGACTAACATACTATGAACCTTGGCTTTTGCATTTTTGAATACACACTTTGTGGTATGATCAGGTGTATACTTTTCCCCACATTGAAGCATAAGCCTTTTTCCTTTCTTTCTTTGTAGAGGTCCATAGGAATGGACTTGGGATTCATATTGGTTGAAATAGATTGAAGCTTGATGTCCCCTTATTTGAAGTCAACTCTAGGACTATTTGTTGTCGTGAAATTTCTTTGAGGTCTTGAAGCATTGAATGATAGATAGGTTGGCACTCTTAAGTCCCCACTTGGGGCATGTTTGAAAATGGTCCTTGCCTGTTCATAACCAGGCTAAAATGAAGAGTCTCTTTTATATTTCCTTCCATTGCTCTCCACAAGCTTAATAGCTTTGAGAAGAGTGGTAGGGTTTTGTGCCATGACATCAGCTGATAAGTATTGGCCAAGTTCCTCCCAAGTTCAATGGCAAAAAAAAATTTATTCAAATCAAAGAGACAATGATGAGCTATAGCAAATTATAAATGTTTAGGGCAAAAAATTTTGCAGTTCAATATTTGAGTGTGAAATGTCCAGGCCTGCACCTTGTTTCAACCTATAAATGCCATGTTTCCACCTGTAAGGGTAAAATGGTGGTTTCAAATGGCTAGCAAACCCTGTAGGAGACTGAGTAGGACCTTTGGACACCCTGTAATACCTGCACCTATACTTCAATAATGAAGTTGGTACCTTTAAGGACTTATAAATACCCTGCAGTGTCCTGTAACGTCCGTGTTTTACCCTATTTTACTCTTGAAGGTACTTGTGGGATCTTTCACTCAACCGCCAAGACCCGGGGACCACTTATTGGTTCAAGCATTCCAAGTCGAGCACTAATGGCTGCCTCTCACATAGCCAATGCGCCATCCATATCTACGGGTGTAGTGAGCTTACCTCCATGCCGATCGAGTTACCTCAAAACAAAGAAAAGAAGAAAAGAAAAAAAAATGTTATGGGAGAAAAAGAAGAAATTCCCTATCATAGTAGGCCTTGTTCCAAGAAAAGGTGTTTAACACCCTTGGGCGGGAAGCTGGCTGTGGAAAAGGTGGCAACACCCAGCAATCCAGAAAGTGGATTCATCAATTGACATCCCCAGGATCCAGTTCTGAAGCTACCTCCCTTGGTACGCTGTATCCCGTGCCTTTCTGCAGAGCGTTTGACAGTCCTCTAGCAGACGCCATGTTCCTATCCAACACAACGTTCGATCTGATGGCTACCTCCCTGGGTACGCCTCTTCAACCATTGACGACGCGATCTTCATCGACAAACAATTGAGTGACGCAAGCTTTCATCCTAACCGGATGGGGAAGTGCGTATGGGTTGCCCTTTGTAACTATCAACCGAGTGTGAGACGGAGGGTGGGGCGAGTGACCAGTCTTTTCCCTTCAAATCAAATGAGAGGTGAGACGTGTGAATGAAGTGCTGCACACACGGGATGGGCTTCTCAATGCACAAAGCACGATCTGTTTCTGTGCACTGCACCATAAGGCTCCCTGGCCTTCCTTCTTGCACTGTACGCTGGCACAGGGCGGGATGCACAGTTGCACCATCAAATGCGCACAAGGCATACAACCTTTGCACAAGTGACCGTGAGGATAACATCAATGGATTTTAGGAACGGGCTACCCTCCTGTATCTATCAACAGAGCGTGAGACAGAGGGGGGGCTGAGTGTGACTGGTGTTTCCTCAATCACTTATTGAGAGGCGAGATTTGAGGGACGTTACAACACTTGGAGTCAAGTATGTTCTCGTTTCCTGATGCACCCACGGGATGGGTCTCTGCCATCAGCACAGGACATGCCACCCTGTTCTGTACACTGCATTGTAAGGCTCCCTTGCCTTCCTCCTTGCACCTATGCTAGACAGGTTGGACGCACTGATGCACCATCAACTGTGCACCCTGGCATACTCCCTCTACACCATCGCTCTTGTCAATTCCTAAACCGGAGTGTGAGACATGGGTTTTCATCTTGCTTTCCTTGAGTGATATTAGTCATGGGGCGAGTGATAGCTCTTTCATTCCATTTGAGTGATTGTGAGTTGAGTGCAACATTCCTCATCATCGACGAATTTCCTGCTTCAACTAGCTACCTCCATGGGTGCTACCGCGTGGTCCCTGCCACGAAGGACGTGTGCTGGAGCGAACCTTGGCACTTCTTACAAGCCGACAACGACAGTGGATGTGCCATCGACAATCAACCTTAATTCTCTACAACATGGGCCAAGTTTTTCTAACCCTACAGTGATGTTCATGATTTAAGTGTGGGGACGTTCATGGATGGTCTGTTAAGTGGTCCTAGGTCCCTGTTGCTCGGTCAACCCTGTCCGTTAAGGTTTTAAGTGTGGGGACGCGTCCCTGCGCGTCTACCTTGTCTACTGCCCTGCATATGTCTCACTTTGCTCATGCATGTACGTCTTGACTTTCTGTTACACTCCTAGATCCCTTCCCCACCCACGCGTCTCCTGTCACCCCTCCCTTGGGGCTGTTCCTCCTCTATTTCTCTTTTTCCCTTATTTTGTTGTGTTTCCTTGTGACCGCACCCTACATTTAGCAGCCTTCTGATCTGACTTTACAAACCTGTTTATCCCTTCGAACTGTCCAATTTTCCTTTTTACTTGCCCCTGTTCCGGTGCACGGTTCTCGAGTTATTAATTTTTGACGGATTTTGTGCAAATTAGATGGTTTTCCATGTGAATGCCCTTTTCTTGCTTCGAAACCGTGATCTGACATCATAGCCTTGACAATCACTTTCTCCCTGATATTTTTCCTTTTTACTCCGTGTCCTTCCGATACACGGTTTGTCTAGTATTAATTTTTGCGGTTTCTCGAGACTTTTTCGTGCGTCTTTTTGATATTTTTCCATGTGAGCCTGCCCGGTTTGCATCGGAATTCCAATTTGATTTGACAGCCGTGTCCACCACGCCTTCCCCCACCTTTTTCCTTTTTCCTCCACCCTCTTTTGACTTATGGATTTTTAATTATTAATTTTTAAATGTGTTTTCGGGTGTATTTTTGGTGTTTTTCGCATGTAAACCCCTCCTACTTCTGCCAGACCTGCGTTCTAACATGATAACCCTGTGCCACCCCTTCCTGCGAACCCTTTTCCTTTTTACTGCATGTCATTCCGGCAAGTGGCTCGTCCAATATTAATTTCCGATTCCATTTTCAAGTCTGTTTTTTGGATTTTTTCCATGTGAACGTATCTTATCTCAGTCGGAACCATGTTTTGACGTGATAGGATCGTCAGGCCATCTTTTGCACATATTTCCTTCTTCTTGCACTTCGTTCCGATGCACGAATCTTCCGATATTAATTTTCATTTGCGTTTTCAGGGCCGTTTTTCATGTTTTTTGCATGTGAACACCCTTTTCCCCCCCGAAACCCCCGTTGCACGTTTCCTTGGTCTTCCCCCTGTCGTCATACACAATTTTTGTTTTTACGCTACTTCGTTTCGATGCCCGAATTGTGAGATATTAATTTTTCCTTGTTTATATGTGTTTCGCGCGACTCGTTCCTCGCGCAATCGCGCCCATTTTCGATTTCACGCGTCTCCACACGCCCCGGTCGCACTCGCGTGCCCCGTACTGACATCCCGGCGCCATTCCGATCCCATCACGGCAAATTTTTTACCCCGCCCCGTGCACGCGCGCGGGACGGGGGCACGCCTTTCTTTTATTTAATTTCTTTATTTAATTTATTATTAAAAAAAACAATTTATTATCTCCCTCCCCCCACAGGCACCCTCCCCTCTCCCAACCACCCCCCCTTTCTCTCTCCCCGACCCCCAACCACCTCCCTCCCCATCTCCCCACCTGCGTCCCCTTCTCCCTCCCTCTCCCTTCCTCCTCTTCTCCATCTCCTTTCTCCTCCTCCTCTTCTCCTCCCTCCCTCCTCGCCCCCGCCTGGCGCTCCCTGGCCCGCTGTCCTGTCGCCTGGGTCCTGTTGGTGCCGCCCCTGCCTCCCTGGCCCCCCGCCCCCGAACGCTGCCACCACGCCAGCCGCTTGCTCCCTGGTCGCACGGTCCCCTGCTCTCTGGCCGCCGCTGACGATGACGATCGCCACCTGCTGTGGCCGCCTTCCGCCACGCCACGCCTCCTTGGTCGCCGCCTGCCACCTCTGCTGACGGCCACCTCCCTCCCTGCCATTCTGCCGTGTCGTCCTGTCGCCTGGGCCCGCCCAATTCCCCACACCCCCACCAATCCAATCCCACCCCACCCCCACAGGCCCCCATTCCCCCCCAATTCCCACCTACCCCACAACCCAATTCCCCACACACCCACACCCCACCCTCATAACCCCCATTCACACACACCAGTCATAAACCCCCCTTTTCACACACACACCACCACCACCCTATACACCCCCCTTCACACACCATTAACCCCCCCACAAGCCCCTAATTCCCCCCATTACCCTAACCCTACACCCCCATCCCCACCACAAGCACACCCCCATTTCCCCCATTCCCATAAACCTCCCTAAAACCCCATTCCCACCCAACTCCCCTTAACTAGACCCCACCCCCCCGTCCTCGTTGCCTTCACCCCACCCTCCCCCGACTATTGTTCGCGTGCGTGGATTCGTATGTGCGGGTTCGTGCACTTAGCGGCCGTTCACCCGCGGGGATGCGCGTTAGCTTGTCCGTGCGGTGGTGTGCACCAGCCAGCTGTTCACACGCAGCTGACACGCAATCCACTCCCGGGTATATATTCCCGAATTTTTAATTTCCAAACCTGCAAAAACCCTAAAAATACATTGAACAATTCAAAAACTTCATTAAAAATCAATTAAAATTTTAAAAAATACAGAAAAATCTTTAAAAATTCCCAATATTTTTGCAGTCAATTGAAATATTTTTGCAAACTAAAAATCTCAGAAAAAAATTCAAAAAATTTTAAAAGTACAAATTCTTTCAAAAATACATACAAAATGAGCAAAAAATCATTAAAATTGGTAAAAATACCAATTTAATTACAAAAAAAATTCCTAAAAATTCCATCAACTTTTTTGCTTATTTTTGGAATATTTTCTAAGTTGAAAATGCTGTGCTAATTTATTCCATTATTATTTTATGGAAAAAATGCTTCATTAAATGCCTAAATTCATGAAAAAATCTCTTTAATTCCAAACACAAGTTGAAAAATCTGAAAAAATCTAGATATCTTGGTCACACGTGGTGGATTGATGTTGAAAATCTTGAACATTTTTATATGTGTTTCATTGTCAAAATTTTTCCACAAAGATCAACAAAAACACGAAAAAAAACATTACAACAAACAAAAACACATAAAAACCAAAATACACAATCAACACTACACAACATTTTTTTTTAAAAAAAACAACATATAAGCCATCAGTCATCCAAACAAATTCATATCCACTAATCTTGCTATGTCGTGTGTCTAATTATTTCAGTCAGTGGTTTTTCTTTTTGGTTTGCTAACCTACATTTTGGGGATTGAGACGTGTGCATTCATTGCATACACATACACCCACTTCCAGGTATTTTTTCTTTTATATATATATATATTTTTGCTACCCCAAAATTCACGCTTAATTTTTAACATGAATCCTAAATACCACCATGGCACGTGCGCTTGCGCCAAACACACCTTTTTCTAATTAAAATCAACCCGTCGTTCACTTAACACGCGCTATGTGCGCTTCAGAGGCACCGTAATATTTTTAATAACAATGAACCATCTGTCACAAAAGCACGCACTGGCAAAAAAAGCGCTCCACAACATCACCTTAAATTTTAATAAATGAATTTGCATTTAGAGACCTTAGTCTGGTATCGAAGTCCGGGTTGCGTTAAAGCATCGTTTCAACTTAATAATTTGTAATTAAAATTTTAAGAAGGAACCGCCGTTTTCTTGTTAAGGTTTAATACTTAATTAAAAATTCACCCATTTCTTAATAATTCATAAAATGAACCCTTCATTAAATTAATTCCCCCTCACTTCACTTATTTTCCCTTTTTAATGAACTCGCTTTGTGGAATGGGTACGTGAAGTCTTCGGAGTTGTCTCCATGGTCAAACCTGATTATCAAAGTTGTGGTCATGATATGTGTGGGTTGTTATGTTTTGGTTCAGTCTCTTTGTTATGGTTAAGGGAACGGTGTGTAGTTTTTTTTCTTTATTGCCTGATACGGGGATTTGGGTGTTTGCATGTTGCATCGCATGAAGCTTTCAGTCGCATATGTATAGAGGTCATGTCGAATTTTTTCTAGGCTGTGGTTTACTTAGGGATAGTTGGTCGAGTCACGTTTTACCACATTGGTTGATATCTTATCCTTGGTTTTCGTCTGTTGCTTTGCAGGCATTCTCTTTGTTTGTCTGTGTTTATGGTGTGTGTGTGTGTAACCATCTGAATGGCGCCCTCTCGTACTCCTCCCCCGATCCAGTATGCTCCTTTGGCTTTACATGATTATTCTTTGTTTTACTGGATTCGGACGTTGTTGCTAAAGCAGGCTTATCCAAGTTCGTGAGCCTTTCTTTCCCACTGGTTCCAGATGATCCTACCATTTGTGACGAGTTTTTAACCTCTTACAGTAAGAGGTCTGGTCCAGTCCATGGCACTCCTGTTCTTCTGACAGCAAAGAGTCTAGGCAAGGCTCTTGGTCTGCCATATCGTGGGGAGTCTGTCCCTGCTGCTGAGACAGTTGTTCGCCAATGACGATATTTTGAAGCTATTGCAGAAGCAGACTCAAGATGTTCTTAATCCGAAGAAGGTCATTACCACGTCAGGAGTCGGTGTCTCCATGATTTCCAATCCCCTATGGAAATAGCTATGCCAATTCCTTCAGGACAGCCTGCAAAATCCCCATCTCATTATCTTTCCAAGGAGTTGTTTACAACTTCACGAATGATTTTGAAAGGCATAACTATTGATTGGAGTACCTACCTCCTCTCCAAGATGGATTACCACTTTATCAGAGCTACTTGAGGAAATGTGACTAATGTTACATTTGGGACCTTCCTCTATGTCTTCTTACTACATGCTACCCCTGCAAAGGAAGTTCCTTTACCTCCAATTGATCCTCTAGAAGTTCCTCCTCCGCCTCATAATGAAGATGATGATATGATCATTGAGGATGATGGTTCTCCTTCTCCCCTTGTCATTCAGAGAAAACGCCTCAAGAGGGTGGCTGAGTCAGTGCCTATTCTTCCTCCTCTAGTTCCACTGACAGTTATTGCCCAGTCTTGCAGCACCTTGCCTGCATTCCTTCAGATGCCAAATCTTTTCAGAGCCCATAGAGACGGGATGCTAGAACTTACTATTCCTTCTGTTCACCGCCTGGTAACAGGAGATGCTATTCCGTTCCTGTGTAAGGATATCCAGAGTTCTATTGAACTTTCGATGACTCCCTGTATCCAGCAATTATATTCTTCATTTTATGATGAAGTTCAGCAGTCTAAGGAGGAACTGAATAAGACCAATACTGAGTTAGCCTTTGCTCAGGAGAAATTCTCTGACCTTTGTACGCAAATGGAGCATCAGACTAAGCTTGTGAATACTCAGAAAGATGAAATCTCTAAGTTGAAAGCTGAGTTGGCAGAAGCTAGATCTCAAGTGGTTGTTGTAATAGAGGAGAGGGATAAGTTACAGAAGGAGATTCAAGAGATGAAGGAGGTGATAGCTGCCCAAGCAGAGAAGTTTAAATCCACCACAACTATCTTAGACCATAGCAATGCTCAAATCCAACAACTCAAAGATCAGTTGGCTCAATCTCGGTCTAATACACAGAGTCCTGTGCAACCAGTTTCTCTTTTATCCCCTGTAGACTTGGCAGCTCTTCAGAGACATGCTACATTATGTCCCTTATTTCAGGACAAGGTGGAAAGATTGCAATCTCGCATGGATTTATTATGGTCTTCTTTTGAGCAGTATCAAGAATATGTTCCACCAGATCATTCCTTTTTTGTCCATTATCAACAACAGAAGTTGGCATTCTATATAAAACTTTCCACGATGGATTTACCTATTCCAGAGGATGGATGGAGTGGGGCCTGGTCATCTGATTTGCTGATAGAAGTAGTGAGGATGGTTTTTGAATACTCTGTCACTCCAGATACGATGCTTCTATCCTATATGTATTTGAGGGGTGATTTACTGATTCCAGACGATGAAGATCTAGCTTGGTATGTCCGAGATGTGGTATTGCAAGCTTTTTTGTATGTCCGACATTTGGAGTTGAAGATTGATGAGATGTTCCAGGGATATTCTTCAAAGGTGGATGAGTGTCCTGAGTTTTCATGGCACACTATGGTTGATGCTATCATTTTGAATCACCGTCAGGTCAAAGCTTCAGCTCATTCCCAGAACATTAACCAACTGAGGGTGGATTTTTTAGCCTATCTCTCCAACCAATCCCCATTTGATACTTCTTTCTTTGAAGCCTATCATCGTAGATCAGCCGTCCTTACCATGCCTAACTCATTATCAACAAATGGCTCATAGGTATGATGCTTATATTTCCCTTTTTCAATCTAACCCAAATGTCATTTTACCCCTTCTTTCCAACCTCAAGGGTCTCCTCAAATTCCTATATTTACCCATTGTTCTTTTATTGAAGATTGAGTTTTTCTACCTCCTGACCTTGTCCTTCCCCATCCCCTGACATTCTATCAACTTTTTCTGCTTATCTTTTAACGCCTTTCTTAACCGAATCTCCTCAATTTTCAACAAATCCATCTTTAAACCATTCTTCATTTTATGATTTTGCCTATCCATCACTTCATCCTCTTTCATTAGTCCCTCTTCCGTCTCCTAACACTTCTATTCCTAATCCTCCTCAGTTGGTTAGTGGGTATCAAGGTTTTGATCAGAAGATTCTTCGAAGAAGAGGCTGGAGTTCAAATGATTCCCTTACTGGACCTCAAATCAATTGGCCATTGATCCCAGGGGAATGGGTGCTAGTCAGGCTTATCAGAATTATCTGCATTTTGCTCAGCAATATTCTCAGTTTGCAAATCCTTTTGTGCGCTTAACTGCTCATTTTAATTGGTACCTGGCATATATGCATAGGCATTCTCATAATGATTCAAAACCTATTCCAAAGTTGTGCATGAATGTCAATGTGAGCATTGATTCCCAGCAACTAGATGTCTTGTACTTTCATGTCCTCTGTTTGCCTAACAGATACCTTGTCTTGTTGGAAAGGATGTGTTGCCTTCAATTCTTTCAGAATCCTCCCAAGACATTTGTAGATGAATCCTTGTCTATGGATCGTTTTCGAAATTACCAAGCCTTCAAAAGGGATCATCTCCATTGATACCTTTGCAATGTATTGTGGATGATTTTTAATGATAAATCTCTCTTTTTGGAGGAGTCATTTAGATGGTTGTGTTGTGTGTAGTGTTTGAGTTGTGGGTTAATTTATGTGATAAGATCATGGTGCTTGCCTATTCGATTTGCTTTCATGCAAGCTACATTTTTGGAGAATTGCGGTGATGATGTTGCTGGTTGGATAGTTGAAGATGCTAGTGCAAAGAAGAAGAAACCTCTTCTATCCTTTACAAGTTTGTTGTGATTTCAAGTTTGATAAGAAGTGTTAATGTATAAAGGGTTTTCCTTTCGTTGTATTCTTTATATCAGATACAGGTTATAAGTTGGGGTCGTGGTTGGATGGACTGTTTTTGAAAATTTATTGAAGATCAAAGTTGAGCTCTTGAATGAACTTGTATTCCCTTTTTCCTGGGTCGCGAGGACGCTTCCTTATTAAGTGTGGAGATATGTTGAGTGTTGAAATGACCTATTTTTTGGCTGATTTTTGTTGTTTTTGAGAGCTGAATGATTGATTTAATGAGATGATTGATTGGTTTACAAGTGGTTTGAGAGTGTTTTGGATAGGTTGGAATGGTTTTATTAAGCTCATGATGTTTATTAGTAGAGATGTGAAGTTCTGTTGATGTTCTGATATGTTCTGTTTGGTCCTGATAGCTTCTGTTGAGCTTCTGTTTTGTTCTGTTTTCTCTCTGTATGGAAGGATGGAGTATTGATTGATAGGGTTTGAGATTGTTTGAAATCTTATTGAGTGATTTTTTTTTGGAATGGTTTTGGTATGAGTTATGTGGTTCTGATGCTTTCTGTTGACCTTCTGTAACTCTCTGTGAGCCTCTGTAGACCTTCTGTATGCCTCTGTATGTGTTCTGTTGGATGAGAGTGTAGCTTGGGAAAGTTTTCTAGCCTTGGAAAGAGGTGAATACAAGTGCAAAAGAGCTAAAAAAAAGTCAAAGAAGTAGCTGCTGAAGACTCAAGTAAAGTCTGGAGTGAAGTGACAGTGGTGAGCTATGAAAAGACACTGTAGTGGCTCTGGTACCTCTTCATATAATACATACTTCTTGGGAGGTGCATCCAAAACCTAAGAAGGATTATTGAGGGTTATTATGAGAGCATTGTAGTGAGGATATGATGTACTATTGATGGAGATAGAGAGAGAGAGAGTCAGAGATAGTCAAATCTATCAAAACAGTGTGATTGTATGTGAGAGATTGAAAGAGAAGACTATGAAGACATTGAAGATGAATACTATGTGATGTATTTCCATTAAAAGATGGTGTATTCCTTTGCTTTCTTTGTTCTATTGATGAATTTTGTGTAGATGTTGGAGAATATGGTTGATTCTATCAAATCCGTGGGAGAAATCTACTATGATGCTGCGTGAAGATTTGTTGTTTTCTTTGTTTTGATGATCAAAAGAATAAAATAAAAGCTTGTTGATGTTACAAGATAGATTTTCTTGCAAGAGAATTCCCTTTTCGTTGGTGTTCCTCTTGGAGCTCCATCTCTCAAGCACAAGCTCAATCAAGCAAGAAAAGAAGAAGAAGAAGAAGAGGAGGAGGAGCGCCACTTTTGGCCACACACAAGAATGAGCTTCCCATTCACTTTTCAACTTTATATACAAAACCCTAAATCCCTTTTGGGCGGTCATCCTGTTAGATATGATCAATGCCCCACCCTCATTAGGTGCTACCAATGATCCATGGTGCTCAAAGTTGTAAGGCCCCCATTATGAGGAGAAGCCAAATGTGAGCCCGGACATTGGTTGAGTCCTGACTTGTATATCAGATGAGGTCTATGTGACCGGATGGCAAAAAGGTGACTGTTGTGGGTCTAATCTTTGGGTTAGACGGAGTGGTTAAGCTGGTAGCAACTCGAGGCACATTGCATTGAGTTGCGTGGTAAGGGAGTTAAAAGGGGCCCCTATTGTGGGGTCCGGGGGCCGCGGAAGCGGCCCCTGGCTGGGGGGTCCCAGGGGGGCCAGCGGCCCCCCTGGCGGGGGTCCGGGGGCAGCGCCCCCGGCCCGATGGTAAAGGGAATATTCCCTGGAATATTCCCTGGCCGACTAGTGGAGGCTCATATGGTAGGTCGGTCAGCAGGCCGACCTAACGACCTTCGCGGGCTATAAAAGCTAAACCCCTTCGCAGCCATCTCACACTCATCTTTCACCCAGTCAGAGTTGTTGTTCCAGCTAGCCTTAAGCTCTTCACCTATCTTCTGTCTAGATCGCCATCTAAGCTTCACTCAGTGGAAGCGCACGGGTGGACAGAGCCATCTTTGTATCAGTTGTTTGGAGTTAAAGAATTTACTGATTCTCCTCTTCTCTGTTGTGTACTCTCTATCTCTTTCTCAGATTCTGTTCGCTGCGCCGTGTAATATTTTACATGGTATCAGAGCCCAGGGGGCTCTAGAGATCGGAGAGCGTGCAAGAGGCAAAGGCTTCAACAGCAAAGAGAAACGATGTCGACTCCGGGAAGCAGTTCTGGCGCATCAGGAAGCGGTGCAGGAGGTGGTGCTGCTGTACCGGCTATTCAAACACTGAGGATTCGTCCACCAACCTTCAGCGAAGGCAAGTTAGATGGTACAAACTACACCTTGTGGAAGTTCAAAATTACTACTATCCTTGATTCTTATGAGCTTGTGGAGACTGTGCTGGGGACTGACGCAGAACCACAGCCTACCCCCGACCCATCAAATCCTAGTGTGATGATTCCTCCGAATGCAGATCTTCTACGAGCTTGGAAACGAAGGAATGCAGATGCATTGTGTGCCTTAGTTACAAGCTGTTCTGACAGTGTTTTGACTCTGATTCAGCATACAACCAAAGCGTCAGAGGCTTGGAATGTACTAAGGAGTCAGTATGAAACACGAAACCAAACAAGGATTCAAAACTTGGAGAATCAACTAGCAGCGGAGAAGTTTGCTGAAGGAGAGACGGTTGAAGCATTCATCACTCGGATTAAGAATCTGCGCGACCAGATGGCTGGCGCTGGGATACAAAAGACTAGCGAAGAGCTAGCTCGGAGGTGTCTTCGGATTTGTCCACAAAAGTTTGATGGACTAGTAACTGCCCTTAATACTCAGGTGAGACCTCAAGCTTTGACTTTTGAGGAGTTTTGTGCATTATTAATGGAGGAGGAGTTGAGGCTGAAAGCCCGAGAAGGAAGCAACAATGGAGATGCTGCATTCTCTGCCAATGCAAAAGGCAAAGGTGTTTCCTCCACCAAAAATGATGGTGACAAAAAGAAGAAGGGCGGCAAGAAGAAGTTTCAAGGAGAGTGCTTCTACTGTAAGAAGAAAGGACATGCAATTGCAGATTGTCGTGTCAAGAAGGCAGATGAAAAGAATGGTACCCTTAAAAGTAAAGGGAAAGAGACAGCCAATACGGCTGAAGCAGAGTTGGAATTATTCATGGCGACCATTGAGGAAGTGTGCTCCTCGGCGCAAGAAGAATCTACCACTGACTCTTGGGTGTTGGATAGTGGGGCCTCCCGTCACATGACCAACAAGAAAGGTCTATACAGTTCTATGCAGCCTCTACAAGAATCCATCACTGTGACGGTTGGAAATGATGCTAAATGCCCTGCTGCGGGCACAGGTACTATTTCTTTTGTTGCTGCAAATGGTGAAGTCAAAAAGCTTTCAAATGTGTTGTATGTTCCCGAAATCAGGAGAAATCTCTTATCAGTTGCTGCCATAACTGATCTTGGTCATGAAGTGAGGTTCAAGAAGACAGGTGCAGAAATTATTGATAGTGCTGGCACAATTGTTGGCAAAGGAGAAAGGAGGAACAACCTGTATGAGCTAAGTGCTCTTACAGCCACCGCTGGAGTGGGCACAAGTAAGCTTTGGCATGAAAGGTTTGGACACATCGGATTTGCAGTATTGAAGGAGATGCAAAAGCAAGGTATGGTTGCTCACCTACCTACAATAACTGAATTGAAGGAACCATGTGAAGCTTGTATGATGGGCAAGCAACAGAGAAAGGCATTTCCACAAGAAAGCAAGAATAGAGCACATGCTCCTCTAGAGTTGGTGCATGCTGACTTGTGTGGTAAGATGCCTACACAGGCCTTGGGGGGATCTTCTTATTTTATGTTGATTGTCGACGACTACAGTAGGAAGATGTGGGTGTACTTCCTTCGTGATAAGGCTCAAGCTTTTGGTAAGTTTAAAGAATGGCTAATACTTGTTGAGAATGAAACAGGGAAAAGTGTGAAGAAATTTAGAACAGATGGTGGTGGTGAGTTCAACTCAAAGGAGTTTGAAGGCTTTTGCAAGAGCAAAGGGATCAAGCGTCAATTGACGACGCCTCACACACCTCAGCAGAATGGTGTTGTGGAACGCAGGAATCGTACCATTGTGGAGATGGCAAGATGCATGCTAAAGGGCAAGGGATTGCCTAACCATTTTTGGGCTGAAGCTGTTAATACTGCAGTCTACATTCTAAATCGGAGCTACACAAAGGCTCTCAAGGGAAAAACACCTCATGAGGCTTACACTGGTAAGAAACCATCTGTTTCACATTTCAGAATTTTTGGATGTGAATGTTATGCACATGTTCCAGATGAGAAGAGAAACAAGTTACAACCAAAAAGCAGAAAATGTATCTTCTTGGGTTATAGTGATGAGCAGAAGGCTTACAAGTTATATGACCAAGAGGCAAAGAAGATCATCGCGAGCCGTGATGTGGTGTTCAAGGAGGAGCCGCATACAGTGGAGGAGGAGAAGGCAAGGTCTTCCACTTTATCATCAAGCGAAGAAGTAGTCCACTATGAACCTGTCCCGAGAGCTATCCCTATCCTTAAGGAGGAGGAAGCATCATCTTCAGATGATGAGGAAAAAGTTCACCAACCTGACATCACCCCACCGGAAAAGCCATTGCCGCGCTGGGTGAAGCAGCTCTATGACCACAATAATCCTATGCCTGCATCTGTTGAGGAGAAGGCAGACGGACCAAGGAGGTCTCAGAGAATAGAGGAGCAAAGGAGGGCTTCTGCTCACATAGTCAACATGGCCTTGATGGTTGAGATTATGAGAGAAGTAAAGGAGCCAACTGACTTAGAAGAAGCACTTGCAGATCCATCATGGAAGGCTGCTATGCAGGCGGAGTATGACAGCATAATGAAGAATGACACTTGGGAGCTAGTGGATCGGCCAGCAAAGCGGAAGATTATTGGCACCAAGTGGATCTGGAAGGTAAAGTACAAGGCTGATGGTACCTTAGAAAAGTACAAAGCTAGACTGGTTGCCCAAGGATTTTCACAAGTTGAAGGGTTTGATTTTCAAGAGTCATTTGCCCCAACTGCCAGAATGACCACTATTCGCACGGTACTTGCAGTGGCTGCCCACAAGAAGTGGCCAGTGTACCAAATGGATGTTAAGTCAGCGTTCTTAAATGGTGACCTCAAGGAGGAGGTGTACGTGGCTCAGCCACCAGGGTTTGAGGCCCCCCATTCTGAGAACAAAGTGTGTAAACTGAAGAAGGCATTGTATGGGCTGAAACAAGCCCCCAGAGCATGGTACCAGCGGATAGATAGGTTCTTTTTAAACCTAAACTTCAAAAGATGTGCCTCAGATGCTAACTTGTATGTTTACAGGGATGGTAAAAAGTCTGTAGTGATTGTCCTATATGTGGACGACCTTCTTATTACAGGTGACTATGAAGATATGATCAACCAAACTCGAAAGGCTTTGAGTTTTGAGTTTGAAATGACAGACTTGGGCTTGCTGCACTATTGTTTGGGGATTGAAGTCTGGCAAGAGCCAGGAAAGATCTTCATCTCTCAGAAGAAGTATGCATGGGAGATCTTGAAGGCATTTGGCATGACCGAGTGCAAGGAGATAGCTACACCTATGGAGGTGAATGTAAAGTTATCCGTTGAGGATACATCAGCACTAGCAGACATTGGGAGGTATAGGAGGTTGGTCGGCAGTCTAATCTACTTGTGTAACACCAGACCAGATATCAGTTTTGCTGTTGGTGTTTTGAGCAGGTTCTCAAACAAACCTCATGAGAGTCATTGGAAGGCTGGGATGCGGGTGCTCAGATACTTGAAGAAAACTCTTGACTATGGTATCACATACAGTTTCGGAACTTCTCTTGTGGGGAACTGTGACTCAGATTGGGCAGGAGACATTGATTCCAGGAAGTCAGTTTCTGGTTATTGTTTCTCTTTGGGTTCAGGAATTTTCTCTTGGATTAGTAAGAAGCAACCAACAGTGGCATTGTCTTCTACCGAAGCAGAGTACAAGGCAGCTTGTTTTGCTGCATGTGAGGCCGTATGGTTGAGAAGGATTCTATGGCATATGGGAGTGCAGGATGAAGAACCAACTGTGCTGAGATGTGACAATCAGAGTTGCATCGCCATTGCCAAAAATCCAGTGTTTCATGCACGCACCAAGCATATAGAGATCTAGTATCACTATGTGCGTGATTTGATGGAGGATGGGATAGTGGAATTGGTCTACTGTCCAACAGAGGAGAATGGAGCAGATATCTTCACCAAAGCACTTACGAAGGATCTGCTTCAAGTTCATCTTCAGAGACTCGGCATTGGGCCGAGGAGATAGTTCACCTATGGGTGGACATTGAGGGGGGGTGTTAGATATGATCAATGCCCCACCCTCATTAGGTGCTACCAATGATCCATGGTGCTCAAAGTTGTAAGGCCCCCATTATGAGGAGAAGCCAAATGTGAGCCCGGACATTGGTTGAGTCCTGACTTGTATATCAGATGAGGTCTATGTGACCGGATGGCAAAAAGGTGACTGTTGTGGGTCTAATCTTTGGGTTAGACGGAGTGGTTAAGCTGGTAGCAACTCGAGGCACATTGCATTGAGTTGCGTGGTAAGGGAGTTAAAAGGGGCCCCTATTGTGGGGTCCGGGGGCCGCGGAAGCGGCCCCTGGCTGGGGGGTCCCAGGGGGGCCAGCGGCCCCCCTGGCGGGGGTCCGGGGGCAGCGCCCCCGGCCCGATGGTAAAGGGAATATTCCCTGGAATATTCCCTGGCCGACTAGTGGAGGCTCATATGGTAGGTCGGTCAGCAGGCCGACCTAACGACCTTCGCGGGCTATAAAAGCTAAACCCCTTCGCAGCCATCTCACACTCATCTTTCACCCAGTCAGAGTTGTTGTTCCAGCTAGCCTTAAGCTCTTCACCTATCTTCTGTCTAGATCGCCATCTAAGCTTCACTCAGTGGAAGCGCACGGGTGGACAGAGCCATCTTTGTATCAGTTGTTTGGAGTTAAAGAATTTACTGATTCTCCTCTTCTCTGTTGTGTACTCTCTATCTCTTTCTCAGATTCTGTTCGCTGCGCCGTGTAATATTTTACAATCCCCTTATCTCCTTTTTTACATGGCTGGCCGTGGCCTAGGCCCTTTTTTCCATTGTCCTTCTATCTTCCTAGCTTCCTTTCCACCACCCGTCTACATTTACAAATTGCACGGGTGAGAGCCCGGCCCGGCACTCCTTAAATTAAATCATGATGCGCTTGCGCTCTTTTACAAAAGTATTGACTTGCGCTTTTCATTGTGCACCTTTTTCCCTTATTTAGGACTTTTCTGCACTTCTTGTGTTTCTAGATTTTTCTTGGCACACCTTCATCTTCCGTTTCACTTTGCCTTGGCAAAGGTCTTCTGCTTTAGCTTTTCCAGATTTTCCACCTTGTTCGTCTGATGGTTAACATTACCCCCCTCCTAGACGAGTGCCAATCCCATGGCACTCACCGTAGTTAGGTAGCAAGCTTTGGCATGCATTGAAGACGTGGGTGGAAGGGACATTGGTGGTTGCCATGGAGGAGTGTTGGTGGTGATGTGGAGGAAGGTCGTTGGGGGCACGTTGGTGGCCTAGGTGGCTGGTGGTAGGGTCGTTGGAGTTGGTGGTAGAGCTGTTCTTTGTTGAGGATTGCACTAATGGCCAACACAAGTGTTGGTCTGTTGGGGATTCTGCACATGACGATTCTTGGCGGGCTTGCAAGATGATAAAGAATATGAATTCAAAGTTGGGTGTCGATGAAGAGCGAACGACACTTTTGTTAGAGTCTTCAATACCTACAATTAAAAACCTCTCATAGGTAGTCTCTCCCTAGGGGTAGTGCTAGTCTTCTCTATCGTGCACAAGACATAGTTCAATTAGTTTGGGAGATAGGTCAAACTCTAAGCAAGCTGAGAGTATTGTCGTGCACTACTTGAGGACCCAAACTGTGTGTATATTTTGGTGTAGATATTATGTGAGTTCTCGTGCATACTTAGATATTACGTAGTTAGAAGACCGCGAGCTGGTTTTTCGTAACAATTTGTGGATGAGGCAAAGTTATCTATGTTGAGAAGAAGTACATGTGAAGGTGTATGAGACATCCTTTGCATTGTGACTGCATGACGTAGCATAATTGAACACATGGACACTGCACTTTCGGTAGCTAGGAGCTATTGGACTTGCTTGATGAGGACAGTGTACTTTTCATGGCCATTCGTGCGGTGCTTACCACAATTGATTGCAATGGTATTAAGGCAGAGTGCAAGATGGAATCGTGCAAATGGGTTAGGGTGACAGGTCTAACCATAGGCGAGACAAGCTCCCTAGGTATGTCCAGCCCTTGATGTGCCCTGAACAATTGTGGGTGATGCTAAAGGGCTAGAGGACTAGGGACGGAGCCAGTCGACCAAGGTCATTGGACGTACCTAATTTCAGGACCCCTAGGTGCTGTGCTGTGATCGTGCGTGCTTCGTATCTTTTCATTCTTTTCTTTTCTTTTTTCCTTTTTTGTTTTCTTTTTCGTTTCTTTTTCTTGTGCTTTTTTTTTTCTTTCTTTCTTTCTCTTCTCTTTTCTCCTCTTTTTTTTTTTGAACTTGTCTAAGTACAATCATTGCAATATGTTGAGGCTATCAGCCTTTCAATGGATTGGAAAATGTCAAGCTTTGAAGGCTCAGGAAATGGATATTACAGTGATGATTGTGTCCTAGCCTCGTTGTTAGAGAAGTAGTTGTTGAGATGGGGAGATACACTTGAGATATTGCAACCCTCTTTGGAACATGCAATATTGGTATAAGTGGGGTAACAGCTACCATGAGTGCTCGGCGTAGAGTGTAACCCTGAAAGAGGAAGTGGTTAAGATCATGCTTTGGGCCCTGCGACATGGGCACTCGCAAGGGTGATTTTTGCTTTTGACAGCGTGGCTTTGTTGTGACTCTTTGTGAGGTTGGTGGTCTTGCGGTGACTTGGGTATTGAACACGTTCACACAAAGACCTGCATTGTCCTGCATCCACTTGTCACTTCATGAGAGTATATGCAAGTCGCATACCTCAAGTACAATGAATAGATGCAATCATGTCAAGATATTACTTTATCAAAATCCTATGATACTGATTGCGATGCATATTTCGGTGCTTGTTAAAGACATGGCATATATTAGTAATAGGTAAGGAGAGCGTATACAAGTGGGGAGCATGCCCCTTTAACCATTTAAAGACAAAAAATTATGGCAAGATGGCCTTTGTTAAGTTGCTTATATATCATAGGGGCTACTCTATTTGCATGAGGCGGGGCAAGTCCGGGTGGTCGGGTGACTGAGGCTGTGCCGACGAGCGGCTCCTATGAGGCTGGGCGGGGAAGATGCCGGTTGGGACCCGGATGGTGTAGTCTCTAGCCGCAACTATTTCTAGAATGCTTTTAAACAATGCATCAAATTTTTTCTTGTCTCGAGCTGCCCTCTCCTCTTTCGAGCACCTGGTACCTGAGCGTCTGGTGGGAGCCTGTACGGCTGGTGTTGCCACACCCTGTGTGCTCCCTTGAGCCCTCGTCCTCTTGGCTTGGGGGCTTTTTGGCCTACATCCTGGGAGGTGTCGTTTAGGGCCTCTTTTTGGTGCATACCTCTTTAGGCACGTAACGTTCTGGTGGGGCGCTAGTGCCTTATGCTCTTTCCGACGGCGGAAAGCTTCCTTGCATGCCAGCTGCAATATGTGGTCCATGGCTACTACCGTAGGGGGACCTGAAAAATACAAACCAAGGATTAGGCCCCTGAGGCAGGATAAAACTATTTGCATGGAAGGGATTATACAGTGGGTTAGCAAGCGCATATGACGAGGAGGGGAGAGGTGAGGCATGCAATGTTTGTTGTAGAGGGATGGCCCCCATGATGATGTTCGTTTCACCTCCAGCCATTAGCAAATCTTGGCTTATGCTAAGTTACGTGGACTGTTTGTCATGGAGTGGGGCATGGCTCATTCTCAGAAGGATAGACTGAAAAGGGGGAAAGGTGTATAGAAAGGGATGTACCCTATCTACACCATCAGAGATGTTGGTCAGGGCTTCCTATGGTGGTAATGAGGGTTGCATGCTCTCCACCTAGAGGCGGGAATGGTCACATGACTTCTAAATGTGTGGTGAGAGGAGGACCTGAGGAGCTTAGCCTGCCAAACCCAACTCTTCTCCCTGTGTTTGACTATCATTGCTTGTGTGTGTTGATATTGTCTATACAGGGTCACAAAATTCATTGTTTATTTATATGCATATTTATGAATCCATGTCACTTCACGAGGATAAAAGCCAATTGTAAAACTCCGAGAGTGTGGCATACGCATCCAGTACTTGTGGCAGCTTACTCAATAACAATAGATATTTTGCAACATCGAGTAGCATGGCACCTTGTCCGAGTCTACTGGCAACATGTAACTCCTCCTCAGTGAGAACCTTATCAGCCAGAGAGTTCTCTTGGCTAGTTCAAGCTAAGTTTGTACCCCGAATGGCAAATAGCACTCGAAAGGAAGTTGGTGCCACATAGATTGGGTCTCTTTGAGACCGCCATTTGGCCAATCGCTTCTCTGAGACTGTCATAATCTGGGCTCCTAATTTAGCCATTGTAGCACAGCTTTCAAACCAACGTTTTTCAAATTGACTTTTGATCCTCTAATTGTCGCTTTAGTTGCTCTATCTCTAAGAGATTTGGTTGGCAGAGTACATCAATGAATGTTACAATTAAGTGTAGTTCGTTGGCTTCTTCGTCAGAGATGAATTGCATGTGTTCATGTCATAGTGCTCGTCAAGATGTTCTTGCTCTTCCTAGGATAGGGGAAATGGCAAGTATTCTTCAAGCTGCTCCTTAGGGAATGCACCCATGTCTGCCAGGACATAGACACATGCGAATACTTTGAGTTTAGCATCCAACTCAGTTAAGCATTCAGCGACACTTCTATGTTCAACGAGGGCTTGCTCGGTTGCTATCTCATGCAAGGTTCTAGGAGTTTTCCTAGGCTTTAGCATAGCTGGGGGCTCAAGCCTAGATGAGCAAGATTGATCAACGCTAGGATTGCTTATGCTCTCGGGGTTTGTACATTTTTCCCGAGGTTTTGCTGCTATTTTGTCATGGTTCTCCTCGGATGTGACTAGTATAGATTTGTCACCCTGTTGTGACAGCGTTGTATCCATTGGTCAATGTGAGTTATGTTGTCGGTGGATTGAGTGTTGCAAGCAACCGTTGATGGTAATGGCTGCTTTGATTTTTTAGGACACACCGATGTGTCTGAGGTTTCACTGCTATTATGAGAGACATCAATGGGTTCATTGGTCGATGGACTTGATGCTTTATTCCTCAGCTCTCCAATGCTTTTGGTCTCAATGTTCTTGGGGTCCACAACCACCTGTAACTGCTATTGTTTTTGTTGTTTTCTCCTCTTTTTCTTGGTCAATGAAGGTGTATAACTTAATGACTTAGGACCCTGAACTAGATTAGCCGTTGATGTGCTTGGTTGGGCCTCAACATTCTCTTTCTCTAGTGTGTCCTTATGGGACATAGCCTTGTTCGAGGCCACTTTCTAGGTGACTAAGTTGTGACCTTTGAATTCTAGAGGCTCTATGAGCCATCCGACATGTCGTCTAGATGCCTACAAGGGTGCTGCCTTGCTCCAGGTTGGGGGGCCTAGATGTGCTAGATTGATCAGTTTTCAAACTCTCATCAGTGTATCTAATTATCAGACATTTGATTCCTAGAATCGAATTGTTCGATTATGGGTTTGTTTGAGTGAGAAAATTGGCTCAATCCTAGTCTAAGTCTCGTGTCTGAGTTTATTGTCAGAATCAAATAGTCTGAGTTTGTTGTCTCCAAGTTTGGTTGTCTGAGTCCCAGATTATCTGACTCAGACTAGCTAATGATGTCCCATGAGTGTCCGATCCAACAATGAACTATAGGTGTCTAAGTGGCCAAATTGAACTAAGTGGTCCGATTCTCAGAATCAGACTTTATGGCATGCGTCCGATTCTAGTGGTGTAAACAAACAGTGAGGCCAAATCTTGATTTTTTTGATCCCTATAGCTAATGCTAAGCCTTGGGCACTTCTAGAATCAATGATCAAGTGCTAAGGAAGGTTTGCATATACCTAGAGTAGCCAAAAACCTCTGAATTGATGTGCTCAATATTGTATTTTCCTTGGAGCTCCATCTCTCTCTCTTAGACCCTGAAACTAAAAATGAGCTCTCTTCACCCTTTCTTAGGGTTCTAGATCCCCTCTCCAACACTCCTTGGATGCCTTTTTCTCTTCTTTTCTAGATTTCAACCCCATTTTTCATTGATTTAGGCATGCTGTTGCACAAAACCCTACTATGGTTTTCTTTCTCTTCCCCTATTTTTGTTAGATATGATCAATGCCCCACCCTCATTAGGTGCTACCAATGATCCATGGTGCTCAAAGTTGTAAGGCCCCCATTATGAGGAGAAGCCAAATGTGAGCCCGGACATTGGTTGAGTCCTGACTTGTATATCAGATGAGGTCTATGTGACTGGATGGCAAAAAGGTGACTGTTGTGGGTCTAATCTTTGGGTTAAACGGAGTGGTTAAGCTGGTAGCAACTCGAGGCACATTGCATTGAGTTGCGTGGTAAGGGAGTTAAAAGGGGCCCCTATTGTGGGGTCCGGGGGCCGCGGAAGCGGCCCCTGGCTGGGGGGTCCCAGGGGGGCCAGCGGCCCCCCTGGCGGGGGTCCGGGGGCAGCGCCCTCGGCCCGATGGTAAAGGGAATATTCCCTGGTCAACTAGTGGAGGCTCATATGGTAGGTCGGTCAGCAGGCCGACCTAACGACCTTCGCGGGCTATAAAAGCTAAACCCCTTTGCAGCCATCTAACACTCATCTTTCACCCAGTCAGAGTTGTTGTTCCAGCTAGCCTTAAGCTCTTCACCTATCTTCTGTCTAGATCGCCATCTAAGCTTCACACAGTGGAAGCACATGGGTGGACAGAGCCATCTTTGTATCAGTTGTTTGGAGTTAAAGAATTTACTGATTCTCCTCTTATCTGTTGTGTACTCTCTATCTCTTTCTCAGATTCTGTTCGCTGCGCCGTGTAATATTTTACAATTTTTTCCTACCTAAATGGCTACAAATGCCTACAAATTACAAGAAAATGCTAATGATAATAAAAAAAACTTATCCAAACTTCAAAAACCCAAAACACTTACTTGCAATGAAGATAAAATGGCCTTTCTTTCTACCTATTTATCTCAAACACTGGTTTGGGGAAAACCCTCCAATGCTCAATTCGGACGTGCAAGCGCTCAAGGTTCCAATCATTTTTCTTCTCTTAGGCCCTTTTCACCCCCGCCTTTGCGTGCCCCCCTCCACTTGGTCATTTGCGATTTGGACCTACATGTGCCTCCTCTTCTTGAATACGGTTGTTCGCACACGGGTACATCTTTGGAAATTTTGGCATGGTAGAAGCGCTTGTTTGCGTGCAGCGTATGTGTGTTGATCCCGTTCGTGTGTATCTATGACATTCACACCCCGTTCACGCATGAGGATACGTGTCTCGTTTCGCGTGTGCTGTGAAGCTATCATTCGTACGTAACTGCTATCGGGCACCTCGCCATCCCGACTTTGATTATTTTAATCCCATAAATCAGAAAACTTGCAAAATTCATTTAAAATTTTAGTAAAATTTAATAAAAATTTATTAAAATATAAAAAATCCAAAAATTCTTGAAATTTAAACACAATCTCCTTTATATTTTCAAACAATTCCAAACATATAGAAAATTCGAAAACAAAAATAAATTAGAAATTTTCTAGAAAAATAGTTGAAAAGTCTTAAAAATATTTTGAAAAATTTATACAATTTCCAACATATAATAATGCTAGTTAAAAAATAGAAAAAAATAAACAAATCTCATCAAACCATAAGATTTCATTAAATCTTTAAAAAATCCCAAAAATTGTGAAAAATCCCAAGAAATTTCCATAAACTCCAAAAAATTCCCTTATTCATTATGGTCAGTTGTTGATATGAGCCTTCAAAACACATTGAAAGACTAATATTTTCATAAGAAATTAACTCCTAAATGAGTCCATTAAAAAATATTTTAACAATCTAAAAAATAGCTTGAATATTTTAAAAAATAATCGAAAATCAAGTGGATATTTTTGTTTAATTTTAACCACACTTTTGTTGATTCAAATGAATGAAAAATACCAACTTCCACACCAATATACCTACATTAACTACATCAACTAGACAAAAAAATAATCCAAACCCTTTAAAGAAAAACAAAAAAACCCCAAATCCAAGCCTACATAGTTTATACCACATCCATGGACCTGTCGTCGCTGAAAATCACCACATTAAAAGCATGTTGAAAATTTTTATATGGTGTTTCATTTTATTTCACTTATGCCCTCAATTTTCCAACTAGTTGGCCTACTTGTTGGATTTTATTGTGGTTGTATTCAGTGAGTGCTTATATCACATCAATGGACGAGTGTGCGAAGCTTTTAGTTGCATACACACTCCTATTAGGTATTTATTTTTATTTCAATTTTTTATTTTTGGTTCCCTCAAAACTATGATTAATTATTAAAAGAAACTTTAATCCACACACTTTTCCATACATATCTACACTAAACACACCTTTTTCTAATAAATTAAAATCAACCCGCTATTCACTTAGCATGCACTTCAAAAAGAAACATTTAGTTTTATTTAAAAATAAACATGTTGTCATAAGTGCATGCACTAAATAAAAAGTGCTAAATATACAATTAATTTTTAATAAATGAATTTGGATTTAAAGACCCCCAGTCAAGGTTCGAAGTCCTAGTTACATTAAAAAGCATTGTTTCAAACTTAATAATTTTTAAATAAAGATAACAAGGAATCATTGTTTTCTTTTAAAGGTTTATAACCTAATAACATTTCACCCATTATTAATAACTCTATTAAAATGAATCCTTCATTATATTTATTTTCCCTGCACTGTACATTCCCTTTTTAATGAATGCAATTGGTGGGGGATGGGGACGACGGAGTCTTGTTTAGTCCCTTTTGTCAATGGTGGTAAATACTTTGAGTGATATGTGGGTCTGACCAGTTTTACTGAGAGTTTTTTTTTTTTTGCTCATGTTGATGAGTTGGGGTTATAGTATGTATTTTTCTTTTTCTTTTCTGCATGATACAGAGGTTTAGGGTGTCTGATTATATTGCATTGCATGTGAAGCTTTTGGCTGCACGTGTATAGAGGTCATGCTGGATTTTTTCTAGGATGTGGATTGCTTGGGGTGGTTAGTTAGTCAGTCGAGTTCGTGTAAGTTTATTTAGTTCGATATCTTATTCCTATCTTATTATTTTGTAGGCATTCGTTGTGACTGTCTGTGTGTGTAATCCATCTGAATGGTGCCTTGTACTCCTCCCCTAGTTCAATATGTTTCATTGGTATCTCATGACTACTCTTTATTACTAGATTCAGATCTTATTAGCAAGGCGGACTTAGCTAAGTTTATAGCACTTTCATTGACACTTATCCAAGAGGATACTAATATCTGTGATTAGTTTCTAGCCTCTTATAGTAAGAGGTCTAGTTCTATAAGAGGAACAGTTATCCAATTGACACCTAAAACCTTACACAAGGCTCTGTCTTTACCCTATCGAGGAGGCTCTTTCCCTAGTGCTCGACAATTGTTCTTGAAGAATGAGGATATCCTTAAGTTGTTGCATAAGCAGACACAGGATGTGTTGGACCCCAAGAAGGTTATTACTACTTTAGGTATCAGGGTCTCCATAATCTCTAATCCTGTTTGGAAGAAATTATGCCAATTTCTTTAGGACAGGTTTATGCTTGCCAAAAAATCCTCTAACTACCTTTCAAAGGAGTTGTTCACACCTTCCAAAATGGTGTTGAAAGGCATAACTATTGAGTGGAGTTCCTATTGTTTGTCAAAGATGGATGAACACTTTGTTAGAGCCACAAGGGGTAATATAACTAAAGTTACATTTGGTTTCTACCTTTGCATCTTCTTGGCATATGTTGCCCCTCCAAAGGAAGTTCCTATCTTGCCAGTTGATCCACCAGAAGCACCTTCTCCTACTAAAAACAATGATGTTGTTATTGAGGATCCCTTCTGTGGTAATTCAGAGGAAACGCCTTAAACAAGTGGTTGAATTAGCCCTAGTTATTAGCAATCAACTACCAACTTTCCTTGCCAAATCTTTTCAAAGTACATCGTGATGATACTCAAGAGATTTCCATTCCTTCTGTACGATACTTGGTAAGCAAGAGATGTAATTCCTTTCATATGCAAAGACATCCAGAGTTCTATTGAGCTCTTGGTGACTGCATGTATCCAACAACTCTATTCTTCTTGCTATGAAGTTCAATAGACCAAAGAAGAGTTGAATGAAGCAAATGATGAGCTAGCTTCTACTCAAGAAAGATTTTCTAATCTTTGTACCTAGATGGAGCAACAGACCAAGATTATTGATGCTCAGAAAGTGGAAATTTCTGGTTTGCAAACTTAGTTGGCCGATACTAAATCCCAAGTGATTAATGTAACCAAGGAGAGGGATTGATTGTTGAAGGAATCTCAAGAGCTTCAAGCCACTACAAGATATAGGCCTTATACCGACATTAAAAGCGACAAAAATGTTCATAAAGAAATATGCCCCCGTCGTCCCAAAAAGCGTCGTTATTGGCGATGCCATAGAACAGTCGGTATCATGTCATTATCAGTGTCGCTATTTGCATCGGTATCAGCGTCACAACGTTGATATGGATGCAAATAGCGACAACGATGCTTTGCAACGCATTTTGCGATGCTAATAGCGATATGTGCAGTAAATTTGTGACGCTAATAGTGACAATAATAGGAATTTTTTTTTGTGGCATATAGCACTATATGCTTTATTTGGGCCATACAAAATAGTTTCAATAATGTGTACAATGCTCGTATAAATAAAGGCAAAGTGTACTTAAATCATAACACTGATACATGAAATAAATACGTGATCGCATAATGAAAGCGATTGGTACATAGAAAATGTCTACACAGATCACGTGACCAAAAAAGAAGGGTATGTGAGCTCTAGGGATCCAAGGGCGAGCTATAGATCCTCTCCATCTGAAACCTCATCCCACCACAAAGGAGCATCGAATGAACTCTGCAAAAAAAAAAACAACTACACATCAGTCCACCATACAATAATGCATTCTAATTAAACATAGTAACTACGGACAAGAAAGATGAGTGACTTACAAGGCCGCCGCGTCCATACAATCAGTCGATCAATGCAGTGAGACCGTACCTCTCTACATATCGAGTCTCAAGGCCGGTGGGATTGCGATTTGTAATGGAGTGCTACAAAGAAAATAAAATACAACTGTTAGAAACACGATTATCAGTACAAAGGATATTGCAAAAAAATAAGCAAGAAAATTAAAAGAAAAACTTACAAAGTCCTCCAGATATGTCCTTCGGCATCACTCCCAAGATGATGCACCACTCTGACCTCTAGTCGTGCCCTCATTACCTCAAGCTGCTATCTCCAACATCCTGGAGAATCTGTAGCCTCCTCCATGAGTCGGTGCCAGTCGTCTGCGTCTAGCCACTCAGGCTTTAAAGCCCCACTCTTAAGTGCCTTGCGTGCGTCCGATCGTCTGTGTGACATATATGCACACATGCACTCCATCATCTAGGACATAGAAAACCTATCTAATGTGGCTGGTACCGAAAAATTCTCATGCAAGGATGCTACTATGTAGTCCTTGCTCCCCTCTAATATGTTCCTCCTATGATCCAAGATGTTGTGCCGAAAAAAATTGTTGGCACAACTCTCTCATGCGAGCCATCACCCTCCTCCCCTCATCATTCATGATGATGGCTCCTGACCTATTATCTACAAGGTAGGCATACCCCTCTGGGGTATGCCTAAGGTGGGTCCTCTCCCACCTACGACCACGCTCCTGGGCATATCCAGGAGACCCCTGTACATCTGGTGTACCTACCGGGATAGTATCTATCGAAGTAGCACCCATAGGGTTTCCACCTGCGGATGACTAAGCAAAAGCTGGAGTGGTTGGAGTAGACATCTCCACAGGTGTGACAAATCTTGGAGGTGACGCAACTCTAGCAGAATGATGAGATGGAGACACTCTGTCCGTACCTCCACAGCAATCACTTGAGCCATGCTCTCTCAAATCGCCATGAGAGTGAGGAGTAGCACATGTATCCCGAGCTGACCGCGGGCTCATTGCATCCAGATCTCTGTAGCATCCCCTTGAACCACTCCCTTCGTCTGGCCCAAGTCTGGAGCGTTGACCTCATCTGCTAGAAACTGAAGCATCAGAGCTCGCCGAAATAGATCTAATAGAGCGGCTGGAGACATATGCATGAAGATCTCCTATAGCTCCTCGTTGCTCATCCCTCAACTCATCCTGATGATCTAAATATCCACAAAGGTCACCTGCACAGATAAAAAATGATGTTAGTATAATCAATATAAATCATACAAAGCACCGTAATGTAAATCTTAAAAAAGAGATCTTACTTAAAATACATATCTTATGTATCCTTATAAGCGATTCGTCAACAAATTGAGTAGGTGGATGCTTCAAGTATGAAGTACCCTATGGTCCCATGTCAATCTCCTAACACAACTCCATATACACAAGAAGGTCGATAGACATGTCACCACAAAAGGATGAGTCCACCTCGTTCTCGACTCCTGTATTTCCATCATTGTTACCCGATGTTGGCTCCTCTACATGCTCCAAGCTTTCGGTGGCATCCACCCCTTGCAATATCGACCCCTCTATTTGCATATTGTCTTTATCTATGCTCGGAACATTGCTTTGATCAGATACTTTTGCAATTCGGGGAGCTGAAGGTGTAACATACCACCATCGAGGTTGTCGGGGGTTTGGATAGAAAATTGCATGTTCACAATCATGTACAAGAGAGATTTGACTATTGTGCATGTACCATGTCGTAATACAATTAAAAAATACATGAGTTCATACACCTGTTCACAATGGGCTGACAACACAAAGGTGTCGCGCAAATCCATCCATTTTTTTTTGTTCGAGAAATCTAGATGGACCTCGTCAAACTGTTGCTCCAGCTCCTTCAAGTACCACTTTGAACCACTACATATTGAATAGGATCATGGAGAAGCTACGGTAATCCATCGTGACAATACTTTGCAAGTTCCCAAAATACTCCATCTCATCTATAACCGTGTTTGGATCCGTTGCTCGTTGTCAACTCTCTTGCTCGAACCTTCCCATGATACCACAATCTGTTGTGGAGTGCATTTTGTTAATACGTTCCACGTGGAAATGCCGTTTGCACGACCACACTGCACTATATATTTTGTACTGTACATTGAAACACTCAATTAATTTTCACATATAAAATATAGATATGACAAACCCTAAACATGTCATTACCTTTGGACTACTTCTCCTCGAGAATTTCGACTCCTCAGTGTTGAGACCTCCGCCCCTTTGTGAGATACTGCGGTCAAAGCTCCATGCAACCATCGTGTTGATATCAACCGCGGCATCTTCTCCATGCCCTTGAAATATCAAATCGGTTGATGGTGCTACTACATAGAAATTTAGATCGCGCTTTCTCTCGATCTTTTCTAGCTTGCTGGTACCTAGCGAGTCACGTCTCCATAGAGGCATGGTGCAACATACAAAAGTGATTCACTTTCTCCTCCATTGCAATATCCATTATTTTTTCTACCCCATTTTCAACCACCACATCTCTGGTCAATCTATCATTGTCCTTCAGCGACCATAGCATACTGTTGTCTAAATCCACCATTGGTAGCCACTGTGAAATATGCACTAGCGCCTCAGCAGACACCAACCAACCTTCAACCATGCTACCTTCTAGCCGAGCTCGTTGTCGCACAAAGCCTTTCAGGGTTTTCATGAAGCACTCCAAGAAGAACATCCATCGCATATGGACATGTTCAGCAATCTCCACTTCATCTAGAAGATGCACAAGAAGGTGGATTTGTATCATAAGCATGCTAGTAGGCATGTATTTCTCAAAGAGACATACCGTCTCCACTGCTCCTTGCCTCACGGATTCAATAGAGGACATCTTAATCTCCTTCTGTGAGATCCATTGCACTAAAGTCGACAACCTGTAAATCGCCCCACATATTTCTGGAGCAAGGCATCCTACAATAGCGATCGGTAGTACAAATTGCCACAAATGAGAAAGCATTATGAACGACTACACTCCAAATAGCAAAATACATAGGCGACTTACAATCCATTTATAGTACAAACCTGACGTATCTTATTCCAATCATGGGATTTTAGCCCTGATAATTGGTCGTCTTTAGAAAACGCAGACCGGAGAGAATGCATCATACCCGTCGGAGTGCGGATATAGACTTGACTATGTCCTTCACAATGCACTCTTCTTTAGTGGACAAAACCCAAGGAGCACGAGGCAGCTGCAAGTGACCATCAGCACTCGACTGCGGCCAAAGCGCCTCCATCTTATCTACCTCCTTCAAATCCATTCGTGCCCCTACAGTGTCTCTCTTTCCTGTGATGTGGTCCCATAGCAAGCTACCTACATTCTTGAAAATATGCATGGGATCCAACATGATCTATAAGTGGGTCCAATATGGCAACTCATAGAAAACTGAGAACCGTCACATTCCATTTGGATGTGACTCCGTGTGGACCATTTTCAGCTCGTACCAGCTTTGGGCATTCATACATGTTGGAGGTTGTCCAAGAAAACCTTCCCTGAGTTCACGACCCTCTAGCAAGAAAGCGGCGTGTCCTTGATATACCATTTTCTTTATGGTTTGTGACGTTCGGGAGTCTAACTGTGGCCCGCACAATGGACGTGCATGATAACCTGAGGTAACCAAATCTGTCCCAACACCTCTATCCAGTGAATACAAACTTGAACGAGCTATGATAGATATTACTAACTAGAACATAAGCCTACTTACCTGAGCACTCTCCAAATCCCGGAAAGTCATGCATGATCCACATGAGAATGGCTCGAATATTGGCGGACCGTCGATCATCGCGCTTGCTCATATTTTGCACGGTGACCCCCTCCTTCCGCAAAATCTTAAGCTCATCGACTAATGGACAAAGATACACGTCTATATTTTTGACTTTGTAGTGGCCGAAAATGAGTAAGCTAAGGATGAGATGTCCTTTCTTCGTAGAAAGCTATGGAGGGATATTGTAGTTGATAAGGACTATAGGCCACACACTGTAAGAAGTTGAGTGCAGATCGAATGATTTCATGCCATCCATAGCAAGAGCGAGCCGAAGATTCCTTGGCTCTCGGGCATGGGAAGGTAGAGTAAATGTGGCTCCATGCGTGCAAATCCGCTGATATTCGTTGAACTCCATCTGTGGACCTATTCTGTGCATGCCACGTTGTCAAGCTCGCCATGCCGGATGTATGAAACATGTGGCTTATGCGAGGGATAAGCAGAAAGTGTCTAAGAACTTTTTGAGGGATGCCCTTGTAAGCCCTGTCGATACCTATGAGCACCACACTTTGGACATGTCTCCATAGTCTCCTATTCTCCTCGAAATAGTATGAAATCATTGATACATTCATGGATATTATTGTAGTCAATGCCAAGCTTTCGTAAAACATGTTGTGCATCATCACGAGACTCAGGCATGGTATTTGCAAGTGGTAAAATATAATACTTCAGTAACCTGAAAAAAAATCATAAAACACATTAAAAAAGCACAAATGTTTTTAATGATAGTGCCGAAAAGAAATCAATGAAGCATATGTACAAGGTATGTAAACAACTCGGTCACACTCGCATCGCTTCACCCGTATTTTGCTTGCACACTTAGGAGTGCAAGCAATGTCTTTAGGTGAGATACTCGGCACCCTATAATGGTATGGATGCTTCCTCTCTAAGTGGATCAGAAGTCTCGACATCCATGGGCTGATATCAATGCATTGATCATTGCCTCCATCTCAAGCTCCAAGATTGTAGGTAAGTCTGGAAGGTTGCCTGTCTCCTCTGGTATTGATGGTATAGATTGGATAGTATCTTCCAAGTGGTGGATTGGCTCAAGCACTCCATCCATCGTATGCCCTTGAACTCTTCTAACTGGCTGCAAAGGGTGCACTCCTTGGGATGAGACGTCACCTCCCTGGATAGAAAATTTGCCAGCCACACCCAATGTTTTTGTATATGATATTTAATTAGCTTGCGAATACAATGCATGATTGATATACACTTTTCTTACCGTTTGCTCAAAATCTGAGATCGCTTGATCAATGATCTCAGATTGAAACTCGCCGAAGCGTCGTTCATGTTTTATAGACAATCGACGTTTTCATCCAATTTCCAGCTTACATTGAGAGCAAGGACATGGGACATGCTTGTTAAGATACGCCTTGCGATCTTGAACATCACGACCTTCATCGTTTTCCATTTTGTCTATGTTACAACAAACAATTTGTTTTTGTTATCATACTTTTTTTCTTTCTTAAATTTTTTGAGAAGGGATTTCTTATCTTGTAACTCAACAAAATTAACGTATGTAAAGTCTCCACCCACCCACAAATTAACGTATGTTGAAGTGTTTCCCGTCTCGTGGTATTGCATCAGACCTCGCCACCACTCTCTCTTTGCTTTTTATCTATTCATTCTCTTCTCTCCTTCCATCTCTCTCTCTCTTTTTCTCTTTCTTTATTATGTTATATGTTTATTCCCTCTCTCACGTTCCTTCTTCCTTTTTCTCTTCCTCTCCCTCTGTCATTTCCTTTAACAAAACATCTCTCTCTCTCTACCACTACCACTACCACTACCACTACCACTACCAAACCACCACAATAAACAAGAAAATAAGAAAAAAAAACAACAACAACTACTACTACTGCTACAACAACAGTAACAACAACAACAAACAAGAAAAGAAGAAAAAACTACTACTACTACCACTACTACAAAAACAACAACAAACAAGAAAACTAAACAACAATAAACAAGAAAACAAAAAAAACTACTGCTACTACAACAACACAAACAATAACAACAACAACAAACAAGAAAATCACTACTACTACTACTACTACTACAACCACGACTACTACAACTACGATTACGACTACGACTATAACAAACCACTACCACTACAATAAACAAGAAAAGAAGAAAAAACAACAACAATAACTACTACTACTACAATAACAACAAACAAGAAAAGAAGGGAAAAAAAAAAAAACTACTACTACTACTACTACTACTGCTGCTACAACAAACAAGAAAACTAAACAACAATAAATAAGAAAAGAAATAAAACTACTACAACAACAACAACAACAAACAAGAAAACTACTATTACTACTACTACAATCACGACTACGACCACGACTAGGACTACCACAACAACTCTCTCTCTCTACTACTACCATTACCACTACAATAAATAATAATAGAAGAAAAAACAACAACAACAACAACTACTACTACTATTACAACAACAAAAACAAACAAGAAAAAAAGAAAAAACTACTACTACTACCACTACTACAACAACAACAACAAATAAGAAAACTAAACAACAATAAACAAGAAAAGAAAAGAAAGGAAAAAAAACCAATAATAAAAAACAAGAAAACCACTACTACTACTACAATCACGACTACGACTACGACTACCACAATAACAAATCACTACCACTACCACTACCACTACAATAAACAAGAAAAGAAAAGAAGAAAAAACTACTACTACTACTACTACAACAACAACAACAACAAATAAGAAAACTAAACAGGAATAAACAAGAAAAGAAAAAAAACTACTACTGCTATAACAACAATAAACAAGAAAACTACTATTACTACTACTAGTACTACTACTACAATCATGACTACGACGACTATGACCACAGTTACGACTACCACAACAACAACAAAAAAGAAGAGAAGAAATTAAATAACAACTACTACTACTATCACTACCACTACCACTACCACTACTACAACTACCACAACAACAACAAACAAGAAAATAAGAAATTAAACAACAACTACCACTACCGCTACCACTACCACTACCACTACCACTACCACTACAACAACAAATAAGAAAAAAAGAAAAGAAGAAATAAAACAATAACAACAATAACAATAACCTTTCCCTCCCTCCCTCTCTCCCTCCCTCTCCCTCTCTTTCTCTATTTCCCTATTATGTTTAATGTTTTCTCCCTCCCTCTCTCGTTCCTTCTTTCCTTTTCTCTCTTCCTCTCTCCCTCTCATTTTCTCTCCCTCTCTTAATACACATGATTTTTAATAAAAACAAGTAAAAGAAAAAGAGAAAAAACAAAAACAAAGCAAGAAGGAACAATACACTCACCGCAAAGGCCCGAGAATGGATTCTGCAGCTCTTCTTCGCGACGACGGCTCCTCTTTGCCCTCCGTACACACTTTCTCCTCTTCTTCGCAAACGGCGGCGGTGGCGGCGAGAAGCTTTCCTTCTCCCTCTTTCTGTCTTTCTCTCCCTCTCCCTCTCAAATGCAAGATGGAGTTCGCTCTCCCTTTCACTCTCTCTTTCATTCGTTTGTGCAAAATAACGCGCTTGGGTTTCAGCCCGCGTTTTTTCATCTAAGCACCGTTGCTATTTGCGTTGCATTTTCGATGCAAATAGTGACGTCGCTATTTTGTGTCGGAAAGGGCCGTCACTATGCCTCCGTATCCTTGTAGTGAGCTTTGATAGCTACCTAAACAGAGGAGCTTAAATTAGCTTACACCACCCTAGAGCAGAGTAACATTCAAATTCAACAACTTAGCAATTAGTTGGTTTAGTCACGTTCTTCTTCGCAAAGTCCTACTGTGCAGAAAGTTCCTTATTTATTCCCTGCGGACTTAGTAGTTCTTCAAAGAGAAGCCACATTATGCCCTTTGTTCTAGGCTAAAGTTGAAAGGCTTCAATCTAGAATGGATTTATTATTGTCTTCATTTGAGCAGTTTCAAGAATATGTTCCTTCAGATCACTATTTTTTTGTGCACTATGAGCAAAAGAAGTTGTCATAAGTCCTTCTATATTAAGCTCTCAACAATGGATCTACCTCTTCCAAAGGATGGATAGAGTAGGGCCTGGTCTTTTGACTTGTTGACTAAAGTAGTCCAAATGGTTTTTGAAGATTTTGTGACTTCTGATCCTATGCTAATGTCTTACATGTATTTGAGAGGTGATTTGTTGATTCCAGATGATGAAGATTTAGCTTGGTACATTGGAGATGTGGTACTACAAGATTCTTTATATGTCAGACATTTGGAGTTGTGGATAGATGAGATGTTTCAATGTTATTCCTCCAAACTGGCTGAGTGCCTTGAAATTTCATGGCATATAATGATTGACCCTATGATCTTGAATCAAAGACAAAATAAAGCCTCTATTCATATGTGCAACATTAACCAATTGAGGATAGATCTTTTAACCTATCTTTCCAAACAATATCCATTTGATTCCTCTTTCTTTGATACTTACCATCAACGATTTGCCTTAGGTCCATTAGTTCCTAGCTTAGTTTATTATCAACAGATGGCCCATAGATATGATGCTTAACTTTCTCTTTATAAATCCAACTCAACAGTGATTTTACCTCTTCTTTTTTAACCTCAAGGTGCCCCTCAAATTTTGATCTTTACTTATTGTACTTTCATTGAAGATGGTGTTTTTTCCCCTTCTCTGTCTTGTCCCTCACCATCTATACATATTCCTTTCACTTTTTCTACCTATATTTCAACACATTTTTTGATAAATTCTCCTAAATTTTTAGCTAATCCCTCTTTAGCTCATTCCTCATTTTACGATTTTGCCTACGTGTCTCTTCATCCTCTTTTACTATTCCCCTTCCATCTCCTACCACTTCTATTCCTCAACCCTCTCAATTGGTTAATAAGTATACAGGGTTCGATCAGAAGATTCCTACATGACAAGGATGGAGCTCAGTTGATTCTCTTATTGGAACTCAGATGAATTGGCCATTAATTCCAGGCGAGTGGATGACTGCTAGTCAAGCATATCAGAATTATCTACATTTTTCTCAACAACATTCACAGTCTACAAATCCTTCAATGAGATTGACAACTCACTTTGCTTGGTACCTAGCATATATGCATAGCCATTCACATAGTGATCCGAAGGTCATTCCAAAGTTGTGCATGAATGTGAATGTGAATATTGATTCCCAATAATTAGATGTATTGTATTCTCATGCCCTTTGTTTGTCTAGAAGATACGTTGTCTTGCTAGAGAGGATGTGTTGCCTCCAATTTTTCCAAAATCCTCCAAAAACTTTTGTGGATGAATCCTTATCTATGGATCATTTTTGGAATCACCAAGCCTTCGAAAGGGATCATCTTCACTGATACCTCTAGATGTATCTTTTATGATTCATAATGATATATCTCTCTATTGGAGGTGCCATTTAGATGGTTGTTTTGTGTTTGTGTTGTGATAATTTCTATGTGATGGGTTCATGGTGGTTGAATATTTGATTTGTTCGAGAGCTATATTTTTGGAGATTTGTAGTGATGGTGATGGTGGATGGATAGCTCAAGATGCAAAGATGTAGAATCTCTTATAACATAATATTAGCGAGTTTGGGAATCTCTCAATTGATACCTCGATAACATGCCTATAAGTTTCTCAAAACCATATGATGTGACCTATCATTGGAAAGTGCTTGAGAAATGGAATCTATTGAGTTATAGAGCACTTGATTTGGAGTTTTAGTGTTGAACTTATGATAAATCCAAAGATTTGACCATGTGTCCCAAACTTATGGAAAATTTCCATATTTTCCAATATGGTGTTTTATATCCTTTATGAATTTGCTATGATTTTTCGTTGTTTATAAGATGTGTTAATGAATAAAGAGTTTTCCTTTCATTGTATTCTTTATTAGATGTAGGTTATAAGTTGGGTTCATGGTGGTTAGATGGTTTATTAAATATGCTAAAGAAGATCAAGTTGAGCTCTTTGATGAACTTGTATTCCATTTTTTCTTAGGTCGTGAGGGCGCTCCCTCATTAAGTGTGGGGATATGTTGAATGCTAAAATGACTTATTTTTTTGGTTGATTTTTGTTGATTTTGAGGGCTGAATGGTTGATTTTTTATGGATTTTGAGTGATGTTTAGTTGTTTTTGAAGTATTTGAGAGTTTTTTGGATGAGGTTGGTTATGTTTTGGAAGCTCATGACGTTTTTCAGTAGAGATATGAGGCTATGTGATGTTCTGTAAACTAAGGTTTTGATTAGTTCTAATAGCTTCTATTTTGTTTTGTTTTTCTCTATATAAATCATGGAGTAATAATTGATGAAGTTTGAGGTTTTTTGAAAGCTCATTGAATGGTTTTTGATGGGTTTGAATGATTTAAGTTGATCTGGATGCTTTTTGTTGATCTTCTATAACCCTCTGTTGAGCTTCAGTAGAGTCTCTGTTCCTGTTCCTGTTCCGTTCTATATGCCTCTGTAAATGTTCTTTGAAATGTATGTGAGACTTTGGGAAAGTTTTATAGTGGCCCTTGAAAATAGGTGAATGTAAGTTCAAAAGAGCTCAAGGAAGTAGAAGAAGTAGCTGTTGTAGACTTAAGAGAAGACTGGAGTGAAGTGATAGTAGTGAACTATGAAGAGTCACTATAGTGGCTTTGGTAACCTTTCATATTAGGCACACTTCTTGGGAGGGGAATCCATGACCAAAGAAGGGTTATTGTGAGGGATTATTGAGTATTTTAGTGAGGAGATAATGTACTATTGAGAGAGAGAGAGAGAGAGAGAGAGAGAGAGAGAGAGAGAGAGAGATCCAATTCTATACAAAACAATATATCTACATATGAGAGATTGTGAGAGAAAGCTATGAAACTTGGAGGATGAATCATATGTGATATATTTCCATTCAAAGTGGAGTATTCTTTTGTGTTTTCAATGTCTATTAATGAATTCTATAAAGAATAAGAAGAGAATGATGGATTTTGTCAAAGTTAAAGCCTTGGGAGAATTGTTACTATGAAGCTGCGTGAAGATTTCTTGTTCTTGTTGTCTTTTCTTTGTTGTGATTACATAAACGATCAAAAAGATGGTTGTTGATAGTATAAGATAGATTTTCTTGCAGTAGAGACCCCGTTTCCTTGGTGTTCCTTTCGAGGTTCCAAACACTAAATCCTTTTTTCCTTTTGCTGACTTTTTTTTTTCATCCAATCATTCTTTAAAAAAAAAAAACTAAATGCCACCCTCAAGAAGACAAGGCATTGGTCCTAGGTTTGAAGCATCCCCAGGAATCTACCAGGTCCTCGTAAGGCAATGAACATTTTCTCTTGGAATTTTTCTCTCTTTATTTTTTCATTTATAGGGCTTAGAGCCCCTTTTTACACATCTCCATATCTTATATATATTTTAGAAATATTCATTATTTGTTCTCTTATATTTCGATAGGCTTCCCTAACTACCTCACTAGTAATAGGGATTCCCAAAAAAAGAGGTCTACCAAGCTAGCAGAATAGGGTCACTAGGACTACTCACAAAAATAGCTCTTAAAATGCTTGAAAATGTCTTTACAGAAGGTGGACTACTCACAAAAATAGCTCTTAAAGTGCATGATAATGTCTTTATAGGAGATGGACAACCTCTGAAACCTCCCAAGACACATCGAACCCAATCATGGGACTTCATGCCTTGAATGCTAGTCCCCAAAAAAAGAAAATTCTCCACATATATATACATATAAAGCATAAAGAGAAAAAACTCGCAAAGGAATGACATTATCTGGACTTGGCTACAAGAAGCTTCAGTGCAATAAGAGGCTCTCTCCAAGTGCTCTGTTGAATCCGTTTAGTGCAGCATTAAAATAAAATACCATTAACCACACCGCATGAAATAAACAAATGGCTCTCTTGGCCTAATGAGATAAACCATTTCACTACAAAATAAATGACAATCTTGGTCTAATGAAACATGAAATTAAATCCAATAGGAATAGCCCTCTTGGCCTAATGAATACAACTATAAAGCACACTAGGCAAAATACTACTATTGAAAACAAATCCTTGGTCCCCACATAAACCTTATTGAAACACAAAACTAGACCAAAGGGATAGCCATTCAAGCCCTACACTAAATGCATTAATTTATTAGCTAAACCCCTGGATAAATAGCAAGGGGAATCGAACGAAAATACCGTTGAATGATCCAATGCATCCATGATAGAATAGAATGATAGTCAATCGCTACCTGACTCATAACCATACCCATTGGCAGCCAAAATAGGACATGTCAGCAAAAGTAGTCCCTATAGTATCTTTCGGATAATATCAAAAGAAAATTGTTAGAACCCCTTAGGACCATAGTTAAGAAAGATATCTTTAACAAAGGCATAATTAGCCAGGGAGTTTGCAAAGTGATTCCATTGCCTCAAAGATCTCAAGGGTGCCCAAGGTTGGAAATTCACTGTCTTTAAGTTCTCAAGGGTGTCCAAGGTTGCATGATGGTATATCCTTAGAATGGGATCTCTCACACTATAGGTCCCATTCAATTGATTGATTTGTGAGTCGTTTTTCACAAATAACCAATGAATATCATCACATCCAACTAGATTCAGCTCCATAAGCAATGCCTTGTATTTTGCCATATTATTTGTAAAACCAATGTCTAATACACAACCATTATTAAAACCACTTGAGGATGGGGATATTTGATGGCAACCCCAACACTTTCATAATTAGCAAATCCTTGAGAAACTCTATCAAAATGTAATGTGTAAACCACAACTTCATTAATGTAACCTATCATGGTAATCAACCTACTCATACTTATGATAATCAAAGTCTAATGGAGAGAGGGGATGTACGACAGGTACAATTCCTCCTTCCTCATTGAACTCAATAAGGATGCTAGCAGGAACACTATAACAATGGTGGCAATAGACTTGAATATCCCATGTAAAATATCTATCTTGCTACTCAGTAATGTGATATCTCTTACTCCACCATATCACTTTACCTTGGTGGTAACGTTGCTCTAAGTATGGATGCTCAAGATAAGAAATGATTTTCCTTATCCAATAGTCTTGATACCATCTATAAGTTTAAGGTTAATCCCCAAAGGACCTATAAAGGCACCAAGTCCAATGTTATTTCTTATACATAATAGGGCTTCAATTTATTGAAGTTTACTTTACTTTTGATTTTTCCCATCTAATAGTTTTGATATTCTCTAAAGTTTAAGCTTAATCTTGAAGGACTTGCAAAGGCACCAAGTCCAACATCAATTCCTATAAATAGTAGTGCTTTAGTTGATTGAATTTTACTTTAGTTTTTAACTCTATCCCTTGCAAATTTGCTAAGAGGACTATAGAGCCATTTTTTCCTATACGAACAACCTTACAAGGACTATCCCATTTGGGTTCCAACTTACCTAGAAAGAACTCACGATGGGCATCATTGTATAATACCAATTAATCCATAGAAAATTTATGCTTCTTGGGCCAAAGGTCACGAAGCATTTTCATTTGCTTCTTTTCTACTTTTTGATGTAACAAATCTTGTAGCCTAATCTCATCAAGATGTGCAAGGGAAATGAACCTTTCTTTCAATGCTTCCTCTTCACCCAAAGAATAGTTTAGAATAAACCTTACTGTAGGTAGCTCAATCTCCAAAGCTAAAACATACTCTTTTCCATATACTAATTTAAAAGAGGTGTGCCCTATAGCTCTTTTGAATGTGGTATTATAAACCCAAACAACCACATACTTCGTATCCCCAATCACACTTACCCTCAAATACAATCTTGGATAAAATCCCCACAAGTTGATTATTATTACTCTCTACTTGCCCATTAGCTTGAAAGTTATAAGGCATAGTTGTATTATGTTTAATCTTCAGAGCTTCTATCAAAGCCTCAATCACTTTATTCAAAAAATGTGTCCCACGATCAAACACAAGCTTATCAAATGGACCGAAATAACAAACAATATGTTCCAAAATAAAACTAACTGCTTCTTTGGGGTCTCAAAGCTTTCTGTGCAATCAACTATTTAGGAAAGTGCCCTCCACAAGTGGGGTCATGACACTCTTTCAAGATAAATGGAACCTCATTAGGCATGACACATTGGAGATAAACATCATCAACCTCTTGCTAATATAGTGTTCCTGCAAAGGCAAATTTCAAGGCTTGCTATCTAATTTTTCTCTTTTTAACCTTTTGACAAAGAGGTTCTAGTCTCTCATGTGGATACATAGCGCATTCAAGGAGCATACTGAGATGGAATTGAGGCCGTATCAGTTTTGAATGGACCCTCGAGGTCATTGCCTTCAGCCAATACTTTCTTCGGCTCCTTGAAATCTAGCTGACATTCAACAATGCCCTACAACTTTGATGGCTTACTCGTAATTTCATAATCAAACTCTTACAAAGTAATCCACTACTTCGCTAGGTAGCCAAGCAATTGTAACTTATTCAAAAATAGCCTCAACCCCTCTGCCTTCGTATAAAACACTATCTTTTCATACATGATGTAGTGCTTGAATTCTTCCTTGCAAAGACCATCCCAAGTCATAGTTTCTCCATATAGGTATAATTAACCTTGGACACCCAATTTGTGACTTGCAAATACAATTGGATGGTACCACTTCTCCTCCCAAATCTGGGCTAAACAACAGCAACTAATACTATACATTGTAGCCGCAGAAAACACATAAAATATCTCACCCATTTTAGGTGCTTTTAGGACTGGTGCTTTTGCTATTTCTTGCTTCACATTCTCGAAGGATACTTGACACAAATCACTCCAAAAGAATAGACAACCAAATGATAATAGAATCATCAATGGCAATGTCCTCTTAGCTAGTGTATTAATAAATTATCAATAATATCGGATTGATGATAAAAATCTATACACTTCTTTAGGAGTACATGGCAAACTCATAGCAATGATAACCTTTATCTTTCCACGATTAGTTGCAATACCAGTTCAACTAACTACATGGCCCAACAACAATCCATAGAGCACTGCAAGGAAAAATTGCCTACACCGCTTGAAATATTTTCTCAAAATAATCAATTGTCTCTCCCTTTTGGTGGTTGTCCCCAAGTCATCAATAAAGACTTTCAACTCCTTTGGGGAAATATCACCAAAAGTTTTATTAGCCATATGTTACCAAGACCTCGGTGCATTACATAAGCTAAAAGCAATGACATGATATGCAAAGGTCCCAAATACAATGATAAATGTCATTTTCTACTTATCTTCCTCTGTGATAGCCATTTGGTTATAATCGACAAAGCAATCCATAAATGAATAAATTTTCCTACCTGCTAACTATTCTAGAATTTGATCAATGAATGGCAATGGATAGTAATATTTAATTGTTTGTTTATTAAGTTTCCTAAAATCTACACAAAGCCAAATTTTATTGTTTTTCTTTTCCTTGATAACTACTGGCGAACACCACTCCATGTGTTGTACAGGAAATATTAGGCCATCCTTATGCAATTTTTGTAGCTCCTCAAATAGTTAGTCCCTTATTAGTTCAAAAAGCATATGCCTATGTTTTTGTCAAATATGATAGCTACCTTTCTTCAAGGGAATAGTATGCACATCTAGACTAGGATGAATATCCCTAAAGTCATTATAGCTCGAGGCAAAAAAATATCACATAATTCTTGAATCTAGGATACGTAGTCCTTTCTCTCTTCCAGGCTAAGCATAGATCCTAATTTAATTGGCCATGGATTATCTAACGTACTGAGATCTACCTCAATCACATCCATGTCTCTGATCGTGTCTTCAACTTTGACTCATTCAAAGTCACCTAGTAGACATATTTTGTAGTGGACCGCTCTCTTGATTAATCTCTTTGACAAAGTCTCACTATTAGAAGGATCCTCTAATGCATCTAATTCTATTGAAGATAAGGGTACTCTCTCACTTTGGGGAGATTCAAGATATGCATCCAATATTATGCTTTTGGAAATTCTACCAAAAATCAAATGACCAGTGGGTATATTAACTTGATAGTCAGATTGTAAGATCTATAGCATTTCTAACAATACTTGATAGCTTGGGTGCCTTGCAAACCTAATAACTCTAAAGTTAAAAATGATTCCACATTAGCAATAGTCATATGGACTTTGGTGATACAATCTTCTGGTTATCTTAAACTATCATTAGCCATTTGAAGAATTGTGGAACATCCTTTTGGATTTCTAGTCCTAGCCTTTCCATCAATTCTAAACTCATAATATTGATGTAGGGTCCCGTATCCACAATGGCATGATCTAGTAATATGCCATTGACATATGCTACCACCCTTGGACAATGCTTTTCAACATGTTCGAACTAGTCATCTCCCACACAAGCTATTCCCAAGGGCTTGATGATATACATAGTGTGAAGAATCTTCTTAAACTCTTTACGCACTCTTGGAGATAACTTGGTCAACTGCAAGAGATTCATATCAGGCTTTATCTCACAATGAGAATTGGCTAAATAATTCTTTTGATAATTAGCAATGATTCTCTTGTTCCACCAAACCATTTTTCTCTTGGTTGCTGAATAGGCTTAGGGAACTCTTTCTTGACATTTACCTTGTTTTTTGGCAGTTCCTTATTGGAGTCAACTTTGCCACCAGTAGCTTTTAAAGGATTGGATTTCACATGCGGATTAAGAACTTGCATTCCCTTATCATCCTGTTTAGGCTTGTCTCAATAGGTTTTTCATGATCTCTACCACCTTCTTTAGCCTTATATCCTCTTGTGATGGCTCGTAGATTGGAAGACTCAGTGATTTTAACATATACAACTTTGATAAGGTTGACACCACTACCACTGGGTAGCTTTTATATGATAGCTTTTTCTCTCTACAATATTTTATTTGGTCCCTCATCCTACTGAAGGTTATTTCCTTGTGCTCAATAATTAATTGGACATGGCTGCTTATTCCCTTGCTAAAAAGAGCCAATATTACTCCAACAAACACTAGCTAGATGGCTAGACTTCTCACATATGTGGCATTTGACATTAGGATAGTTCCTTGGAAAGTGTTGACCACCATACCACTCACAACTAGATCTTGATGGACCACCCTCTTCAGAATGTTGACTTCCTATCAAATTTTGTTGCTTCTTTAAGAAATTAAGCACCACAACTATTTGTCTATATTATTCCATTATTATGTTGGTATAATGCTTCATCATGTCCTTGACTTTACCAAGAACATTTGACGTGGACTAGACTCATAATTGTGATCATCTACTTGTCTTTTAGCTGGCCTAACCACGTGATTAGGGATCGACCACTGATTAATTGACATGACATTAAGGTTTGTCATTTGGCTTTTATTATTTAGTGGAACCATTTAGCTAGCCATTGGCATAGCAACATTAAGAGGAGCCAGCAACGTGGGCATATTCTGCATTATCCTTCCTCTTCCATTCAAATTGGTAATATGTGTACTAGGACTTCCATTAGTCAATGCCAAATTAGTCAATGCCACATTATTTCTAGGACCTAGACTTGAATTCTGGTTTACCCTAAATTCATAGGCATCTTATAATTGGGACTCTACCTCCTCTACTTATGTAATAGTAGTATCTATAATAGCAAGAGCAACATTACTCAATTGCACTTGGATATTGAGTCTAATCCATGTAAAAAATACAACAATTGGACATTAGATGGGATGGGAATAGAGGTTTACAATTTGCGAAACACCTCTTTTAGTTTCTTTGCATAAGCTTGAGCATTCTCATGGGATTTTTGACATGTCACATTCAAAACACATAACCAATATTGACCACCTCTCTTAGGGGCAAACTCTTTTCGAAACTTTGCAAAGAATAAATCAATTATGGTTATGATTCCAGCTTCCAAGCCATGATACCACATTGTAGCTCTTCCTTTTAATATCATATTGAAAAACGTCATGAGATGTCCTTCATCTTGAATTTGGCAATCGAACATTAATTTATGAAAATCATTAATGTGAAGTTCCACATCTTCCTTTGCTAACCCATTAAAGATGCATAGAGGGAAACCTAAGGCTAGTAAATCCTATGCTCCTATAGGTATTACAATCGGTTGCACCATCATGACAATCGAATTTGCTCTAGGGATCTATATTGGTGGGGTTATACTTTCACTCAAAATAGATTGACTTTTCATGGAAAGGGAAACACTAGAGCTTTCTCCCTCCCCCCTGATGGACTAATTGGGATACTAATTGGGTCAACTAGACCAATCTTCTCAAGGAGATCTGACTACTATGCTTAGGAAAATATCTCCAAATGACCTTTCATTGAATCTCTTTCTTATCATTGAATCTCGGCTTGAAGGTATCTATTAGGAAATAACGGATCTATTTCAATACCTTTTGGCATAAACTAATTGATTAGTTTCTAATTAACCAAGATTTAGAGACCGCTACTTATTAGCGTTTGACAAATGTACCACTCATTAGGACCTAAAATAAACATGACACTAGCTCTAGGGCTCTAGCCAGAGGCCTCCTATGCTCATCAAACCACCCTCATAGTCTCTAGGCTAAGAGTGTTTGGAGATTATACACTACTCTAAATAAATCACGTATTTGTATCAATTTGTAGTCCAGTGTTTTTCCCTTTCCAACTCCAACAAAGGGAATATCCAAACATACAGGTGATCAAGACCTTGATTTACATACACAAAGAGCTCCTCTAAGCAGTGTGCTGTGGCTTCTATGTCTCTCCTATACCTTGAGGATTGGCTTGAGGATATGCCATCTTACACATAGAGCACAATGGTGATAGAGTCCTCTCATAATATAAATGTAATAATCCGAGAGACTGTATATATTTCTAACTTAATATGTTCCCTAAGATATCGCACTACTCTACAACAAATGAAAATCTTACACTCTGAACGTTGGTTGTCACCTAGATATACAATTGCAATGCATCCAAGAATTGATATTCTAATACCATATTTAAATTGCATATGCAAAGTATATGGCACTTTGTGCTCAAACAACTTAACTAAAAACCAACCAATATGAAGTATCTAAACAATCTTTTCATGATTTTTTTCTACTAGCATTGTGTGCGGTGTTGCTAAGGAATAGCACTGAGTTAACACATGCTATTGAATCCCTTAAGACTTATATGAATCATGGCCTATATGCTAAGATATGTAAAGAAATTAGGAACTTAATCAAATATATTTCCTTTTCAGTCTCACACCCCCTACCGTGTATGTTTAGATTGCTTGCACAAAAATAGGGAGATTTTGTAACAATTTTCTATAGGAATAAGCTATAAAACATTCACTTTAATATATAAATAAAGGGAAACTAAGGTAAACCCTCATGCTTTACCTTCATTATACATTCATAAATATTTTTTAAAATTTTTATCATTTTAAACATATAAATTATTTTTAATTTTTTTTCTCTTTATCTTACTATTTTTCATTTATTTTAAAATAAATTATTTTTTAGTTTTTTTAATTTCTATGACCTATTGAAGTATGGCCATTTGATCCCCAAAACCCAAGAACAACACCATTTTCCATTAAATCTCGTGTTTTCGATTTTGTAGTTTTATTATTTTTAATATACAAGAAAAAATGAACGAATTTCTAAAAGTACAAACATCAACAAATATACTTCAATAATTTCTAATAATCTTTCCACCATATGTACTAACGATTCATCAATAAAATTAAATAAGAGTCGCTTACTCTAAAATTCGCATATGTACGTCTCATATTTTGAGAAATGGAGTTGTTGATGCTAGTTTCTAGCTACAATTGATGTATCCAAATCACTTGATCTAGGTTTCATTATGATTTCAAACCATTGTCCATTCACCCATTCATCAAATCAACTCTCCGTCTCTCTCATATGTAGCCATGCGAACAAGGAAGAAAGAGGAGAGAGAAAGATTGAAAATAGGCATTTTAATTTATTGTGTCATTTTATGCGAGGATTGATGTGACGAAGAGTGAGAAATTAATGAAACTCAAGCCCAGGAGCATGAAGTGATCATTGCAATTGCAAAAAGTTAAATTTTTAATGGAAGAAAGGGGTGCTGAAAAAAACACGCCCCCTCCCATCTCATGTAGTTTTTGTGTGTTTTCTCCTTTTAAATCTGAGAGCATATGTCTAACATGAGTGAGCAAGCCCACAAATGGAAAAGCACTAAAGGAAATAACCACCACAAGTGTGTCTATCTTTTCACACTTGACTCAAAGTGGTTTTGTCCTAAAGGGAGAGGTAAATGACCCTAGAATCACGATCTATCTGGACGAGCAGCTTTCTATAATAAAAAACTATCACCTAGGCCTCCGTCATGACCTTTTTGACTCTTGGATCCAGTAGGCTGCTTCATAATGATGACAAACCTTGCAGCCATTAAATGGGGGGGTCAAATAGAGTCCAATTGATGAATGACGGACACTTGCATTGGATTCCTGGTGTCAAAATGCATCTAAAAAAAACTCCAGCTCCTTGATCCATAACCATTTCATTTTGCACCAAAAATGTCTCTTTTATGGGTCATGAGCTTCTTTTGCACTTGAATTTGGGCTTTAGAATTAGCTCTCAAGAGATCGGGTGGTTGTTCATCTTCTTCACATTTTTTATTATGGATCAAGTACTTGTGGATCAAATTAGGATATGTGGAATAGAAGATGTGGATCGAGTACCATTACACAAACTGTGGAGCCACAATATCGGGCTTTCACTTTGTAGTATTGAGGAGAAGGTAAGGCGATGAGCTCACTGCAATCTCCTTAGATTGTTTGTGCTTGCTTTTGCATGGTTTGGGAGAAAAATGGATAGATTGATGAGTGTAAAGAATGTATAGGCTATGTGAGAGAGAGCCATTTCTAAATTTGATGAAACACTTGAAACAATAAGTATTCGATCATGTTCAATAGTCGGAGCTTTTCAATATTTTGGTTCCATTGTTGAGACACAATCAAATCATCTACGAACGCTGACATTCTCTTCATCATGCATTGGAATAGAAACAATACTCTAAAATGGAATTAGAATCATGAACTCCAAAATGGAATAGGAGTGAAGCTCAAAACGAGTGTAAGATAGAGTAGAACCGGATGGAGTAGGAGATATTAGATGATTTTAGATTGAAAACTTAGATCTGAGATAGATTAGTGTGAGTAAGCATAGATTTAAAAGAAAATCTCTTAGAATTTAAAAAAAATAAATTTTTTAATTTTTTGGCTTCTATTTTACACCTTGTGGAATTATAAGGGTTTGCTTGTGTCGGGGATACACGTGATGTGCCTACTCCAACCTGTATTTACTACACACACCATGACTGCACACTTGTATAGTGATGATGATATCTACCCATCATTATTATATTATTATTTATTTTTTCAATAACTATTGAATAAGAAAAGGTTGTGAGTATGGGAGTTTCCAGATATGGTTTCTCTCACTCTCTCTTGCTCTCTTGCTTCATCCACCAAAGCTCTTGCTTTGCCATTGCCTCTAGTTATGTACTTCCACTCAAACTGTACCTTTTAATTGGTATTGGAAAGGGCATTTAAGTATCTTCTTCATTCTTTGCTTCAGCCTAGATTTAAAGCTTCAACTCAAGGTTTCATGACAGTCATTGTTTCTTCCTCCTGAGGTATGCATTGATTCGTATTTTCTCTTGGTTTGTTCCAGCTTGCTCACAACTTGTTGAGAAGATTTTGAAGGCTTAGCTAAGCCTTTTTGAGTACTTATTGAACTAAGAAGTAGGAATTCTATCCATTTTGGCTTGATACAAAGCATCCTATAAAAGTCATGGATACTTATGGCAACTTGATAGTGCTTTTATGTTTTGTCCATAACTTTTGCATACGATATTAGATTCAAGTGTTCTATAGCTAGATCCGAAGAGCATGACGAGAGCTACAAATTTGAGTACTCATAGAGTTAATTTTATACAATTTTAAGTTTCTATTTAACAAAAAATCAAACAATTTTGGTTTGGATAGAAAGCGTATGATTGGTATGTTTGCTTATCGAAAATGTTTGCAATGTCCAAATAATAAATTGATATTCCTAAAAGGCTTTCACAATGCTAATCAAATCTTGATTAGCTCATTCATTGAAGTTTTTATTATTGTAATAATAGTTTGGGTAGTGAGATTCATGCTTTAAATGGTTATTAGGCCTACATGGTATTTCCTAAAAGGCTTTCACGAATGTTGATCAGAGCTCGATTAGCATTCCATGATGGATCAATGCTAAAAGGCTTTCACGAATGCACTAAGAAAGACAAGAGATGTGATCCTGTGGAAGTGAGGAGAGAAGTGATTTTCCCTTTCTAAGATCTAAAATGACACAAGCTTTCGTGTGGAAGTCAATCTTAAGGTTGAGGCCCAATGCAATCTAATGAACTCTCCTTATCTATGGCTCAAGGTGGTTGCATGGACTATAAGTTAAGAATAGAGTTTAAAAAGCTACTTTTCTTAAAAAAGACATGGTGAATCCATTTTTTAAATATCTCGCAATAGAAAGCCAATCTCTAAAAATAGTCCACATGGATTATAAAAAAGGGAGAGATATTTTATGTTGTATGTTTTTCCATCTAAGCAACACACAAAGAGATATTTCAAAATTTCTATTGCAGAGTAGGTCCTGGAATAGCCATATCTTGCATGAAGATCAACCTTTCCAATCTTGGCACTCAAGTCTCTCTCTAAGAAGAGAAGCTCTTGGAGCCTATAAAAGGGGAGGCTTTCCTTGGGTGTGGAGGAGGTGAAGGAAGCATCACTTTGCGTGCATGCAAGAGGAGGAGAGAAGGCAGTTTGAGTCTCACAAAGTGCTACGGAAGCTCTACTAAAATCAAGTTCCAAGAGGAGACCCCTACACATATTGGGTAGGAGAGAAGGCGCAAGTGCTGCAAAAGCTCTACTAAAATCAAGCTCTAAGAGGAGATCCCTACACATATTGTGTAGAAGAGAAGAAGAGACTCAAGAAGGATCAAAAGGTGCCAACTTCCAAGTTGTGCAAGTGTTAGCTAGTTGTATACCATTCAAGGAACCATAATCTTGTTCCCAAGATCTACAAGTTAAGAACTGGTTTATATGTAACGGAGGAGCTTACTCCTTGTCAATAATATAACTCCATAAGGGGGGGGACTAGCCCATCTTCTAGTCCCTAGTGTGTTGTCAATCTCTCTCTCTCTCTCTCTCTCTCTCTCTCTCTCTCTTTATCTCTCTCTCTCTACATCTTTCTTTTCTCTCATTTGCTCTCTCTCTCTCTCTGCGCCAACATAATATTCACCATATATCTTTTAAGTATATAAGAAGGTCGAGCGTATATCTCGGATCTTATAACAATGGTATCAGAGCAATTCTCTTTACTTTTCTTAAAGTAAACGCAATCCTTGCAAGAAGAAGGTAAAGATGGCAATTGATAAAGTGCCTACAAGTGAGCAATTAAAGGCTCAATTGATAGAGTATAGTAGCTTGTTGGAGATTCCCGAATGATTTCAATTGATTGATAGCTTAAGGGAAAGGGAATAAGCTACTTATGAAGAACCGAATCCTCCAAAAGATGGTGATACTGGAGGAAACACCATTGCATCAATTGATGGTGAAAGTGCAAAGCATCCAATTGCCGAGAAGCTTCCTGGAAGGAAGAAGGACTTTCGGGTCAAGAAGAGTAAAAATACCTCACCTCGACGACTGAGGTGGATAAGGAGAAAGTCATCTCCCTCAACAACCAACTACTCCCATAATTACTCAAGTTCCTCCTTCTCCTCATCATCTTCTAGTTTCTACTCTATTGGTTCTAATTCTCATGCAATCCACAAATAGATAAAGAGGGACCATAAGAGGAGGAAGCTTAAGAAGACTAAGACTTTCAAGTTTTGGGATAAGGACATAAAGTTTGACTCTTACTCTAGTAAGAGAGATCTTGCTAAGGCGTTAGCCTTTGTCAAGCAATTTTAAGTTGCTTTTCTGATGGTAATTTCTCAGAAAAGTCCAAGCTCATGCATGTAGGCATGCACTTGAAAGACACCGCTAGCAATTGGTGGTTGACTCTCATTTTGGAGGGAAGGAAACCTATGACTTGGGAAAAATTCAAGAACAAATTTTATGCTCATTTCTTGCCTCTTGATTTTGAGAATAATGCCGAGAAGGAGTGGGATTGGCTAGGCCAAAAAGAGCATGAGAAGGTCATTAGTATGTGGACAAGTTTTGGTCTACTCTTCTCAAGGTTAATCCTTTCATGGAGATCAGCGATGAAGAGAAGAAAATGAAGTTTGAAGTTGGCCTACTCCCTCATTTACACAAAACCATGAAGATGTATCCACATGAAACCTTATCTCGCATGATGGAGTTTGCCATCATAGTTAAAAGTTTGCATACACCTAGTATATCTCGAAAGTTGGAGATGAGTTCTTATAGAGCTAGACAAGAGCAACTTTATGATCAACCAAGAGACAAGACTAATCAAAGAAGACCTACCTCTATCCATGACCAATATTCAAAGCCAAAGGGTAACAAGAAGAAGTGCAAGTATATCTCACCTTGTGAGATACAAAAGTACAAAGAGGAAGGAAGGTGATTTCTTTGTGGTAAGTTAGGGCATATGAAGCCTGATTCTCCTCACAAAAGGAAGGAAGAAAATGCGATTAAAGATCCTCCTCTACCATCCTCAAATTCTATTTCAGATGTGCAAGCTAACACTCATTCAAATGAGAAGAAGAGACAACTCTTAAAGGGTTGGGGGACACTCAATAATCAACAAGTTTTGATACTCTTTGATCTAGGATCCACATGTAAATTTGTGTCAATAGATATTGCTGAAAGGCTATAAATTCCATTGGATCGATTGCGAACACCAATTGGATTAGGTTCGGTATTTGAAGGACTTACAACCAATTCTACTCCTATCCAAGGGAAGTTGAATCTAAGAATTGAGGATTACTGTGACCATGCAAGAATCTTTTCTATTTGCACCCATTGGTAACTATGATGTTATCGAATTCTTCCTTGCTTTGTGTATTTATTTTATCATTGAAGATAACCCCAGGAAGGGGCACCTTGTAGCCATACAGGGCCTCAAAAGGTGAAACTCCAATGCTAGCATGCGTAGAGTTATTATAGGAAAACTCAGCCAAATGCAACCATGAGTCCCAAGCATGCTGCACATCATGATAGAAATGCCTCAAGTAAGTTTTCAGCAATTTGTTAACCCTTTCTGTCTAACCATCTGTCTATGGATGGTAAGCAGTGGAAGGGGCTAACTGAGTGCCCATAGAGCTGAAAATTGCCTGCCAAAAGTTACTCATAAACTTAGCATCTCGGTCATGCACAATGACTTGTGGTAAGCCATGTAATTTGAAAACATATTCCATGAATTGGCTGGCTACTTGAGAAGCATTATAGTAAGTCTTTGTGGGAATGAAATGGGTTGCCTTTGTGAGTCTGTCCACAAATACATAGATGCTGTCCCAACCTTTCTTGGTCACCGGTAGGCCGGTAATGAAGGCCATAGTGATATGTGTCCACTTGCCTTTAGGCATAGGCAATGGTTGAAGTAAACTAGCTGGTTTTAAGGTGATGTCCTTGTTTTGCTGACAAGGCATGCAGCCCAAGACAAAGTCTTTCACATCTCTCCAAAGGCCCTTCCAGTAAAAGCTTTAATCAATTTTGTCATAGGTCTTAAAGACTCCCAAATGACCAGCTATAGGGGCTGAATGCATCTCCTGCATGATTTTCTACTTTAATGGGGAAGCATGAGGGATGGCAATTCTGCCATTATACCATAAAAGCCTATTTTTCAGCTGATACGAAGAGTTTTCCACACATTGTCCTTGCTGTAATTTCTAAAATACATTACTGAAATCAGCGTCTAATAGGTAAGCCTCCTGAAGCTCATGTATCCAGTCACTGTGTAACTCCATGTTAGCAGATACTTTACATGCCCACATCCTAGACACGGAATCAACCACTACATTGTCCTTCCCACGAGTGTGGGTGATGTCAAAGTCATAGTTCTGTAAGGTGGCTACCCATCTCCTCTGCTTCGAAGTCAGATTTGACTAAGACAAGAAGTACTTGAGTACTCTATGGTCTCTTTTCACTCTAAACCGACTGCCATATAAATAATGATGGCATGAAGGATGGCCATCATTTCGTGATCATAGACATTCATAACCCTCTCATTTTCAACCAGCTTTCGGGTCTCAAAAGCTATGACCCCATGTTCTTGCAGCAAGAGTGCACCAATTCCTCTCCCACTAGCATCACACTGAATGGTGAATTCCCTAGAAAAATCAGGGCATACCAAGATAGGGGCTGAAGTAAGCAAATCTTTCAACTGATTAAAGCTTCTATCTGCCAATGCATCCCAGAAAAATGCTTCTTTCTTTAGCCTATCAGTGAGAGGGGATGCAATAGTGGCATAGTGCCGAATGAATCTGTAGTAAAATGAGGAGAAACCCAAGAATCCTCTCAAAGAGGTAGTATTTGCAAGTGTGGGCCAATCTCTGACACACTGCACTTTCTTTGGGTCAGCTCTAATGCCTGCCTCATTGACAATGTGTCCCAAGTACTCAACCTCAGCCTACATGAACGAACACTTTGTCTCCTTAGCAAAGAGTCTATGCTGTCTAAGTATATCAAATACCTGCGTCATGTGCATAAGGTGAGCTTCCTTTGAGAGACTATAAATGAGGATGTCATCGAAAAATACCAATAAAAATTTGAATAAGTAAGGCACAAGTATTTTGTTCATGAGGTTCTGAAACATGGTTGGTGCATTAGTCAAGCCAAAGGGCATGACCAAGAAGTGATAGAGTCCATGATCAGTCCTGAATGCAGTCTTTATCTCATCCCCTTCATGCATGCATATCTGATGGTAGCCAGATCTCAAATTAATCTTTGTGAAATACTTAGCTCCCTTCAACTAATCTAACAGGTCATCCACCCTAGGAATAGGGTATCTATTCTTGATAGTGATCTTATTCGGATCTCTGTAATCTATGCACATCCTGAAAGTGCCATCTTTCTTCTTGACTAGCAAGACATGTGATGCAGAAGGGGATGAGCTAGACTCACTGAATCCCATATCTACTAAATCCTTGACCTACTTGGCCACTTCTTCTCTTTCACATTTGGACAACCTGTAAGGGGGTTTATTGACCGGCTTGGAATGGGGCTCCAAATCAATGGGATGATCAACCGCGCTCTTGGGAGGTAATGCTGTAGGTAACTGAAACAAGTCACCATACTCCGCAAGTAGAGCCTTAAGGGCTGAATTATCATGATTTTTCGGGATTGATCATCATTTTTCTTGTTTAATTGTAGCAAAAAAATCTGGGAGCATTTCTTGAACTCTTTCTTAAGTTGTTTGGCTATAATAAGCTGAAATTCACTGCTATTTTTAATTCCCTGCAGGTGAACAAGTTGTCCAGCCGTGAAAAACTGCATATATAGCAATGAAAAATCCATGGAAATGGTGCCCAAAGTTTTCAGCCAATCGCAGCCCAACACAATGTTTATTGGCCCCATATTGAGTGCAATCAAATCCACTTTTTGCTCATAATTTTCAGCAAGCTTAATAGATACAACTGGGCATACATGAGTACCAATTTCCTCACTCCCATTGGCCACTTGCACCCTCATTGGTTGCTGTAAATCAGAGATAAAACATTTTAGCCTATCCATGACTGCTCTATTTATGAAACTGTGTGTGCTACCACTATCTACCAAGACAAATACATCTTTCTCGTGAAACTTGCCTTGAAGACGAAGAGTGTTGGGGCTCTTAGATCCTGTCCAAGAATCTAGGGAGATAGTACAAACAGTGGCAGCAGCATGTGAACCATTCTTATCACCCATATTTACATCTATATGACCGCCGGGGTCAAATGGAAAGGTGTCAGCCGGGTCAAAGAATTCTTCTTGTCCACATTCCTCTTCAACCTCATCATTTTTGGCAATGATTGCAAATGCACTTGTATCCTCATGATCCTCATCAGATTCATCAAAGACTAACATGCTATGTACCCTTGCTTTTCCCTTCCTATAAGCACATTTAGATGCATGCTCGACTGTATACTTTTCCCTGCATTTAAAGCAAAGCCCTTTTTCTTTCCTCTCTTTGTAGAGGTCCATTGGGATAGAGCGTTGACCACCAAAAGCTGAAGCATTTTTACCCCTACTGTCCCCTTGTCTATTTCCAGCTCTTCCTTGATTTGCAGTCCTGAAATTACTATTTTGCCTAGAGGCATTAAAGGTGGGGTATGTGGGGATCTTCGGGGTGCTGAATGGCATATTTCCACCACCATAACCTGCCCCAAACTACCTTGGCCTTACAATACTTCTTTGCTATCCAAAATGTGACTGCATAGGTCCTCTTTGCTACCCAAACAGTGGTTGAGATGCCCCTCTTTGTTGTCCATGTTGAGATGAAGCATCTTGACAGTACTTACGAGAGTATCTCTTAGCCAATTCAATAGCTTTGAACAAATGTGATGGACTTTGGGCTGAAACATCAGCCGAGAGTTGGGGATCCAAACCATAAATGTACTTGTGAAGCTTTGCATCGTCATTAACGGACTCAACATACATTGTGAGATTGAGGAATTGGTTTGTGTAGTCACGCACCGTCATCCCACGTTGCTCTAAGCCATACCATTGCCTTGCAAGCTTCTCCTTCTCAATCGGAGATATAAATACTTGAATCATAAGAGCTTTGAATGCATCCCAAGTGTCAACAAGCTGCTGATTTTTCCTCTTTGTGTACTGCCACCACTTGTGGGACAAGCCCTCTAAGTGTATTGTGGCAAAGTGTTTCTTTTGATCGTCATTTCTTGGCATTATGTCAAAGTAGTCTTCAAGCTTCGAGAGCCATTCTTCTAATTCAGCCAGGGAGGACGACTGGCCATTGAACTTTGAGAAAATGATTTTTTCTCTCAACTCCCTTTCATGGTTGGGGGGCTGTCCCATATACCCAAAGTGGGGTTGATCCATTAGGTTTACAAGAAATGATCAATTGAGTGATTCCTTTCAAAAGATGACGAGCACACATAGCTGGCATGGGCGCAGGTGGTGGCTGAAAGTTACTCCTCATCCCATTGTTTATGGGCTCCTCATACCTTTGTGAGGGCTCTTCTTGCTCAAAGCTGATGTTGGGAATGCCCGTTCTTCCCAAAATACATTGGGTACTTGCATAGGCTGCATTCACGGATGGGATGGTTACTCTTTCAGCTTGCATGCAGGAATCTATCCACATTGAGAACTTGATTGCAAGTGCTTCCATGGTAGAGGTCATTTGGCACATCTCCGTCACCATTTGAGCTTGACCTTCCATTACTTCCCTATGCCTCTCCGCATGTCTAGTCTCGTGTGAACTGAGGCTATGATTGAGTGCACTAAGACTTCCCATGGCATGAGAGAGGTCTTCCTCTTCAACCTCAAAGTTGGTTTCATCCCTCGGGGTGTGTGTATCCATTATCTTGCTGAACATCTTCATTTTCTTTGTTTTTTCCCCTGTTACACACCATGTCTAGGTGCAGTCCCGTGAGACTGCCTATCACTGTTTTGGCTATAACTAGCGCTAGACAACTCCGATTGACCTACTTTTTGGTTCAAAATAGAGGCATCAATGCCCTCTTCAAGTTGAGCACAGGCACGCATTTCCAATGTTTATACAAACAATTCTATAATAAAAAATGTGGGACTATTCTGTGTAGTCCAACACCTTGTCTACACCTAGGAAATGCTTGTTTTGGGCTGTAGGTATTTGGTATGCTCCAAGTAGGTATCCAAAACCGAGCAAGATTCTTAGCAAGGCCTGAGGGTATCTCCAAGGTCAGCACCTCAATTCTTGGGAATGGTAACACCTCTGCAAATGCAAGCAATTTCTCTATAGCACCCTAAAACAGTCACAAGAGGGCTGAAATTGGGTTCCACTTCTATTACACTGTGGGATTCACTGTTTGCTTGGCATCATACATCACTTTAGCATCCCTTAGCATGTTTGGCATCACTTCAGCATTACTGAGCACAAGAGTTAGCATTCCCATGACCATATCCAACAAGATAGGCTCTCATACATGCATAACCACTGCCCTTACTACATATATGACTGCATAGGTGTATCCCATGATACATATATCCATCTTCAATCCAAGTGAAGAAATACATTCCCATAAATCACTGCATACATAGCTGCATGTGTATCTAAAGATAAATTTGGTGATACATTTGCTGAAGTACAATCATACATCCCATGCACATAAGAGTGTGTCATGCCATAGTCATCAAAATTTCCATCATGCCAAGTCAATTTCTCAATTTCCCAAGAAATACCTGCACCTACAAACGAGCTTTGGGCTTTGGATCACCGAGAGCTGGACAAAGTTCCCCCGGGCTGGGTTGTGCACCCCTTCAGGGTCTTTGATGGCAAGGGGGGGTCACCCCTCTTTTGTCTTGCCACCTCACCTGGCATCGGGCTTTTCCTCACTCGAAATATACATGGCAGACATTTATTAATTAAACACCCAGCATGAGATGCATTTTAGGAATGGAAAATTTGGCTTTTCATGAAGTGCATGGAATTGGAATTGGGAATAGGGATAGAGAGCTTACTGGCAGTGACTCATTGCCAACTCACCCTTATACAATGGATTTACTAATCAATTCTTGGCTCAGCCAATTCATAAGAAGCCAAACGGTGTATGGGTAAGCAAAAGTATAATCTCAATGAAGCTTCAGTATGAATAAAATCCATTCCAATGCCATAGGATCAAATGAGAATGATTGAGATTAATATTCAGCATGCATACAATGTTTGGGACTCCTATTACCTACTTGGACTCATGCATCCTCTCAAACAAGTGGATAGGATTCAACAAAAGGCTTAATGGGAGAGAATGAGAGCCAAGAATCGGTTACCTTGCGTTGTTTGATGAAGATTGCAGCCACTAATGCCACTTCAGTCCTTCATGAGAGCTCCAATTTGATCCCACATGCTCCATAGCTCCAAAATGGTTGTGATCCGTCAAGAAGAGATGAATTCAAGCTTGGGGGAGAAGGATTCTTCAGTGGGGGAAGGGCATTGCTTGCATAGACCGATCAAGAGAAAGATTCCTTCCAAATGAGCACTCCATAATGCCTTCTTGCTTCCAAAAAGCCTTCAAATCTTGAGAATGAGCTCCAATGTGGCTGTAGCTTGGAGATAGGATGGCTCAGGACCTTCCCATGAAGAGCTCTTGATGAAATTGAAGCTCTACTTCCAGAGCCATGGCTGCCCACAAATGCGTGTCTTCAAATCTTGCTTCTAATCTTCTTCCCATGCTTCTTGATGGCCAAATCTTGAGCTAGGCTTGAAGAGTGAACCCCCGGGACCAAGAAGAGACTAAAATCTTCAAGCTTCTTGAGCTTGATGCCAAGCTTTCATGGTTGCCATGGACTACATATGATTAGGGTTTCTGAAATGGAAGAGAAGTCCAAGAAGATGAGAAAGGAGGCTTCAATCTTGCCCAAATGACTTGCAAGAAGCTGGGAATGAGAGCCAAGGAGAGGAAGCTTGTTGTGATGTCATTTTGGCCCTGGAATCAGCTCGCATTTTGTGCCGTGAAACGGGGGGAGCTGGCTGGAGGGGAGAGGAGGTATCACACAGCACTTCCACCACTTGCCTTGTAGCTCAAAGGCTTAAGGAACCCCTGGGAACGAATGCAAACTTCATGGAAGAGGAAGAGCAAAGTTTGGGGCTGATTACTGACCGGCCAATGACCAAGCCACTTTTAACTGGGTTGTCAAGCCAACTCCTAAGAGTTGTTGCACTAGATAGGTGATTTTTACTACTAACTGCAATAACTCTTCCTAACCTTCCAGATATTTATGATAACCCTTCACTATAGTAGTCCAACTAGTATTCTCTCAATGTCTACAAAATAAATAAGTTTACTTAGTTATTCTATTTTCCTTTTTAATAATTGCTCACATATAGGTCTCTAACTTGGGCACTAGAATTCTAAACCTAGGAAAACTAACCTAGGAGAACAATGGTTTCCCCCCCCATCTTTCAAGGGCGGCTCCTCATAAATTGCTCCTGCCATACTAGTGGCGGTTTATCCATGAAATTTTGATGTTTGACTTTAGAAATATTGTTTCACAACATAGATTCAATAGAATCTATAAGTATATCTTTGTTTCAATTCATTCTTAAATGTTTCCTTCTCTACCTTTTATAAAATTACTTCCTTTTATTTTTTTAAATCAACAAACATTCAAAACAAATCAACTAACGTGCCATAAACCCATAAACTTTAATTCCCCTTTTTAAATGTTTCCCCTCTCCGTTTTGCACAATTCCTCATTGCTATTAATGTTTAGACAATTAATTTATTTTTATTTTCCAATGGTAACGTCCTTTCTTTCCTCTTCTTTAACTAAACATCAATCATGAAAAAAACAAATTCTTTCCACGCTCTTATACGTCCACATACATAGTTCATTTTAAAACCCCAATGTATCCCCTTAATTATCAATTATCCTAGTGGCCCTCCACTCTTAACTCTTTTGATCTCTCAAATAATGTTTATAGAAAATAAAATATAGAATTTCAACTTAGATGCTGAGGCTTCCCCTCATGCCATCAGATGATTGTTTTATTAAATTTTCTGATATTCATAGTTTAAATTTAGGATTATAGTTTTTCCTTGACATAAGCGATTATTATAAAAGACTATTACATTTCTTATTTTTACCACTCCCTATGTTATTGAATAGCACACCACGTATTTTTTATTTTCTCAAAATAAAAAATCATGTTTTTCAATGTAAACATCTTTTAAAGACAATATAATTAAATTGTTTTCCTTTTGTTTAAATTTTGCAAAAATCCCATTGACACATCAAAAATTATTTTTTCAGTTCTCCATGAATAGTATAATTTTTTAAATTGATAGAAAATCCATTTTTTATATGGAAACTGTTATTTTCTTTTAAAAATAAATATTTTTGAATTTTTAAATTTATTGAATAGTATTTAAAAATTACAAAAAAATCAATAAATTTGAAAAATTATTTTCTTCATGGAAAAAATATCATTGCTTATAATTTTTCAATAAAAAGTTTTAAAAAAAATTATTTGTAACATCTTTAAGTCATTTTCAAGCATTTTTGACTATTTTCTAATTTTAGAAAATAGAAACAGGTCCACATAAATACAAATAACCATTCAGCATAGGAAAACAAGTTTCAAGACATTTTCTAAAAATAATAAATTGAGGATTTACTCATGCTATAACCTCTATTTTTGTTAAACGATTTAGGCGCGTACTTGTAAAATCCGCGGGTTATCGTCGCGTCTTTGGAAGCCGTGTCCTCTTTCAGTCCAGTTACGGAAAGTCTAGCTTCCACGCAGTCGTCGTGACCGCGATTTCTTCCTATTGCCCTTGCTCTCCTTCGACTTCTTGCGTGCTATTGATTTTAACAATGGAAACTGCCCTTTAGGGGTTTAAAATAATTAAACTCTTAATTAAGAGTTAATTGGCCATGGCTTTTGTATTCTTCATGTCGATGAATTTAGGGAAGATAATGTAATTATGGATCTTGGCCATCTGATCACGGATTTCTGCGCTTAGATTTGTCGGGTATATTGAGTCTCCACTTTGACCATAAAAAGCAATGCATGGTGATGAAGAAGAATGGTATTGATGAAGGAGGAGAAGATGGCGATAGAATTCCCTCTCCCTCTCAGTCTTTCAATATGGCGCCCCTTCTTCTCATCACGTTTTTTCTTCATGCCTCTCCCTTCTCTCTCTCTCCACAATGATGGCACCTGCGATCAAACGCCTGATAAGAAAATGTTAGATCATTAATCTCGTGCAACTACCCTCCTTCATAATCATCTTTCTTCTATGGCATCTTGTATCAGAAGCACACGCAGCTACAATTCTATCTCCTTCCTGAAAATCTCTCTCTGCTAAAATGGGACCCTCCTCCGTATTTTCTCTTCTTAGCATGATTTCCAATGATCCTTTAGTGCCTTAAAATGGCAATGGCTATAAGAAAATGAAACAAATGGTGATGGTGATGATGAAAAAATTGGAGGTGATGATGATGATGGGTTGTTTTTTTTCTCTCCCCTTCTTGATCACGTCCCCCTTCTTCTTCAACGATCTCTCTCACACATAATGATCTCTATCTCTCTCTCTCTCTCCTCACGATGTTGCAAATTGATGACGCTCCCCCTCCCCCTCTTCTCTTTCTTGGCAACCGCCTCCATGTTGCTACTTATCAAGCTAAAAATGGGTTGGCGATTGATAGCAATTATGTTGTGATCCTCCGCTTCCAATCGCCTTTGCCTTCAATCTTCTTGGTCCGCTCTCTCTCCAACAGTTGCCATAAATGACGGGAAACATGAAGAGTTTTTAAAAAATAATGAAATCATGTCTAATCACGTATATCGACATTGAGGATATCACCTAGACTTGGAAGATGGCAATAAAAATGATAAGTATTGCCATAGTGATGATGATGGAAATGAAGAGAAGGAATGCTAGAGGCAAGGTGATGATTTTTCGAAAGATGATCTGTCTCTCTCTCTCGCACCACTAGAATGCGCCCTTCCAGATCACGCTTCCTCTCTCCTTCTCGTTGCAACAGCCTCCCTTTCTTTTTTCTTCATTTTACTCACTCTAAAATCTTTCAATTAATTAACCTATATTCAAAAGAACATCTCCAACTTGCAAACCTTGTGCAATTCTTTAGACTTTCAATTCTTCGCATGTTGTTCTGAGTCAAGTAAAGAATCCTCAAACATGGGCTATGATGAAGACCCTCAATGCAAGAGATATTCTGCTATACTAATGATAGGGATACGAACCGAAATTCCCCTAATACTCTTGGCCTTGACAATTTGACCATCTCATTGAAAAATCCTATGTTGGTTGCGGAAAGGTTCAAGCTTTCCAATTACCTGATATTCAACACCTCCCCAAAGGGATCTCAATAATAATCAATGATCTAATGATCACCCCTTGATCACCACGACAGTATTACTGTAGACAATAATCACAATCAAGATGCTATGTGTTCTTCATAAGTAATTTAATCCTTGGGAGGTAGGAGGTAGCATAACTTGTGAAATCCCCCATCCCTTAGATTAATACTAAGATATCCTATCAACCTGTCAAGACCTTGCCAAGTCTAAAAATCCCTCGAAAACCCCTAATTTGTAACAATGTCTTATCTTCTCTAAGTGAGAATCCCTACGGGAAAATTTTAAACAGTCATAGCTGAGATTCACTAAGTGAATCTATCAGAATTTGTCTAAAACTCCACCTTCCTCTTGTACAAGAACTTCCTTGTACCAACATCTCGTGGCTAGACTGCAAGGACACGGCCTCCAAAGACAACAACTACGAACACCGCATTTGCATTAAATTAATGTAAAAAGATGGTAATAGTGTATCAGATGTATACAATGTTGTTGAAAATTTTTGCAATGTGTGACATGTTTAGATGTTGTCATTTCTCCCCTACTTAATTGCGAAGCATCCTCTCGAGCATAGCTACAAGATCTGCAAAACCGCACATAGAAGACTAGTAGACACTGAAAAGATATAAAAATACTAACTTGTGTCTTATTATAAATCTAACAAGTCAAATATTTCAATTAAGTTATATAAAAACTTGTACATACTAACAACCCCCTTACTCACTCTTCCCACTAAAGTGCATAACAGAGCTTCATCCAGTGCAAAGAATATACCAACTAGGAAGCTTTCTAGAACCGCTAAACAACAATAATCTCTTTAGGTAATGAAATGCCACACTACTATCCTGCTAGAAATATTTCTTCTAAAATAGCGTCACTAATAAGGTCCATGCCTATTAAAGAATCCAAACAAGGCAATCCAATACTACAATACCAAATAGGACTCCTATGGTTTAACTGCTAACCCTCCATGTTCTATTAGAACAACCAGTCAATGGTCCCTAACTCTAAACTTTCTTGAGGTTTTTTTTTTTTTGAAAGTCAAAAGAGTATATATATTTATTCTCCTTCCCAAAAGGTCCCACCCCAAAGAGATGCAAGGCATCGGATGCAAGGCACCCGTCAAGGAAATCCCTATAGCCTACCAGGACCTCAGAGGCGATGGTTATCTTCTTTTGGTTTTTTTTAAAAACCCTGCAGTCTCAGGACATTTTTTTAAAATTTATTTCTTTTCTTTTTTGTCTTCTTTTTAGAAGAATAAATAGATAGACTCTCCCAAACTTAATTTATTATTACTTTAGTTTTGGAGTCTGGTGACTTATAGGAATGGCTAGAAGGCTAGGAATTCATCACTAAATTGAACTTTAAAACATTTTAACTCAACAGCATCGCGCGAGGAATCTAATCTAGCACATAATATCAATTACCTTGCCTAGGTAAATGACAAGCAAAGAGACTCACTAGCTCAGCATCTCTCTTCCACACTACTCCTAGTCAAAATTTCGTTGAGAGAACCTTGTTATTCAGCTACCCCATATCACTAAAAAAGCGACAAAAAGTCAAGGGAAAACTCTATTGGATTCCTAATTAGACTTCCATACCATGAAATTCACTATGTCATGCACACACATCACCCCCTTTTAAGCACTCCCTGGTGCTAAGTCCCATCACATGTGAGTGGACTCTCATATAGACTAAATTTTTTATGTATCTTTCAATTTATTTGTGTTTTAAATGTTTTGTGTTGTGTTCCTTCTGTAATTACTTGGGTTTTGAAATCTCTAAATTATTTCAATCAAGTTATATATATTGTTACTGTCCTTTATTTCAAAAGAATATAAATAGATAGACTAGGTATAAAACAACCTGTTAAGTACGTTGATGTTGCAGCTCCAAAATAATGCGAGGATAAACACGTAGTGGTTCTCAAATATATATACAAAATCATTAAACTTGCACAGAACTCAACCACTAACCACTAAACCATTAATAGGTTAGCTCAATAAAGAATGAAACTCCTTTAGAAACTGGCCACCTAGTCAAACTCCCTTGTAATAAGCTCCTAGCATTGAAGGAGTATCCCAATCGTACGTGTAACTAACTACCTAACCATATTAAGACTAATTAAGCTAAAGTGCGCGAAAACCTAAAATGTAAAGGTATCAATAAATTTGAAAAAAAGATTATTTGTTTTGTTTTTTTATATTTTTCTTTTTAAATGTAGAATAAAGTAAAAACCCAAAAGACTCTAAGAAAACAAAAGATCTAAACTAAAATCCTCAAACTCTCTAAGATCTTCGACTGCAAACAATAACCCTAATCCAAAATCATCCACACTATCTAAGTCAAACCTATCAACTAAACCATCAGATATAGGATGCTCATGAATTGTCTCTAGCGTAGGCACATCAGATGTCCAATGCCACGCTCAGGCGAGAATACACTATCATAATCATGGCGCTGGTATGTATAGCCTATCATATCCTACATGACAATGGTACCATAACGTCGAAAGTATGTGCGACACTGCCAACACAGGAGTTGTGTCACAACTCTATAGAAACAGAATTTGTATCCTTTTTCATTAATTTGTCTATATAATGATTTATTAAATTTATTTCCTTTGCACTAATTAGATATAAAGAAAAGTGCATTGGAGCTGGCCACTGATGAGTGGTCACAGGTTATGGTGGACCCACACGGTGGGTTAGAGAAAAGATAGTTCACACTTCCACCTATATGACCCGATTGGGCGCCTGTGACTAGAACTCATGCATATCAGGATTAGACTCGCACACAGAAAGGATTGATGCCTTGAAGTGTGGGCTAGATCCACCAGAACAGACAGTTACAATCAACAAGATGGCATGATCATGAAATGCTTGTATAATGTGCATGTGTGGGCTGAAAGCTTGAAATGCACATTTCTTTGCATAGGAAAGTCACATGAAGATTCGGATACCATTTTTGCGATGTACACGGAAAAAGCTTTCATATGATACCCATATTGGGGGGGTCCCTAAATTTTAGGAGATCCCTAAATTTTAAGAGGTCCCTAAATTTTAGGAGCCTCGAATTAGCCTAAAAATGCTAGTCCTAAAAAATAGGGATGTCATTCTAAAAATAGTAAGTTCTGTACTCTGACTGTGCTTACTAAATTTGGTTGTTTCTATTCTTGACAGTATTCAACCCAAAAAGGAAGGCCATAGAGAAGAGATAAGTGTCAAGACACTTGTCACACAAGTTTCCAAGTGTCCCACCACTTGTCACATCTCATGACATGTGGCTGGACACTTGTCTTGTGCTACTCCACTTTCCCCTTTTGTACTAGCTCTCCCCTCTCCTATAAATAAGAGCTCGTTTTTCTTCATTCAACATCATTTTTCTTTACTATAAACTCATGTACAGCACCCACAAATAGCCAAAAACTGGCCCCATCCATCCCCATCATCATCCCCCACTTCTCCATTATCAAATTCCTCCATATTCCCTCTTCTATCACTGTTGTTTTACAAGACAACAAGCATGTAAATTCATTACAGCACCTCCTTCTCGAGCTCTTTCTTCCATTTTAGCTACAAGAAGCGAGCCCTATCCATGTACTGCTGATCAACGATGGAGAAAGGCTGATTTTCCCTTTTTCTTCTTTCATACTGTAAAGAAATCAGTTCTTATCATTGCATAATAGATAATGCATGTGTGTTTGTACATCTTTACATGATCTTGTGAGAGTGAGAATTACTTCTTCTCACTCTCAGGTTGATTGTAACTGAGCTCTTCCCTAAGGGACTTGGGTTGAGCAGAAATACATTCCTTCGGGGGGGGTTGCCCATCTTCAACCCTCAATCTTGTCTGCATTACTTTTACATTTTCATGGCTGTAATTTTGTGAGTAATTTTCATTTTCAGCTTTAAGTGTTCATTCTCTTTTATATTAAATCTCGAAAACAAGCGAATATCATAATTGTTAAGCATACTACGTTGTTCGGGGCGTTTACAAGTTGCGCATGCACATAAAGATGCCGCTGACACTGCCTACAACCAAATGGTGGATGATACTGCAAACAAAAAATGATCACAAAAGAAAAACCACAACAGGCCTCTCCCCTCGATGCATACAAAAACCTATTACGCATCTAAAAATGCGGAATACTATACGGGCCGACATGAATAGGATCAGAACTATTAGCATCAAGACGAGGGTAAAGTGCATCCATCCACAAAAAAGCCATACCTGCATCCCATTAAAATCCCCCCAAAAAGAAAATAAATCCAAATATAGATTAGTCAGGGATTATTTTAACCACTAACCTAACTATACCTAGCTATCCTAAGTCACAAAATGTTTAAGGCAGAGGCCATTGACTCTAAATATTTGATTTTCAACATTAATATATTGTACATCTAGAGAACCATTATCGTAAACTTTAATAACCTTAAAAGTTCCTAACCAACGAGTTTTGAGCTTTCTAGGAAATTTGTAATATCGACTGTCATAAAGTAAAACTACATCGCCTTCTTTAAACTCTCGTACTTTAATGTTCTGATCATGCCATGCTTTACGACGTTTTTGCATGGCTTCTAAGCTTTGTAAAGCTAATAGTCTTTCCTCATCTAACTTCACCAATTATAAAATCCTTTGCTTCAATGATTCAGCCGCACCTAATCGTAACGATAGGGCTACTCGTAAAAGTGGGAAACTCTTGCTCAATAGGAAAAATAGCATTAGTTCCATAAACTAAATTGAAAGGTGTATTTTGCACTGTCACCTTATAAGTGGTTCTATAGGTCCATAATGCCTCATATAAACGTGCATCCCAATCTCACCTATGAGAAGCAACCGTTTTAGTTAAAATTCCACAAATAATTCTATTAGTTACTTCGACTTGGCCATTAGCCCTTGGATAATAAGGCGTTGATTTGCGATGCTTAATTTGATATAGTTCTATTAACTCACTAATTAGACCATTCAGGAAATGGGAACCTCTATCACTTATTAATTCCAGTGGGCACCCAAAACGGGTAATGATATTCTCATACATAAACTTAGCCACCTCAATGGCTTTATCTATCTTAAGCGCTTTCGCTTCCACCCGCTTGGTAATATAATCAGTACAGACCAAGATATAACGATTAGAACGATATCTGGTAGGCGGATCAATTGGGCCCACAAAATCAATCCCCCACTTCTCAAAAGGTGCTAATGCCAAGATGGGTGTCAAAGGTGTAGCAAAACTCTTAGAAGTATGACCAGTCCTTTGACATACATCACATTTCCTGCAATAATAATAAGCATCCTTAAATAAAGTAGGCCACCAATACCCAGCTAATAAAACCTTTCTTGCGGTTAATTCACCGGCAAAATGGCCACCACATGGCTCATCATGCAATGCCTTAAGAACCATAGGGACTTCATCTTCCCTTACACATTGCCGATAGATACCTTCCCTTGGAAAAAATCTATAAAGATAGCCCCCTAATAATCCATAGGAGCGTGCTTGCATTAGAATTTGTCGCTTTCATCATTTATCATCACCAGGTGGATACCGAGCTGTGCTAAGAAAATTTGGAATATCAGCATACCATGGAACTTGCGTCTCTATCATAAAAAGTGATGCATCTTGCAAATCATCCTCCACACCTTCCTCCTAATCTGATGTTAATAATTGAGAAAGATGATCTGCTAGAACATGAGCTCTACCAGGACGAGTAACTATCTGAAAATCAAACTCCTGAAATAATAGCATCCAACAAATTACACATCCTGAAAGTTCTGCTTTATTAAGCAAGTAATTTAATGCTTCATGATTGACAACATAAATAGTAAATTTATTTCCTAATAAATAATGACGAAATTTCTCCACCGCAAAAACCATTGATAAGCATTCTTTCTCAACGGTGGTATAATTTCTTTCCGCATCACTTAGGTTAAGGCTTGCATAATAGATCAGATGATCCACCTTATTGTCATCTGCTTGACATAAAACTGCTCCCACAACATTCATAGATGCATTTGCATGAATATGCAATTCCTTCATCCAATCCGGGGGTGCCAATACTGGTCCTTCTATTAACTTCTGCTTAAGAAATTCAAATGCTTTCTTGCAAGCATCATCCCAATTAAAAGGAGTATCCTTTCGTAGCAAATTTGTTAAAGGTGAGGCCACCTTTGCAAAATCAGAAATGAATCGTCGATAATAATTTAGATGTCCTAAAAAACCTCGAAGTTGTTTAAGAGTTGTTGGTGGAGGAAGTGCAGAAATCTTGGCAATTTTAGCTGGGTCCATAGCAATGCCTTCTTTAGAAATGATATGCCCCAACAATGTTCCTTTTGGAACTCCAAAAATAGTACATTTATCAAGATTTAACGATATACCTACTTCATCACTACGTTCAAATACTTGCACCAATTGATCAGGCATTTCTTTTGCTGTTCCATAGACACAAAAGTCATCTAGAAAAACTTCCATCCACTATCGAAGAAAATCTCAAAAGTCATCTAGAAAAACTTCCATCCACTGTCGAAGAAAATCTTGATAAGCTGCAATCATAACTCTTTGAAACATTGCGGGTGCATTACATAAGCCAAAAGACATTACTTTATAAGCGAATGTACCCCATTCAGTAGTAAAAGTAGTTTTGGATTGATCTTCAGGATGAATTAACACTTGGTTGTAACCACTAAACCCATCCATGAAAGAATATAGCTCATGACCTGCAACCTTATCAAGTACTTGATCTGTAAATGGCAAAGGAAAATGATCTTTCCTTGTCTTACTATTAAGCTTCCTGTAATCAACACAAATGCTGTTTTTCTTGCTATTCTTCTTGGGTACTACCACAATTGGAGATACCCATTCACTATATGCAATAGGATATATAAATCCTGCATCAAGAAGCTTAGTAATCTGAGCTTTAACCAGTTCTGCATACAGAGGATTTGTTTGTCGTTGGCATTGACAGACGGGTTTTGTGCCTGGTCCTAGATCAATATAATGCTGACAAAGTTCAGCTTTAATACCTTTAAGGTCTGTATAAGACTAAGCAAATTTCCCGACATGTGCTCGTAATACTTCTTCAAACCTTTGTCGATCTTGGAATTTCAATTGAGCTCCTAGATTTAAATATTTACCTTCTGCCATTCCTATTTTAACTACTTCCACTTTGGGCTCTTCAATTAAAAAAAGAGGCTATTTTTCGAGGCTTGACCATAGGCACATCTTCCGATATTTCCATTGATACATTTTCAAGCTGACTATGCCTTGTACTAGATTCTCGTTCTTCTTCCCTTGCATTCACAGAGTGTACCAAGGGTAAAGCCCTATAAGGGACAATAGCTAAATTATCTCGAGTACCCTCAGTCATTTCTATCATATGGACATCCAAGATGTCAGGAAATAGCTTACCGGTATAACTTCCTTGTCTTTTACTCAAGCCATGCGAGATGGAATTCAAATTTCCATTATTCTTTATTGTGAACGTGGTATTTATAGAACCTATTATCTGTGAAACCTGCTCTAGATCACATGGAAATTGAGCATGTAATGTTCGACGATAACGCCATAAAATTCCATTTTGCTTTTCCAAACATTCTTGGTCATTCAAATCCCAAGACCATTGAGTATTGCTAAGCTTAAGAATTAATGAGTGTAAATCCTCATCTTCCTCACCTTGGATCTGACACCCTAAATAGTGTATAACCCATTTTAGCTCTAGAAAATTCTTAGGTGCCAGAGGTTCAAACCATCGAAGCTCTGGTTCAACTCCATCCCCATAGACAGTAAAATCCATTACTCTTTCTTTGGAATGTGGTAAGACTATCTCACATATACTTGGCAGGTGAGCTTTGCTTGATTGCAATTGCCTTCTATGATATCTCCCTAGCTGCCCTTTAGAATAATGATACGGCTTTTGCCTACTGCTCATAGAACGCTTAAGGGAATGATATAGCCAAGGAGCGGTAGTAGAGTTCTTCTCTTGCAATCCAATTCCAGAAATAGCCAGAGATTTACTTCTTGTATAAAAGTCATTTATTTGCCCACATTCCACTGAGCATTTCCTAGAAATAGGTGATATTTTTTCCATTTGTTGCACAATATTTTTAAATTTAGATTCTTACTCTTCTAAATACATCTCTAGAAGTGAAATTTCTTCTAGATATCGCCTCTCCTGAAATTGGAATTCTGACTTTTCTTTTTGTAACTCCGCAATTTTCTTCATTGCTTCATTCATAGCTGTCACTACTGCCTCATGCTCTATTTCCAAAGTCTCATTTAAATATTTGATTATCCTATCATAATTACCATGACATTGATTAAAAGTCTGTGCAAATCTATTTAAAGCTGGAGATGGGTAATCTCTATCATCATGTAATATCAGTTGTTGTAAAGGTTTGCAACTATTCCTTTTTCTTCTCTCTCTTTCTTTCTTTTCTAGCTGACGATAGTAAGATCTTTTAGCAACAACTGGAAGTTATTCGAACCCAAAAGGCAAAATATCTACCTCATAAGGAAACGTTGTAACTAAACTCTCCTTAGGTTTGTAATGATCATTCTCAATAGTATTGACTTCCTCCATAGTTATTGAGGAGCTTACTGAAACTTCATCTAAGTCTGATGTTCTTGCCTCATTCTCCCCCTCCTCTGCTAAGTCATTAGGGGAAAATATTTTCGATCTGTTATATGCAAAAAATGCATCTCCAAGGTCACCTTCTTCCTCATTTTTACCAAATCCAGGACATGCATCAAAAAATCAATCATTCAAATCATTGAACTCATGGATTACATCCACAGGATATTTATCCTCCTTTCCTGAAACCATTAAATAGTCTAGGGTTGTATCTTCTGAGGTAGACAAACAACGAGTAATATCGCTATCAGAATCATTGTTTGATGAAAAATTAACAGCATATTCACCAATACCCACTTGTTCTGCTTTGTTAGGCTGATGCACAATATTAACCTCTAATTTTTCTACTTTTGCTGGTCGTTGTGTTTTAAATAACCAAGCAGAAGGCCCTTCGTTATCGGTCCTCTCTACATCTGAATCGTAGAATTCACTATTGGATTTTTTATCCATCTCACTAACTACTTCATCTCTTGTCTCCCTCAAAAACCCTTTTGTGGTAACTTGAATCTTGACCCTATCATTTTGAGGACCAATCACAATTGAACCTTTATACCAATCCTGAGTACACCTTGCTTGGTACAACCAAGGTCGACCCAACAACAAAGAATATGAAGAGATATTTGACAATGAGTGAACTACTAGGTAATTTACATGAAATTCTAGTCCAACAATTACAGATTTCACATTGCGAAGTAACCCCAAAGGAGTCACTTTCCTTTGATCAACCATACGTAAAACTATATGAGTAGGTTCTAGATTCTTCAACCCTAATTCTTGCATCATTTGGTCTATCATTAAATTGATTGCTGAACCACCATCCAATTGTACTTCACTCAGCAAATGTCCATTGATGGTAGTGTCTATAACTGGTGCTCCTGGATCCACAAATAAATCTACTATTTTTACTTCCTTAGTCGTTCTCCTTTTGGATGCATTTGCAATTACTTTAGAAGCGTTAGTCTCAATCCTTTTCCTCCTACGTCGAACTAGCTTATGATAAAGCTGCCTTTGACATATAGATGCTACTTCAAGCAGCTGCCTCAGGTTAATTGTTAAGTTTATTTCCTCCAATGCTGCCCAAAGATCATAGGTCTTTTTCACTATTTCTGCTTGCTCTTTACTCCCTTCTTTTGGAGGTATGAGTCGTTCAGGAAAAGGAGCTACCCCCAACTGAATCTTAGGATTTGCTAGAGGCATGGACAATAACGGATGGTCTGAAGACTACTGAGGAGAATCCGATTCAGGTAGCTCTATGTTAGGATCTATGTCTTTAGATTTATCCTTCACGGCTTCTTTTGATTGGGGACTTCCTTCCTCTAGACCATGCTCCTTTTGTTGTTGCTTTTGTGCTCTAGTAACAACACCAATCATGGGGTCAGCCTCCTACGTGGTATGAATTTATACCTAAACCCAATCTCTTGCCTTGTTGTTTCTACTTCAACTAAATTTGCGGATGAGGTTGAGGGTTCATTAGAAACTTGTTTACCCCTATCATTATTTTTATTATCCTCTCGCTTAGGGCAATTCTCTTCATGATGCCCTTCATCGCTACACCTCCTACAAAGAGGAGTATAGTCCTGATTTTTACGTGCATTTGGACAATATGTAGCTATATGACCTTCCTGTTGGTATCAATAACAAATTATTGGTCCTCTAGGCCTTTGTTGTCCACTCTGGCCCATTGGATTATGAAAGTTACCATTTTTTCTCCTAAAATGAGAATTTCTTCCTCGGTTTCCATCAGTATTATAATTGTTTCATGGCTTTGGAGGTCTGCCTTGGGTAGGCAATCCATGGGGCCTAAAAGGTTGATTGGGCGGCCCACCAATCTCATAAGTAGTATTATTTCGATCCATGTAATTGTAATTTTTTTGCATCGTATGATTTTGTTGTTGTTGTTGGCCGATCTTGTGCCAACAATTTGTTTCTAAATGGCATGTTTTTAGACAAAAAGTACAAAATGGAGGATGATCAGGCATTAATCGTGGGCGTTAGGCATTCAGTAGCCACATGGCCATAAGCATGACACTTACCACACCAGATATTTGATCTAGGTGGGTTTAAGGTCGAGCTGCTCGAAGGCTATTGCGCATTAGAACCTTGTGTTGTTACTGAATAAATTTCTTTCAAGGGTGCTTGTATTGCACCCATGATTTCTTCCTTCAACTTTCCTAAAGATTTTGCAATAATATCTGCTACTTTTGCTTCATCAAGAGGGGACTGAGGTTGAGGCATAGAGTGCATTCCTGTGTGCATCATATAGGCTGGAATTGAAGTGTACGGATTTAAAGGTACACTTGATACATTGGAACTTGCAGTTGCCGATGGATTTAAGGGAACTGTCACATAAGACACGTTCTTAGGTAACCTGCCTGAAGTGCTCAGATATTCCATCCGAGGTTCTTTGAATAAATCTCTCCGTCGTTGTTGACTAAGCTGCACTTCTTCCCACCATCTAGCATGTGTTTTAGCATTTGCTAGTGTGGCTGGCCGTTGTAAACTAACATGTTGATGAACTTCAGGATTAAGCCCATCAATAAATTTACGCTTTTGCATGGGATCGTTAGGAGCTGGATTCATCTTTCGAATAATTGTCTCCATACGCTCAATGTAATGTTTGAAACTTTTGGTTGCCCCTTGGGATAAATAATCCAATTGAAGAGCTAATCGATCTTGGAAACCTTGCCGTCGAAACTTTTCTAAGAACACTCTTGACAAGGCAGCATAGCTTCCTTTATTTTGAGCATCGAGGTTACCGTACCATCTAGCTGCTTCATCTTTTAGCGTTGTTGGAAATATATGCAACTTTTGATCATCATCTACTATCTCATTCACTATGCAAGTCACCTTGAACCTTTGCATGTGAGCATCAGGATCTTCGTCCCACAGTCCCCCAAACTGAGTAAAATCAGCTAGCCTTACGGGACTACAAGGCATTGTCTCTTTAAATAACGACCCTAGCCCGAAATCTTGAATAGAGTCAACCCACGCGATTTCCTTAGACTCCTTGAATAGGGTTCTCAACCCTAGATCACGTATGCCTTGAAATGAATCTCCTTGGTGAGGAATCCTAAATAAAAATTGTAATCCAAAATCTGCTACTCGCTCTAGCCACGAAACCTCCACTGGCTCTCTAAATAATTGGCGAAATCCAAAATTTGACTCTAAGTCCCAATCAATGGATGAATCGTTACCTCCTACTGTAGCATTAGCTTCACTTTTTATACTTTCGCTATTTTGTCTACTTCTCTCTCTAGTGGGACTACTAGTACCCAAAATTGCCCAGTCCCATTGATAGGAATCTTCTTCACTTGCTTGTGATGGGGTTCTATCAAATGGTATGTTAGGACCTAGCAGCTCCACATTTGAGCTTGACGCAATGTCTATTCCCAAATTCAACAAAGCATTCACCTTTTCTAACCTCTCTAGTAGCCAAGCCTCCTGTCGAGCAGCTCGTTCCCTTGCATGTTGGTCTTGAGCTTCTGTTTGTTGCCTCTGCCTCTCTTCAGAACTCATCCACCACTAATTTATTACCCACTAATGTCATTCTCCACAAATTTCTTGTGACTCATACGTTTTCCCCTAAAGCTACAAAGTTAGGGTTTTTGTGGTTGCGTATGCACTCAATAATTTGAGAATAGTTGAATTCTGGATCTTCTTCTCCATACGGTAGTTTCTCCTTCTGCTCAGGAATTAAACCTAAAATTTCAGCTACCTCTCTCACGTCTTTTGTGTCAAATGAAATTTTTATACCTTTGGATACACGTATCCAAGGCAATACATCACTCCACTCAGCCCTTCTAAAGGTCCGATAAGCTATGTGATAATACCAATCATAGTGGTATGACACAGTAATCGTATTTATTTCAATTTTGTCTATCAACCCAAAATGTGCCACTAAGATAACAATGGTTTGAGCGTATTCATTATACCCCCAACTCCAAGAGAATAACTATTCAACATCTACCGTTAACTGCGGACCAAAATATTTGCCACTCTCTACTAATTCTGTGTCTCTTGCCCAATCTAACACTTGCCTTTGGCAATACTGGGGCAAATTCAGAAAATAGTATCTTAAAAAAAAGACTTTGAAATCACTCATTAACTTCACAAAAATGTGCCTAAGATTCGAGTATCTTAGGGAGATTCACCACCCGTTCAAGTGCACTTGACTCCCGGGGCAGACACACCAAAAAATGACTGGTCAATGACCAAGCCACTTTTAACCGGGTTGTCAAGCCAACTCCTAAGAGTTGTTGCACTAGATAGGTGATTTTTACTACTAACTGCAATAACTCTTCCTAACCTTCCAGGTATTTATGACAACCCTTCACTATAGTAGTCCAACTAATATTCTCTCAATGTCTACAAATTAAACAATTTTACTTAGTTATTCTATTTTCCTTTTTAATAATTGCTCACATATAGGTCTCTAACTTGGGCACTAGAATTCTAAACCTAGGAAAACTAACCTAGGAAAACTATGGTTTCCCCCCCCATCTTTCAAGGGCAGCTCCTCATAAATTGCTCCTGCCATACTAGTGGCGGTTTATCCATGAAATTTTGATGTTTGACTTTAGAAATATTGCTTCACAGCATAGATTCCATAGAATCTATAAGTATATCTCTGTTTCAATTCATTCTTAAATGTTTCCTTCTCTACCTTTTGTAAAATTACTTCCTTTTATTTTTTTAAATCAACAAACATTCAAAACAAATCAACTAACGTGCCATAAACCCAAAAACTTTAATTCCCCTTTTTAAACATTTCCCCTCTCCGTTTTGCACAATTCGTCGTTGCTATTAATGTTTAGACAATTAATTTATTTTTATTTTCCAATTGTAACATCCTTTCTTTCCTCTTCTTTAACTAAACATAAATCATGACAAAAACAAATTCTTTCCACGCTCTTATACGTCCACATACATAGTTCATTTTAAAACCCCAATGTATCCCCTTAATTATCAATTATCCTAGTGGCCCTCCACTCTTAACTCTTTTGATCGCTCAAATAATGTTTATAGAAAATAAAATATAGAATTTCAACTTAGATGTTGAGGCTTCCCCTCATGCCATCGAATGATTGTTTTATTAGTTTTTCTGGTATTCATAGTTTAAATTTAGGATCATAGTTTTTCCTTGACATTAGTGATTATCATAAAAGACTATACATTTCTTATTTTTACCCCTCCCTATGTTATTGAACATCACACCATGTATTTTTTTATTTTCTCAAAATAAAAACATCATGTTTTTCAATGTAAACATCTTTTAAAGACAATATAATTAAATTGTTTTCCTTTTGTTTAAATTTTGCAAAAACTCCATTAACACATCAGAAATTATCTTTTCAGTTCTCCATGAGATAGTATAATTTTTTAAATTGATAGAAAATTCATTTTTTATATGAAAACTGTTATTTTTCTTTTAAAAATAACTATTTTTGAATTTTTAAATATACTGAATAGTCTTTAAAATTTATAAAAAAATTGCGTACATTTTTAGAATTATTGTCTTCATGTAAAAAATATCATTGCTTATAATTTTTCAATAATTTTTTTTATAAAAATTTATTTGTATTATCATTAAGCCCTTTTCAAGCATTTCTAACTATTTTCTATTTTTAGAAAATAGAAACATGTCAACATAAATACAAATAACCATTCAACATAGGAAAACATGTTTCAAGACATTTTCTAAAAATAATAAACTGAAGATTTACTCATGCTATAACCTCTATTTTTGTTAAATGGTTTAGGCACATACTTGTGAAATCCGCGGGTTGCCGTCGCGTCTTTGGAAGCCATGTCCTCTTTTAGTCTAGTCATCAGGGAAAGTCTAGCTTCCATCTAGTCGTCTTGACCGTGAGTTCTTCCTATCACCCTTGCTCTCCTTCGGCTTCTTGCACGCTATTGATTTTAACAATGGAAACTGCCCTTTAGGGGTTTAAAATAATTAAACTCTTAATTAAGAGTTAATTGGCCATGGCTTTTGTATTCTTCATGTCGATGAATTTAGGGAAGATAATGTAATTATGGATCTTGTCTATCTGATCACGGATTTCTGCGCTCAGATTTGTCGGGTATATTGAGTCTCCACTTTGACCATAAAAAGCAACGCATGGTGATGAAGAAGAATGGTATTAGCGATGATGAAGGAGGAGAAGATGGCGGTAGAATTCCCTCTCTCCCTCTCAGTCTTTCAATATGGCACCCCTTCTTCTCATCCCGTTTTTTCTTCACGCCTCTCCCTTCTCTCTCTCTCCACAATGATGGCACCTACGATCAAACACCTGACAAGAAAATGTTAGATCATTAATCTCGCGCAACTACCCTCCTTCATAATCATCTTTCTTCTATGGCATCTTGTATTAGAAGCACACATAGTTGCAATTCTATCTCCTTCTTGAAAATATCTCTCTGTTAAGATGGCACCCTCCTCCGTATTTTCTCTTCTCGGCATGATTTCCAATGATCCTTTAGTGCCTTAAAATGGCAATGGCTATAAGAAAATGAAACAAATGGTGATGGTGACAATGAAAAAATTGGAGGCGATGATGATGATGGGTTGTTTTTTTTTTCTCTCCCCTTCTTGATCACGTCCCCCTTCTTCTTCAACGATCTCTCTCACACATAATGATCTCTATCTCTCTCTCCTCACGACGTTGCGAATTGATGACGCTCCCCCTCCCCCTCTTCTCTTTCTTGGCAACCGCCTCCATGTTGCCGCTTATCAAGCTAAAAATGGGTTGGCGATTGATAGCAATTATGTTGTGATCCTCCGCTTCCAATTGCCTTTGCCTTCAATCTTCTTGGTCCGCTCTCTCTCCAACGGTTGCCATAAATGACGGGAAACATGAAGAGTTTTTTTTTAAAAAAATGAAATCATGTCTAATCACATATATCGACATTGAGGATATCACCTAAACTTGGAAGATGGCAATAAAAATGAGAAGTATTGCCATAGTGATGATGATGGAAATGAAGAGAAGGAATGTTAGAGGCAAGGTGATGATTTTTTGAAAGATGATCTCCCTCTCTCTCTCGCACCACTAGAAGGCGCCCTTCCAGATCACGCTTCCTCTCTCCTTCTCATTGCAACAGCCTCCCTTTCTTTTTTCTTCATTTTACTCACTCTAAAATCTTTCAATTAATTAACCTATATTCAAAAGAACATCTCCAACTTGCAAACCTTGTGCAATTCTTTAAACTTTCAATTCTTCGCATGTTGTTCTCAGTCAAGTAAAGAATCCTAAACATGGGCAATGATGAAGACCCTCAATGCAAGAGATATTCTGCTATACTAATGATAAGGATATGAACTGAAAGTCCGCTAATACTCTTGGCCTTGACAATTTGACCGTCTCATTGAAAAATCCTATGTTGGTTGCGGAAAGGTTCAAGCTTTCCAATCACCTAATATTCAACACCTCCCCAAAGGGATCTCAATAATAATCAATGATCTAATGATCACCCCTTGATCATCACGACAGTATTACTGTAGACAATAATCACAATCATGATGCTGTTCTTCATAAGTAATTTAATCCTTGGGAGGTAGGAGGTAGCATAACTTGTGAAACCCCCCATCCCTTAGATTAATACTAAGATATCCTATCAACTTATCAACCAAGACCTTGCCAAGTCTTAAAAAATCCCTCGAAAACCCCTAATTTATAACAAGGTCTTATCTTCTCTAAGTAATAATAATCCCTACGAAAAAATTTTAAACAGTCATAGCTGAGATTCACTAAGTAAATCTATCAGATTTTGTTTAAAACCCCACCTTCCTCTCGTACAGGAACTTTCTTGTACCAACATCTCCTAGCTAGACTGCAAGGACACGGCCTCCAAAGACAACAACTATGAACACCGCATCTACATTAAATTAATGTAAAAAGATGGTAATAGTGTATCAGATGTATACAATGTTGTTGAAAATTTTTGCAATGTGTGACATGTTTCTAGATGTTGTCAATTACCTCCATGGGAACTTGCAAGAAGCTTGAGAAAGGGGAAGAGAGAAGAGTCTCCCCGAAAAGTAACCCCAACTAGACTTTCTTCTAACTCCTGTGACCATAGTTACTAAGAGTTTACCTTCGAAATGGGCCAAAAATGACCAACGAGCTGCCAAATTCGGCCTTCCTTCCTCCAAACTTGGTCCAAGCCGCCATTAATTCTCCTGCCTGCAGTCCTTGTGGTCCAGAAATCTTTGGGAACTCCCCTACTGCTCCTTGTACCTGTGTACCTATGACTCAAAATTCCATGTGACTAGAAAGTTGTAACTGGGTAAAATGAAGGACTAACTGGAACCAAGAACCTAAGCTCTGATACCAATTGTCAAGGAGAGGGACTGGGAGAGAGAAAGAAGAGAGAGAATATTGTAGAGAAGAAGAAGAAGAAGAGCAGAAGAGAGAGAAAGACATGTATGAGGAGAGAGAAAGACAGGAAGAGAGAGAGAGAAGACATGGAAACTTGGAGAGCAAGGTGAAGGAGAAAGAAGACTTGTATTAATTATCTGATAATGAAAAATTAAGTCTCTCTCACCTTATATACCAACCATTGTAGCTAGTATTTCCCCGTTATTAAGTCCCCCTCTCTTACATTAGATATGCCTTGGCATTACAAGCTTAGATCTCTTCCCTATTTTTTTAAGAAGACCCTTGCATTTCAATTCAAGGATCGGAACATAGTGTGCAGTGCTGATGCTGAAGATCAGCCTGTGCCAATGGCTAGTCATGTTAGCATTTCTAAAGAAATGAAGAAAGCTATTTCTGCATACATGATTTTTGTGAGAGAGTCAAAAGAGGCTAATGATTCAAGGGCACTTGATGCCTCTAATGAGCACACAATACCAACTAATAATTCTAAGTCTCAGAATTTAAAAGAATCCCTCTTTTTAATTGATCAAGCTAGACATGATTTTGTTAAACTATATGAAGATTGTTTTGGTGATTCACTCCTAGGAGAGTTACCTCCTAAGCGCCCGAAAGATCACACAATTGATCTTATCCTAGCCAATTCACCACCTAACCAACTGTCTTACTAAGTAAGTGCAAGCTAGCAAGAGGAAATACTAAAACAAGTAAATGATCTGTTGGAAAAACAATTAGTTCAACTTAGCTCTTTAACTCTTCTCCATATTGCTCTCCAGTTTTACTTGTTCAAAAGAAAGACGGTTTTTTCCGTATGTGCATAGAATACAGATCTTTGAGCAAGATCACAATCAAGAATCGTTTTCCTATCCCAAAGATAGATGATAGCTTGGATAAGTTGCAAGGGGCTAGTATCTTTAGTCGCATTGATCTCAAGAGCAGATATCACTAGATACGGATAGCACCTAAAGATGTTAATAAAAAAACTTTTTGTACAACATTTGGACTATATGAGTTCTTAGTCATGCCATTTGGTTTGACTAATACACCTGCCACATTCAATCTAATGATGGAGAGAATTTTCAGACCTCACTCAAAGTTCACAGGTGTCTTCTTTGATGACATCCTAATATTTTCACGGTCTGAAGAAGAAGAGCAGAGAAAACATCTATCTATTTTTTTTCAAGTTCTTTGCAAGCATAGACTACAGGTCAATGCTAAGAAGAGTGAAATTTTCCTTTCGAAAATTCATTACTTGGGCCATATTGTTTCTCACAATCTAGTGAGAATGGATCTTGAGAAGATTCGAGCCATTGTTGAATGTCCTAGACCTATGTTTGTACATGACGTTAGAAGTTTCTTGGGCCTATGTTCATACTGCAAGAGGTTCATATGAGGTTTTGCATATGTTGCATCTCCTCTACATGACCTTACTAAGAAGTGAATGCCTTTTCGTTGGGAATCAAGGCAACTACATACCTTTGAAATAATTAAGTTTCTTGTGACTCAAGAACCAATTCTCATAGTTCTGGATCTTCAAAAACCTTTTGAAGTTCAATACAATGCTTCTGGGGATTGCAATGGAGTTGTGCTTAACCAAGAGCATCATGCAATAGCATTTGAGAGTCGGCACCTCAAGGATCATGAGCTACATGCTCCAGTATATAAGAAAGAGCTTATGGTGGTGATACATGCTCTTCAAGTATGGAAACACTATTTACTTGGTGCAAATTTTGTTATTAAAATAGATCACTAAAGTCTAAGATACTTCCTTACTCAGGAGAAGCTCTCAGAGAGATAGATGCATTGGAAAAATTTCTTATCTATGTTTCACTTCCAAATCCTTCACACATTTGGAATTAAGAATGTGGTAATAGATGCTCTATCACAGTGACCTTCAGTGAATGCAATCACAACTGTTTACCATAACGAGTTCATGGATTTACCCAAAATGTATGCAACTGATTCTGACTTCTCAACCATATGGGATCATCTAGTCGATTATACCTTAATCAATTCGAGATGGTTATTTGTATTATCATCAAGCAATTTGTGTAGCATTACCATTGCAACACAAGGTAATGGATGAAGCACATGCATCTCCATATGCTGGACATAGGGGTATTCTACCCACTACTCAAGCATTGGAAATATATTTCATTTGGCCCACTCTTAGAGCTGACATTGAAAGATATGTATGCGAGTACAAGATATACCAAAAAGTATGACAAGCACAAACCACCTGGTGTTAGATATGATCAATGCCCCACCCTCATTAGGTACTACCAATGATCCATGGTGCTCAAAGTTGTAATGCCCCCATTATGAGGAGAAGCCAAGTGTGAGCCCGGACATTGGTGGAGTCCTGACTTGTATATCAGATGAGGTCTATGTGACCGGATGGCAAAAAAGGTGACCATTGTGGGTCTAATCTTTGGGTTAGACAGAGTGGTTAAGCTGGTAGCAACTCGAGGCACATTTCATTGATTTGCGTAGTAAGGGAGTTAAAAGGGGCCCCTATTGTGGGGTCCGGGGGCTCATATGGTAGGTCGGTCAGCAGGCCGACCTAACGACCTTCGCGGGCTATAAAAGCTAAACCCCTTCGCAGCCATCTTACACTCATCTTTCACCCAGTCAGAGTTGTTGTTCCAGCTAGCCTTAAGCTCTTCACCTATCTTCTGTCTAGATCGCCATCTAAGCTTCATTTAGTGGAAGCGCACGGGTGGACAGAGCCATCTTTGTATCAGTTGTTTGGAGTTAAAGAATTTTACTGATTCTCCTCTTATCTGTTGTGTACTCTCTATCTCTTTCTCAGATTCTGTTCGCTGCGCCGTGTAATATTTTCCATGGTATCAGAGCCCAGGGGGCTCTAGAGATCGGAGAGCGTGCAAGAGGCAAAGGCTTCAACAGCAAAGAGAAACGATGTCGACTCCGGGAAGCAGTTCTGGCGCATCAGGAAGCGGTGCAGGAGGTGGTGCTGCTGTACCGGCTATTCAAACACTGAGGATTCGTCCACCAACCTTCAGCGAAGGCAAGTTAGATGGTACAAACTACACCTTGTGGAAGTTCAAAATTACAACTATCCTTGATTCTTATGAGCTTCTGGAGACTGTGCTGGGGACTGACGCAGAACCACAGCCTACCCCCGACCCATCAAATCCTAGTGTGATGATTCCTCCGAATGCAGATCTTCTACGAGCTTGGAAACGAAGGAATGCAGATGCATTGTGTGCCTTAGTTACAAGCTGTTCTGACAGTGTTTTGACTCTGATTCAGCATACAACCAAAGCGTCAGAGGCTTGGAATGTACTAAGGAGTCAGTATGAAACACGAAATCAAACAAGGATTCAAAACTTGGAGAATCAACTAGCAGTGGAGAAGTTTGCTGAAGGAGAGACGGTTGAAGCATTCATCACTCGGATTAAGAATCTGCGCGACCAGATGGCTGGCGCTGGGATACAAAAGACTAGCGAAGAGCTAGCTCGGAGGTGTCTTCGGATTTGTCCACAAAAGTTTGATGGACTAGTAACTGCCCTTAATACTCAGGTGAGACCTCAAGCTTTGACTTTTGAGGAGTTTTGTGCATTATTAATGGAGGAGGAGTTGAGGTTGAAAGCCCGAGAAGGAAGCAACAATGGAGATGCTGCATTCTCTGCCAATGCAAAAGGCAAAGGTGTTTCCTCCACCAAAAATGATGGTGACAAAAAGAAAAAGGGCCGCAAGAAGAAGTTTCAAGGAGAGTGCTTCTACTGTAAGAAGAAAGGACATGCAATTGCAGATTGTCGTGTCAAGAAGGCAGATGAAAAGAATGGTACCCTTAAAACTAAAGGGAAAGAGACAACCAATACGGCTGAAGCAGAGTTGGAATTATTCATGGCGACCATTGAGGAAGTGTGCTCCTCGGCGCAAGAAGAATCTACCACTGACTCTTGGGTGTTGGATAGTGGGGCCTCCCGTCACATGACCAACAAGAAAGGTCTATACAGTTCTATGCAGCCTCTATAAGAATCCATCACTGTGACGGTTGGAAATGATGCTAAATGCCCTGCTGCGGGCACAGGTACTATTTCTTTTGTTGCTGCAAATGGTGAAGTCAAAAAGCTTTCAAATGTGTTGTATGTTCCCGAAATCAGGAGAAATCTCTTATCAGTTGCTGCCATAACTGATCTTGGTCATGAAGTGAGGTTCAAGAAGACAGGTGCAGAAATTATTGATAGTGCTGGCACAATTGTTGGCAAAGGAGAAAGAAGGAACAACCTGTATGAGCTAAGTGCTCTTACAGCCACCGCTGGAGTGGGCACAAGTAAGCTTTGGCATGAAAGGTTTGGACACATCGGATTTGCAGTATTGAAGGAGATGCAAAAGCAAGGTATGGTTGCTCACCTACCTACAATAACTGAATTGAAGGAACCATGTGAAGCTTGTATGATGGGCAAGCAACAGAGAAAGGCATTTCCACAAGAAAGCAAGAATAGAGCACATGCTCCTCTAGAGTTGGTGCATGCTGACTTGTGTGGTAAGATGCCTACACAGGCCTTGGGGGGATCTTTTTATTTTATGTTGATTGTCGACGACTACAGTAGGAAGATGTGGGTGTACTTCCTTCGTGATAAGGCTCAAGCTTTTGGTAAGTTTAAAGAATGGCTAATACTTGTTGAGAATGAAACAGGGAAAAGTGTGAAGAAATTTAGAACAGATGGTGGTGGTGAGTTCAACTCAAAGGAGTTTGAAGGCTTTTGCAAGAGCAAAGGGATCAAGCGTCAATTGACGACGCCTCACACACCTCAGCAGAATGGTGTTGTGGAACGCAGGAATCGTACCATTGTGGAGATGGCAAGATGCATGCTAAAGGGCAAGGGATTGCCTAACCATTTTTGGGTTGAAGCTGTTAATACTGCAGTCTACATTCTAAATCGGAGCTACACAAAGGCTCTCAAGGGAAAAACACCTCATGAGGCTTACACTGGTAAGAAACCATCTGTTTCACATTTCAGAATTTTTGGATGTGAATGTTATGCACATGTTCCAGATGAGAAGAGAAACAAGTTACAACCAAAAAGCAGAAAATGTATCTTCTTGGGTTATAGTGATGAGCAGAAGGCTTACAAGTTATATGACCAAGAGGCAAAGAAGATCATCGCGAGCCGTTATGTGGTGTTCAAGGAGGAGCCGCATACAGTGGAGGAGGAGAAGGCAAGGTCTTCCACTTTATCATCAAGCGAAGAAGTAGTCCACTATGAACCTGTCCCGAGAGCTATCCCTATCCTTAAGGAGGAGGAAGCATCATCTTCAGATGATGAGGAAAAAGTTCACCAACCTGACATCACCCCACCGGAAAAGCCATTGCCATGCTGGGTGAAGCAGCTCTATGACCACAATAATCCTATGCCTGCATCTGTTGAGGAGAAGGCAGACGGACCAAGGAGGTCTCAGAGAATAGAGGAGCAAAGGAGGGCTTCTGCTCACATAGTCAATATGGCCTTGATGGTTGAGATTATGAGAGAAGTAAAGGAGCCAACTGCCTTAGAAGAAGCACTTGCAGATCCATCATGGAAGGCTGCTATGCAGGCAGAGTATGACAGCATAATGAAGAATGACACTTGGGAGCTAGTGGATCGACCAGCAAAGCGGAAGGTTATTGGCACCAAGTGGATCTGGAAGGTAAAGTACAAGGCTGATGGTACCTTAGAAAAGTACAAAGCTAGACTGGTTGCCCAAGGATTTTCACAAGTTGAAGGGTTTGATTTTCAAGAGTCATTGGCCCCAACTGCCAGAATGACCACTATTCGCACGGTGCTTGCAGTGGCTGCCCACAAGAAGTGGCCAGTGTACCAAATGGATGTTAAGTCAGCGCTCTTAAATGGTGACCTCAAGGAGGAGGTGTACGTGGCTCAGCCACCAGGGTTTGAGGCCCCCCATTCTGAGAACAAAGTGTGTAAACTGAAGAAGGCATTGTATGGGCTGAAACAAGCCCCCAGAGCATGGTACCAGCGGATAGATAGGTTCTTTTTAAACCTAAACTTCAAAAGATGTGCCTCAGATGCTAACTTGTATGTTTACAGGGATGGTAAAAAGTTTGTAGTGATTGTCCTATATGTGGACGACCTTCTTATTACAGGTGACTATGAAGATATGATCAACCAAACTCGAAAGGCTTTGAGTTCTGAGTTTGAAATGACAGACTTGGGCTTGCTGCACTATTGTTTGGGGATTGAAGTCTGGCAAGAGCCAGGAAAGATCTTCATTTCTCAGAAGAAGTATGCATGGGAGATCTTGAAGGCATTTGGCATGACCGAGTGCAAGGAGATAGCTACACCTATGGAGGTGAATGTAAAGTTATCCGTTGAGGATACATCAGCACTAGCAGACATTGGGAGGTATAGGAGGTTGGTCGGCAGTCTGATCTACTTGTGTAACACCAGACCAGATATCAGTTTTGTTGTTGGTGTTTTGAGCAGGTTCTCAAACAAACCTCATGAGAGTCATTGGAAGGCTGGGATGCGGGTGCTCAGATACTTGAAGAAAACTCTTGACTATGGTATCACATACAGTTTCGGAACTTCTCTTGTGGGGAACTGTGACTCAGATTGGGCAGGAGACATTGATTCCAGGAAGTCAGTTTCTGGTTATTGTTTCTCTTTGGGTTCAGGAATTTTCTCTTGGATTAGTAAGAAGCAACCAACAGTGGCATTGTCTTCTACCGAAGCAGAGTACAAGGCAGCTTGTTTTGCTGCATGTGAGGCCGTATGGTTGAGAAGGATTCTATGGCATATGGGAGTGCAGGATGAAGAACCAACTGTGCTAAGATGTGACAATCAGAGTTGCATCGCCATTGCCAAAAATCCAGTGTTTCATGCACGCACCAAACATGTAGAGATCCAGTATCACTATGTGCGTGATTTGATGGAGGATGGGATAGTGGAATTGGTCTACTGTCCAACAGAGGAGAATGGAGCAGATATCTTCACCAAAGCACTTACGAAGGATCTGCTTCAAGTTCATCTTCAGAGACTCGGCATTGGGCCGAGGAGATAGTTCACCTATGGGTGGACATTGAGGGGGGGTGTTAGATATGATCAATGCCCCACTCTCATTAGGTACTACCAATGATCCATGGTGCTCAAAGTTGTAAGGCCCCCATTATGAGGAGAAGCCAAGTGTGAGCCCGGACATTGGTGGAGTCCTGACTTGTATATCAGATGAGATCTATGTGACCGGATGGCAAAAAAGGTGACCATTGTGGGTCTAATCTTTGGGTTAGATAGAGTGGTTAAGTTGGTAGCAACTCGAGGCACATTGCATTGAGTTGCGTAGTAAGGGAGTTAAAAGGGGCCCCTATTGTGGGGTCCGGGGGCCACGGAAGTGGCCCCTGGCTGGGGGGTCCCAGGGGGGCCAGCGGCCCCCCTGGCGGGGGTCCGGGGGCAGCGCCCCCGGCCCGATGGTAAAGGGAATATTCCCTGGCCGACTAGTGGAGGCTCATATGGTAGGTCGGTTAGCAGGCCGACCTAACGACCTTCGCGGGCTATAAAAGCTAAACCCCTTCGCAGCCATCTTACACTCATCTTTCACCCAGTCAGAGTTGTTGTTCCAGCTAGCCTTAAGCTCTTCACCTGTCTTCTGTCTAGATCGCCATCTAAGCTTCATTTAGTGGAAGCGCACGGGTGGATAGAGCCATCTTTGTATCAGTTGTTTGGAGTTAAAGAATTTTACTGATTCTCCTCTTATCTGTTGTGTACTCTCTATCTCTTTCTCAGATTCTGTTCGCTGCGCCGTGTAATATTTTACACCTGGTTTATTGAAGCCATTACCTATTCCCAATGAGTCTTGGGAAAGTATAGCCATGGACTTTATCATGGAGCTTCCTCGCACACAAGCAGGCAATGATGCAATTTGGACTATCATTGATAGATTCAGTAAGCAAGCACACTTTATACCTATGCGAAAGACAATCAAAGCCGATCATATGGCTAAGCTATTCATTGCTCATATTTTCAAGCATTATGGCATGCCTAAGTCCATTATAAGTGATCGAGATGCTTGCATGACCAGCCTCTTTTGGCAAGCTCTCTTCGAGAACCTCAAGTCTCGGTTAAAGTTTTCATACTCTTATCATCCTCAAATGGATGGGCAAAGTGAAAGTGCTAATTCTACAATTTTGGACCTTTTGAAATCCTATGTCTCAATTAATCAAAGGGAATGGGAAAAGTATTTGCCTTTAGTAGAGTTTGCATACAATAACAATGTGCACTCTAGTACTGGTAAGGCACCCTTTGAGATCATCTATGGTAAGCTTATTTTACCGCCTATTCTTCTTACAAAGGATAATATATTTGCAGTAGATGAGTTTGTTAGAGACATTGATACAACTTTTACTCAATTAAAAGCTGCTATTCAAAGGACATAAGAGAAGCATAAATGCAAAGCTGATAAGCATTGTCGTAAGTTAGATCTCAAGTTGGGACAATATGTTCTTCTTAAGTTTGAGAAGGCTCACTTAAAGAAGCAGAAAGGTCAAAAGGGTAAAGTGGTTAAGCTTTCTAATCACTATTATGGTCCTTTCAAGATCACAGATAAGATAAACGATGTGACTTTTTGTTTGGATCTACCAAGTCATTAGAGCATTCATAATGGTTTCCATATAAGTTTGCTACATCCCTATATTAGAGAACCTCCAATGGAACCAATCAAGGAAGATTTACCTGACATAGAAGAAATAGAAGAGTTCCTTGTGCCTGAAAGAATTTTACACCATCATGACAATACTCTAAGGTCAGGCAAGGTATTATGGAAGTATCTAGTTAAGTTTAAGAATTATCCCCCATTGGATGCTCAGTTTATGACTGAGAGAGAACTACAAGACTTTCTAGATCTTCTTAAGGAGTATGTATCCCCTCTATAGTTGAGGTCAAGTGAAACAACGAGATCTACAATTTTGATGTTGGACGCCTTTCCATTTGAGCACTGCACAGAGAGATATTTAAAAATTTGTGCTCGAGAGTAGGTCCTGGAACAGCCATATCTTGCATGAAGATCAACCTTTCCAATCTTGGCACTCAATTCTCTCTCCAAGAAAAGAAGCTCTTGGAGCCTATAAAAGGGGAGCTTCTCCTTGGGTCTCCTTGGGTGTGGAGGAGGTGAAGAAAGCATCACTTTGCGTGCATGCAAGAGGAGGAGAGAAGACAGTTCGAGTCTCACAAAGTGCTGCAGAAGCTCTACTAAAATCAAGTTTCAAGAGGAGACCCCTAAACAATATGTGCAGGAGAGAAGGTGCAAGTGTTGTGAAAGCTCTACTGAAATCAAGCTCCAAGAGGAGATCCCTACACATATTATGTAGAAGAGAAGGAGAGACTCAAGAAGGATCAAAAGGTGCCAACTTCCAAGTTGTGCAAGTGTTAGCCAATTGTATACCGTGGAAGGAATGGTGATCTTGTTCCCAAGATCTACAAGTTAAGAACTGGTTTATGTGCAATGGAGGAGCTTGCTCCTTGGCAATAATATAACTCCACAAGTGGGGGGATCGGCCCATCTTCTAGTCCTTAGTGTGTTGTCAATCTCTCTCTCTCTCTCTCTCTCTCTCTCTCTACATCTTTCTTTTTTCTCATCTATTCTCTCTCTACGCCATCATAATATTCACCATATATCTTTTAAGTATATAAGAATGTCAAGCATGTATCTTAGATCTTATAACACTAGGTCCGTGTACCTTGTGATCAACCGAGAGAGGCTTTGTAATAAGGCATAGGCTTTGTCTTCAATATAAACAGTTGATAAGATGTAAGAACCTAATAAGCCTTTACCTTGAGTGAAATGGCCATGGATTAAACAGCCTCAAAGTAGGGTGATAGATTTTGGGCTAAGGTATATTGGCCTATGACTTGTTGAAATGGGTTGAAGGACTTTAAGAAAATTGAAATGGCCTAACATTAGACCTTATAAGTTTTCTTTATTATTATTATTTAAAAGAAATGGACGAACTATGTTAAGGCCTATTGGTTTTCTAATAGCTGTGAATGGTCTATTGGCCTCTTAAATAATCAACCTTATGAGGCTAAAAGAAAAACAGAAAAATTAAATGCTCACAATCTTTAGTTAGGCCAATTGACCTTCTACATAGCCAAATGGGCCTATGTAAAGGCCACTAAGAAAAAAAGGTTGAGATGCCTACAATAAGGCTTAAAAGGATTAGCCTTGACCCTTGTTGAGTTGGACAAATATCAAAAGTATTAGCACTTTTAGCCTCATAAATGGCTTTGGGCTAGAACAATCAAAACGTCCTTACAAAGGTTTCTAAATGTGATAATAATTGGAAAAATAAAAACATTCTTAGGCCTTATTGGTGTCAAAAGAATCCAATCGAATGGCCCTTCACAAGGCATTTAAGTAATAATAATAATAATGGATGTAACTTCTTTACTAAGGTCTTAAATGTGTAAAAGCCTTGCATAGAATCCAAAATGGCTTATTAATGCCTTTAAATTTTCAGACACAACCACCCCTTTTCCCTTCTCAACCTCCTCCATTTGGCCATCACATCCTACTCACAACCCACTATGTTTGCAAGTGTGACAAATCGCTTGATTGGACATGATGCTTACTCAATTTGATACAATGCATCAATTACTTTGACATGGTGCTCACTTGATTTAATGAGATGCAATATGGCTTGTGTAACACAATTGATGTCATTTTTTCCATGATAAATAGAGAGAAATTAAGCTTGTCATGCACACTTTACTTGATGCTTGGTATAGCCAAATTACTTTAATTAACTTCAAATTTTATGATCTCTCAATTTCAATGATTGCTCGATTCAAATTGATGGTCACACCCAAAAGGCTTGCTTTCAACTTCAAAAATTTCACTCAAGTTCATGATAACTTGATTAGAACTAGTCACTCCAATACTTGAATTGGTCTTCTCTACTTAGTTGACTTTAATATTGCACTCAAATTCCTCTCTTTTTCTCAATTGTCTTAATGTGGTGTTTCAATCACGTTGCCGACTAGCACCATGATCATGAAGGTGTCAATCACATCACTTGTGAGTATCTTGATTATGATCACTATTCTCCATGTGTCAATGCCATGTGTGTCATGGCCATCATCACATCAAACACCAATTGTGATCTCATGCTACCCACCTCACATTGGCCCTAGCACACATGCCTTCAATCCTCCTAGCCTCATCACCATCTTGGCCATGTTAGCACCCCACACACTCCATATGTGACACACACCATGCTTAGACACTATACACAAACACACATACACATATACACAAAACACAAGCATGTGTGCAACCATTTTTTGCTTGCATGTGAACCCATATGTGCACTTAGTGGCACACACCACACACCTTTAGCTACAATAGGTGTTACACTAACTCATCATGCAAACACTACATTCACATTCCTATAATACACCACACAAACCTAGTTAGATGACACTATCACCACATTTCCAAAGCGTAGCCACTCACTTTTCCCCTCTTTGGAAATGGGAGGCTAGACTACTTGCCAAACTGAAAAGCCTCACATATAGTGATATATACAAACTGCAAAAGCCCATGAACTATTTGTCTAGGCTACAACTATTTAAGCTTTTACAAATTCACATTTTGATCCTTCCATGCCATAGTTCAACATCTTTACCTTGTCCATGCCCTATCTCAACATACATAGAGCTCCATATGATGGGAGTTATTGCATCCAAAGTAAATAATCTAACCTTTCTTTTGACCACGAGTAATAATCCTACTAGGTTTCCCATCCCATTCGTGAAATCTCAATGAAATAACCATACTTACTAAACCTCACTTTCCATCCTTGATTATCCATTTGACCAACTAAAGCCAAAATTTTAGTGATAGTAGACACATATAAGACATCCCCAAGCTGATTTTTTGCTCCATCTCTAGTCACCAAGGGCACACTTCCAATATGAGTTATCTTATGCAATGTGTCATCTCCTATAGCACACACTCTTCAATTTTCATTTGTTGTTTTCTATCAAACCATTCTGCATGGTGTGTCATATGGTTTGTAGCACCTAAATCCAAAAATCAATCATCCTCTCTAGGGTGTGTCATACTTCTAAGTATATGTTCCATAGTGAAGAGATGACCTCTAGGTGATGAACTACCTCTATCTTTCTTTTGACCATGAGCAAAACTTCTATTAGGTTTCCCATCCCATTCTTGAACTCCTCAATGAAACAAATATAAGTCTTGATAAACCTTGCTTGCGATCCTTGATTACCCATTTGACCAACTAAAGCTAAATTTTAGTGATAGTAGGCATATATAAGACATCCCCAAGCAGAGTTTTTGTTCCATCTCTAGTCACCAAGGGCACACTCCCAATATGAGTTATCTTATGCAATGTGTCCTCTCGTGTAGTACATACTCTTCAATTTGCATTTGTTTCTTTCTATCAAACCATTCTACATGGTGTGTCATATGGTTCGTATCTCCTAAATCCAAAAACTAGTCATCCTCTCTAGGAGGGTGTGTCATATTGCCAAGTACATGTTCCATAGTAAAGAGATGACCTCTAGGTGATGAACCACCTTTAGGAACATAGGCCCTACCACTATATTCACTTATATACTGCCCAAACCGGACCCTTCATCAGCCCTTAAATATAGCATTTTTCTTATGAAAGCACACTCTCAAAGTGATCAAACCACTCACATTAATGACATGCACCATCTACTCCACCCTTTGATATGAATGTACTCTCTAAAAACACGTGGCATCTTGCAATTCATGGCAATATTTTGCAACTAAAATTGCAAGGGATAAACAAAACCCAAATGCACTTGCCCTATTACATCCAAGGTTCTTAAACTATAATTTAGAGATATCATGATAATCTTTCTAGCAGCAGCTAATACCCACAATATCACATGTCTCTACAATTTCATCCATTTTTATTATGACTTTTAAGTTCTTTATTAACTATTTGAGAGTTGGGCCTCTCAAATCCACATTTTTAGGTGACTTATGAATCCTCATAATATATTTCTTATTCATGGTTTCATTTAAAAGATTGATTCTCTCTTCACTCTCTCTTATATGCCTGGTATGTTGGAGACATATTTCTTTGCACCATTTAGTCTCATTTCTTTACTCTTTCAGACAAGTTTGTTATAGATTTATGTGGTCTCTTCCTCTCTTTGAATCCTATTGGAGTTTCTTTCAAGCATGTTAGCTTGTCTTGTAATGACTTACTAACATTTTTAAAAACTTCAGTCTTATTTGTTAGCTAAAAAATACTTATTTGTGTAGCTATTAATGCTTCTTGAATTTTGTGCATTTGAGCCATATATGTGTAAGATGCAAAGCGTAACCTCGTATAATAGCCAAGCGTCCCATTGTATCCTTCTCTGACATATCTTGCATAGTCATGAATATTGAAAAAAGGAGGAGGTTTACTTGTAGATGGGTCCTTGGGATAAATCTTTCAATCCAACCATAAGTCAATATGCTTATTTTCTTCTAATCGAAACCTATTGGCCTCATCATCTATCAATACTCAATGAAGTATGCTTCCCCAAGATGTATATATTGAATCTAGCTAAATGGTAAGTTTGTCCTTGTGTGTTCCTCTACGTGTGTTCCTTGAAGAGGTATTGCTAAATATTTTTGTAGATTGGCCATGCAACCATCTCACAATGATAGAAAGAAAGTGCAGAGAAAAGGATGACAAAAGATAATAGTATGCAAAAAGAAAAGCAAGAGCTAGCAAATGTGATTTTGGTACAATTATCTCAAAAATACAAAATCTCTCAAGTTTCAAGACAAAAAAAGTCGAAAATGTGACCTTTGATATCCTGAAGCATATCGAAAACTTGGCATATAGAATGAAACTACCATCTTCTACTAGGATTTATAATGTATTTCATGTCAATCAGCTCAAAATCCTTTTATGGTTCTTAGGTAGAAATAGTTGATGAGCTTCCTCCTATAGATGAGGAAGGTTTATTCAATATATCCCTGAGGAGATCATAGGGAAGCGTGAGAAGAAGCTTCATTCTCATTCTATCACTTGTCATTTGATCAAATGGAGAGGTTTGCCACTTGAGGAATCTTCTTTGAGGTAGATTCTATATTAGATGATTTTTCTTACTTATAGGATGCATTAGTGGGATTGAGACGTAGTCAGTAGAGTAGTGGAGCCAATTTTAGTACAGACAGAGAGTCTAGATAATAGCATGTTTTAGAATAGTTTTTAATTTGTAAATCAAAGATTCATCTAGATGAAGCATGATTATGGCTTGGGCTCTTTCATCATCTTCTGCATCGATCAAGTTGGATGGGTCAATAATTTGGTCCCTTTCATGAAGGGCTAGTAACCCAGTTCCATAATTTTGTACTTCACTAATATCTTCCATGGATGAAAGTCCTTTCCACAGAACTTACAGATTTGAGGTTTGACATCGGTATAGGCCATTGCCATAATAGGAAGGTCTTACCAATTGCACATTATTCTTTGCCATTCTAACTCTGTTTTTGTGGGAAAAAACCCTTGGGCAAGGATGGATTTAAGAAGTTGGGACTACATGTGCTACGTTGTCATACTGACATATGTATATAAGGTATGAGACATATAATTTTAGACACCTTTTATCATAATACAATTATTATCTCTCATCTCACTTCCTTGTACTTAACTTTCATGGCTTCTCTCTCTTCTTTTCTAACTTCTAGTCTTTCTCTCTTATCATCACTCTTTTTTTCTCCTCTTTTCTCTCTCTTCTGCTCTTCTATCTCTCACCTCTTAGCCCTCTTCTTAACCATCTATATATAGTCAAACTCCTCATCAATAGCTAAATGTTGACATGTGGCATGTTTCATTTGGATACTTTTGTCAAAATTTATGACAAATTTTGTTCATCAAGGCCTATTCTTACAAGAAGTAGTCTATTCATTCTAGAGTTTATTTCTTAGATATTGAAAGGCATGAATTTCTTTCTTAAAGATATCCAAATTATATGCATGGAAGAGGCTTCCCTTTATGTCTTCATTTCAGTGAATAAATCTCAAAATTTTAATTCATTTTTCATATTTTATATAGTTGAAAATTGAGTAGTACTCTCTTTCATCCATCCTTCTTTGCCATTGTAATTTTTTTGTGGGAAAACCCCTTTGGGAAGGGATGGATTGTAAGAAGGTGGAAAGTCATGTTTTAGTGAGAGATCATTAATAATACCTTGTCACACTGGCATGTATATGAAAGGTGAGACATGTAATTTTTTATATCTTTTTGGCAATAATATAATTATTGTCTCACATCTCATCTCCTTATTCACAACTTTAATGGCTTCTCTCTCTTATTTTCTATCTTTCTAGTATTTTTCTCTCCGCATCACTTATTCTCTCTCCTATTCTCTCTCTCTTATGCTCTTCTTTCTCTCACCTCTCAGTCCTCTTCTTGACATCTACATTAAAGTTCTTTGAATCAAATTGTAGAATTGAATTGCTAAGAGGAGATTGAAAAATCAAATTGCAAAGTATTTCCAATGCCATTGAATGTAGCTTTAATAAGTTATTTTTCCACTTTATCTACATGAAAAAAGTAACAAATTTTCTAAATCACAAAATAATGACGAGAAATCTACTATTTAGAGTACAAAAATATATTACCTACATTGTGATCATATATATGCATACAACACCAGTAGGCACTAGCATTATTAGTGCATCATTCCAAGGCTATTCGCAATCTTGAAATAGATAATGGGACCAAGAGGTACATACAACCATAAAGCAAAGTGGATGGTAGGGATGTAGATATTGAAGCATGTACACACCCGTCACAACACTCTCCATAATCCATTCCAAAATAGTAATCAACCACTTTTCAGCTTCTCCAACCAGCACCTAGTAACCATGTATGTGGCCACTAATTGTGTACTAGTGGAGCAACAAAGTTAAGGTATTGGAGTATCACTTTTCAAGTGTTCAAGTAGTTTAGTTGAACTTTAAAGTGCTCCATCACATTTCAACAATGGTTGTAAATCACTTTGGAATGCTTCCAAACCACTTTTAAGTGATGGAGATAAATTACGAAGCATTTAGTTGGTGCAGCAAGAATACAAAGTGATATTACACAACTTGCAAAAATTCTAGCACTCCAAAATAGAATATAACAATCTTAACTGATTCAAGTGCAACTTTATTTTAGATTAGGAATGATTGAAACAACTTTCAAGTAATCAATGTCCACTTTTTGTTGGCACTTTGCCAGAAAAGTGAAAATTTCACCACAAAAGACTAGGTAGGAATCACTCTAAACTAGAGGAATATCACTTTTTCCCATTTAAGCAAGGGTTGCACAAACTTTCAAATGGCTTTCCTTCACTTTATATTGGTGATTACCACAAAAAAGTGGAGTATCACTATGCAAAAGTAAAAGTGCAAGTTCTATCATACCATTTTTCAAGTGAAGGTATAATGAAGCACCACTTTTCAAGTGATGAATTAGTTTAGTTGGTTTCAAGTCCTCCATTACATTATAAAAGTGGTTGTAAACCACTTTGGAATGCTTCTATACCACTCTAAAGTGGTGGATGGAAACTTCAATGCATTAATCAATTGGTGCAGTAAGAATGCAAAATGATATTGCACCAACTTTTAAAAATACTAGAACTTAGAACTAGAATAGAGTGATGTTAACTAAGTCAAGCACCACTTTATTTCAGATTAGAAGTGGTTGAAACCACTTTCAAGTAGTAAAAGTCCAGCTCTTGTTGGCATTTTACGAAAGAAGTAGAAATTCACCACAAAGGACTCATTTGAACCACTTTAAACAAGAGGAGCATATCCTTTTTCCATTCAAGCAAAGGTTATATAACACTTTTAAATGGTATTGCTCTGCTTTATATTGGTGATTATCACAGAAAAGTGGAGTGTTGCCATACAAAAGTGAATGTACTTTAAGGTAGTGGAAAATAGCTTTTTAGTGTTGATTACCTCTATATAGTGGTTCGTACTAGTTTTTTGGTGGCCCTTGTGTGTCATTTATACCACATTATGTGGACCATTTCTCATTAATGAAAACCACTTATTAATCATCAATACCACTTTTTAGTGGTAGGCATCACTTCTTAGTGTGGTTGGTACCACCCTTAAGTGGTTGATACAGCAATGGGTGGATAGCAATGACCGGTTTCGATGAAAAATATCGGTGTCATTATGAGTATTGCTAATTTTAGTTTGTGATGCCTCATAGTGACACTAATACCAATGATACCAATGCTATTTGTGACACTAGTAGTGATGCAAATAACGATGTCGCTTTGAGTAAAAGAAAGTGCAGAAAATCCAACGAGCATTTCCCAAAACCATTTGTGAAAGAGAGGGTGAGAGAGCTTAAAGATTTGAGAGGGAGAAAGAGAGGGAGAGGGAGAGCTCATCACCACCTCCTCCATCATTGCCACCACCATATGCAAAGAAGAAGGAGAAGGGTGCCAAGGAGAAAGGAGGGAAGTTGTGAAAGGGAGGCACAAAGGGTTTCATCTTTCGAGCCTTTGAGATAGGTACATTGCCTCTTCTTGCTTTTTTTAAAAGTTTCCTTTTATTATTTTTTAATATTTATTTGTATAGATATGCATTGAGAGAGAGGCACCTTCAACAGACACTATGAATCCTAAGTATCCAATCTTCATTTTGAAGAAGGCAAACTTCTTCTTCTTGGCATACAACTTGTGTGTTTTCATCGTCTCCAGGACAATGCAAAGATGTGGTTCATGATCTTCTTCCTCCTTAGAATAAGTTAGGATGTCATCAAAGAATATAAGAATAAAATCATGGAGATGAGGTCTGAAAATGTCCTACATTAACCTGTTGAAGGTGTCTGGTTGTTAGCCCAAGTGACATCACAATGAATTTGAAATGACTGTATCTTGTGTTGAAGGCAATTTTAGGAATATCTTCATTCTTGATTTTGATGATCTGATAATATCTTAATCAAAGATTGATCTTAGAAAAGATCCTTGCTCCTTGTAGACGAGAAGCTCGTCTATCCTTGGGATTAGGTACTTACTCTTCAATGTTACCTAGTTTAGCCCTCGGTAGTTGATACAAAGATGGAGAGTTTCATCTTTCTTCTTTGGAATAATACTAGGGCTCCCCATGGTGAACTACTTGGCTGAATATACCCTTGTTCTAGCAGTTGTTTGAGTTGCTCTTTTAGCTCGAGGGCTTCAAGAATAGACATTTTGTAAGGTCTTTTTGCAATTGGTGCGGCTCCTAGAACAAGTTTGATCCCATGATCGACTTCTCTTTCCAGAGGTAACTCAGTTAGCTCTTTAGAAAATACGTCAGTGTATTCTTTTAACCAAGATGGTTCTTCTTCTGTCTAACCATATTGATTTACCTTGTTAAGCTTGATTAGGTAAACATGTAATCCTTTCTTTAGGCCTTTCACAATTCGAGAAGCTTTTGCTAATTGAACATTAGGTTTCCCTATTTCACCTTGTGTAGTTGCTATTTCACCGTTCAAGTCCTGAAATGTGACTTGACATTTTCCACAATGGATATGAGCAGTATTGGGAATCAGTCAATCCATTCCTAGTATAAGACACTCATAAGCTCCTCAGTTCATTGCTTTGAACCTTATACTTGAAAGGTTTCCTCCTGGTTAAACTCTACCTTGAAAGTTTGCTGTGTAGAAAGTACTTCCTTTTCATTTGCTAATTCCACAAGCTATTTTGATACATTTACTGTATCTATTCCTAACTTCTTAGCACAATTGGGTAAAATAAATGGTGTGTACTTCCATAATCAATAAAAAAATTAAATGATTTGCCTCGATGACAATTTAGTGTCTATATTATCCAATATTAACAATTTGGACCCTTCTCGTGGAATGCAGCATGAACAATTGTTTTTTCAATATCTTCTTCCATAGTAGGGTCTTCCTCCTTATTAATCTCTTTAAGGGTAATACTAGACATTCTTCCTTTTGCCATAGCTATTTGATGACGGCCTTGGGCAACTCTACCTTGACCTCGAAATCAGCCTTGGTGATGGTTTCCACTAAGCTTTGGACATTCTCTCCTAAAATGTCATGGCTCATTACATTGAAAGCACCTAAGATCATCTTTGTTTCCCTGGGTAGGAACAAAATTTCTAACTACATTGGATTTTTCCTTTTTCTTGTGACCTTCGTGAAACTAACCTTGGGTTCTTTTTGCTTGACCTTTGAATCCTCTTTTGTTCTTGTTATTGTAGCTCTAGAACTTATTATTTCTAGGCTTTGATTGTACTTCCTACACTATAGGAGTAGCTTGAATCAAAGCATCTTGGAGATTTGTTGGGCACATTGATTCCAAACAAGTGTTGAGAGGAGAATTTAGCCCATTGCAAAATTTGGACACTTGTTGAGTAGTATCCACGAAGGGTGCATATTTAAGAAGTGAAACAAACTTGGGGTAATATGCCTCCAGGCTCAGCCCCATTTGCTTCAAATTAAAGAACTCGTTCATCTTCTGGGTGCGATAAGATGGAGGTAAATATCTTCCTCTTACAGCTTCTTTTAGGAAATCCTAAGTAATGGTATTTTCAGGGACACCTTGATCTCGACACCACTGCTTCCACCAAAGTCGAGCTTCGCCAATTAATTTTAGCTTAGCTATCATGGCTTGGTTGGTTAGGACAGTTCCAACAGCAGTAAAATAATCTTCCATGGATTCAATCCAAATTTTTGCATTGGCTTCCATATTCTTGCCTCTCCCATCAAATTTCGGAGGTTTGACTTGCTTCAAAAGATTCATTTTCTCTTGGGCTTTGTTGGGAATTATTATGGGCGTGAGATTCTTAAAAATTTTCAACAATTCCCAAGTTAAAATTTACAAAATTTATATACCGTTAATATTAGAGTTTGATAATCAAATTATTTCTTGCTTAATTTATTGAAACAATTTCAAAGTTAAACTTCAATTTCAAAGGTTCCAAGGGAAAATAAGATTCCATTATTTCTTTGATTGATAAAGTATCAATCAATCTTTATTACAATGGATGTACAAGGTAATCAAATGGGAAGAAATACATTATTTAGAAAGTTCACAGGCTCATCTTTTTTTTTTCCAGAAAAGGATTCCCTACTACAATCTAACCATGGGACTTTGATACATCTTTTATTATGTAACTTGGATTCTGAGAGTAGATATCTAGGAATCTATATTTTTTAGGGAGATTAGGAAATCTGTCCTTTTCATAGTTGTGGTGGCTAGAGTGACCTATGACTTTTATTCTATCGGTTGGAAGAATCTTTGTAACTTGCTCATAGATATACAAGTTTAGTTTAATCTTCTTGCCCCTAGTGTACAAGGTTGAGTTTACACTGGTTTCACAAAATAGATAGATCTTTACAACTTTAGGATCTTCCATCCATTTCACCCTTTTGAGATTATTTTGAAGATAAGCTAGACGACTTGCATCGATATAGCAGTATCCTCTGTTAATCATCCACCACCTTTCACGATATAGAGGCAATGGGTTGTACAACTGATCTAATATCCATATGATCTGATTCCTCTAGGTAAGACTGGATTAATGCATAGCTAACATAAACATTACTTGGAAGATCAAGAATCATTTCCAAGCCTCATTACTCTACCATAATTCAAAAACATACATTAACAAAGAGAAGAAAACATGTCCTAGGCTGAATTTACAATCCAAAATCTTTTTTTCTCTTAATCTTACATCGTATTCCATTCTAACGAGTGCTCTAATACCAACTCTGAGATGTCTGCCAGGCACAATCCAAGGTGCGCCCTTTTGTATTCCATCTGTGGGTTTTCCAAATGGCGCTGCTTGGCGCTCCCTTGGAGTATCACGGGGTTTGTCACTTGAACCCTATTGAGTCTATATCGCAATGAAAGAGTTCCAGACAAACCCATTAGGATCGACCTAAATTGTTGGATTCTAAAATATAATGGGTTTCCTAACAGCCAGCTAGTGTCAATAATTTTCAATTTTCCACTTCATATAGGATTACTCAAACTGAAGCAGACTTGTCATTGCACTTGGTTCAAAGAGAATAGAAGATGAAGGGGAGTGTGATACGTCAATCATCCTACCCATAAGGAAAAATCCCATTTTGGCCCCCTAAAACAATGCAAGTCGGTTCGGCCTAGTGACTACTTAGTAAATTTATCGTCTTCCTATTTCTATCACCAATTTAAAAAAGCTTCCAACTAACTAGGACCGCCCTACCATTGGACGAACCCATGGGGGGTCACACCCACCTACTTTCCTTTGATGATGGTATCATCTTTAGTTTTTTAATTACCTATAGCACATTTATTGAAACATATACAACCAGCTTTCTTAATTAGTTTGGTAATTCACTAGTTCCTTCACGTAATTTATCTCGCAGATATGCATACAATTCAAAAAACCCTTGAATTAACAAAAAATTATTTACTATATTGAAAATTTATTACAATTTCCATCTTTACAATCATGTAAAAGATATATAGAATTCCAGGAGGGTATTCTACCCACCAAGATTCCTCCTACAACCATTTCCATCATGATTCTACAAATTACAATCTCGATTAATCTATCTATAAATCATAAGTAGCAATTAATCATTTATGCATGTATTAATACATTATCTAAATGAAACTATCATTTCGTGTAAGTGTAAATATGGAAACTAATATTTTATGTACTTAATTTTTATATGGATGTTATCCATGTACTCTAACAAGTAGTTCTTGTATCATTTAATGCAAAAGATAACATTTTATGTAAAATTTTGACAAAAACCTTATTATTTTATGTGGTGATATGAAAATAATAGCTTATTTATGAGTCGTTGAATAACCTGGTTTTGCATGATGACATTGGAAATTTCGTCTTTGCTTGCACTTGCATTCGCGAGACCCGATGTTTTGTTGGCAGTGGCAACTCCGGCAACCTTGGGCACTCTTGTATCTTTGGCAATATCCGTTCTTTGAGGTTGTAGTGGTTTTCATAGTCTTTGCGTCTTGTTGCTTTGGAGCCGTCATTTGCAAGTGGGTTTGGGAGATAGAGAAGGTGGAATGAATTCAGGATGCAAGATAATGAGAGAAGATTGCCGGGTTTAAAAACGAGACAAGGGGAGGTTGAGCTAATTCTTTTCCTCTCTAATCCTCTCTCTAATTCCTTCTCTCACAGACTGGTGCGCAGATCGGTCGCAGGTAGCCCATGTAGTGAATTCCCAAAGGTCCCCAAGAACAAAGCACTCTACTTTTTAGCACAAAAACCAATGTAAAAACAAGCACGACATGAGACAAGAGACAAATTGGGTTGAATCTCCCCCATGCCTTGTGTGAGCGCTTCACAAAGCATGTATTTAATATATATTTTCAATCTTTTTGCTCAAAAATAGCCCAATTACAAAAATATACAAGCTTTTAGCTTTTGAGTTTGCTTTCTACCAAAAATAGGAAAATAAAGCTAATGGACGGTGCCCAAAGAGTCTGGCACGCCCAATCTCAATGTCCAAATAAAAATAACATATCCAGGCGCATAAGCGCATACAAAATAATAATAAATAGTCGATGTCTCTATAGACATAATCAAAATATAGGCGTGGCGCCTATCAAAATATAGTCCAAAGATCAGAAAACTCGCTAGACTCCAATGCTTTCCTCCGCCACTGCTGCTATCTCTACACATCAACTGAAGCATTCACAATCGTTAGTAAAATAACATAATTAAACCGACAAAAGTGAATACCTAGCAGTCTTCAGCTACATAAATAAATCAACTGGTTAGAAATAAATCCTAACCTTAATTTATTACGAGTGCGCACTCTAAACTCATAAACGTTTATTAATTTAATATGCATTTTGCGGAATCACCCGCTATGGAATCACCCATGTACACACTAAATTAATGAAACGCCCGAAAAGGACAGGCGTCCCCATCAACTTCTCGCACAAAGAATCCTCTTTGCGTATGAGCCCCGGTCATCTAAGTTTACGGAATCCACCGTAAAACCTCACGGAATCCACCGTGGAATATGCCTCCTGGCATCATACCCCCGGGGTGGGATAGCAATTGACCTCAATTGCTATTAGCTCAATGTGGAGCTAACAGAGTGGGGAAAGCATTTAGGTCTCTAGCGTGCATCCATTGTGCTTCTTCTACAGGATGGTTCTTAAATTTCACGAGATATCTAGAGTACCTTCGGCCAGTTCTAGTGGTCATGTAGTCAGTGTCTATGATGGCTTCTGGTTCAAGTATTTCAGTCTCTTCTTCTAGTAAAGGTGGGTTTTCATAGACAGGGTGGATAGGTAATTGTCCTCTAAATGGTCTCAATAAACTAATATGAAAGGTATTATGAATTTTCCAATGTGATGGCAGTTCTAACTTGAATGCATTGTCATTAATCTTATGAATGATTCTAAATGGTCCGTAGAATCTAGGGGCTAATTTAACAACTGGATGTCTATCTACACTTTGCAGTCTACGCTTTTCTATTCTAAGCCAAACATAATCATCTACTTTGAAATTCATGGCTTGTCTTTTCTTGTTGGCTTGTTTGGTATATGATTGTTGGGCTTTAGCAATCATATCCTTTACTTCATCAAAAATAGTGTTATGCATAACAGCAATATCATCGGCACTTTGTATTCTATTAGACAAAGAGGCAACAGGTGTAGATAATCTATATCCATAAATAACTTCAAATGGTGCTTTCTTTGTAGATGTGTGCGGTGTATTGTTATATGCAAACTGTAATAAATGTAAATGAGTATCCCATGTCTGAGGTTTAGAGATAGTGTATGCACGTAAAAGATCTAAAATAGTGCTATTTGTGGCTTCTGTTTGTCCATTTGTTTCTGGATGAAATGCAGATGAGAAATCAATCTTTGTGCCTAGATTTGCAAACAGTGTAATCCAAAAATTATTACAAAATCTAGAATCTCTATCTGAAATAATCACTTTCGGCAATCCATGGTTAGTAAAAACAGTTTTCAAAAATAACTATGCTGCTTGTGATGCTGTTAAAGTTTTCTTACATGCAATGAAATATGCTTGCTTACTAAATCTATCTACAATTGTCCAAATCATGTTATGGTTAGATTTAGTATTTGGTAATCCAGTAATGAAATCCATAGATATATGTTCCCAAGGTTTAGATGGAATAGATAAAGGCATTAATAACCCATACTGTTTACCATGATGTCTTTTTATTCTTTGACAAATCAAACATTCAGAAACAAAATTAGACACATCTGCATCCATATGCGGCCAATAAAAATCTTCAGTTAACATGCGTAATGTAGAAATGATACCTCTATGACCTTGATATGGGGGACAATGAATTTCATTTAAAACAAAAGATCGGAATGGAATAGTAACACACAATCTCTTTTCAAAGAACATGAATCCATCATTATATGACAATGAATCAACAGGAATGAAATTATTTTGAACTAATTTTTGCCAATCAGAATGAAAAGTAATATCCTGGTGATATGTGTCTTTCATAGCAATTAAAGAATCAAAAGATATGATAGAAATGTTATGAATTGCAGGTCTTCTACTTAATGCATCGGCAACTACATTTTCTTTTCCAGGTTGGTATTGAATGATAGGATGGAAACTTTGAATGAATGAAGCCCATTTGATATGGCGGTCAGAAATTTGGGGTTGGCTAAGTAGATGTCTAATGCTTTGCTGGTCGGTCTTTATCATGAATTCTGAACCCATTAAATAATGCTTCCATTGTTTTAATGCTTGAACAACTGCTAAGAGTTCCTTGTCATAAGTGGAATATTTGAGCTCAGAGGGTTTCAGCTTAGAACTAGAATATGCTATTGGATGGTTATCTTGCATTAGCACGGCTCCTATTCCTGATCCGCTAGCATCAGTCACAACTAAAAAGAATGGTCTATTAAAGTCAGGCAATTGTAGAACAGGGGCATTGGTCAATGCACGTTTAAGTAAATCAAAGGATTTCTGCTGGTTTTCAGTCCATTGATAAACAATGCCTTTCTTAAGAAGTTTGGTCAGTGGTAAAGCAAGTAATGAGAAATTACGTACAAACTTCCTATAGAAACTAGCAAGACCAAGGAATGAGCGTAATTCATGTACATTTTTAGGAATAGGCCAGTGCAATATTGCGTCAATTTTCTTAGGATCAACTTTTATTCCTTCTTCTGATACAATATGACCTAGATATTCTATTTCTGTCTTAAAGAATTCACTCTTGTCAGGATTTGCAAACAATTGATTTTCTTTCAGTAATTGAAAAACTAATGATAAATGCTCATAATGCTCTTTTTCACTTTGACTGAACACTAAAATATCATCAAAGAAAACAATCACACAATACTGATATTTTAGAAAAATATGATTCATCATTCTACTGAAAGTAGCAGGTGCATTAGTTAATCCGAATGGCATAACTTAAGAATTCGTAATGGCCAAACTGTGTCCTGAATGCAGTCTTAAATATGTCGGATCTATCTAACCTCACCTGATGATATCCAGACTTAAGGTCAATTTTACTAAATCTAGAAGATCCTTGCAGTTTATCCATAAGGTCGTCAACTCTAGGTATAGGATACCTATTCTTTACAGTGATCTTGTTTAATGCTCGGTAGTCAATACACATCCGATAAGTATTATTCTTTTTCTTGACTAAGAGCACAGGTGCACCGAATGGAGAACTGCTAGGTCGAATTAAACCTCTATTTAGTAATTCTTCTACTTGAGTCTGGATTTCTTTTTGCTCTATTTGATTATGCCTATATGGGGCTTTGCAAGGTGGTTGTGTGCCAGGTATTAGGTCAATCTTATGGTCTTCTGGACGTGATGGTGGTAAACCTGGTGGTAAGTCTTCTGCAAAACAGTCCTTAAAATATGCAAGAAATTCCTTATGCCTAGGGTGCATATGAGTTTCTTTTGCGTGCAATTCATTCACCCAAATGAGATATGATTTAGTATTCTTGCGTAGTGCACGTTTTGCTTGAGTATGCGAAAGCAGTGGAAACATATGAGATGCATGCATACCAAATAATGTAATAGATTTTCCTTGAAAATTTATATTCATTGTGTGTGTGGAATAATCTATATTGGGATTATGTTGGTGTCTCCATGGCATTCCTAGAATAATGTCGCTAGACTGTAATGGGACAACTAAGAAATTTCTTCTTTCAATATATGGACCAATTTGAATTTCTAAATTTTGAACTTCTTGTGTGCCATTGTACCTAGTGCCTAAAAATGCAGCTTTTATGCGATAATGCGTAGGTACTGTATGCAATTTCAATTCCTTTACCAATTTTGCTGAAATAAAGTCATGCGTACTACCGTCATCATGCAATACAGTTCTTTCTTTTCCATGCACCATACATTTCATAGTCAACAATGAATGTAAAGTAGGCATACCTGGTAAAGTGTCGGAAGTAGTAGTAGGATCATCTTCTTCTTCAGTGAAGTCCGGCATATCCTCATGTTCGTCCTCGTCCATAGCTCCAAGGTAGTTGATATGTGCCGATGGCTTCTTTGAATGACAATTTGCTGCGAGATGGCCTGGCTGGTGACACTTGTAACATACGATAGGCTTGGCTTTGGTCACATTATTTGCAATGGCTGGGAGTCTGGGTATATTTGGATTTGCTTGTTGGATAGGCTTAGGATTTGGATTGACAGTGGATGGTAATGCAGGTGGTTTAGGCCAATTCTTGCGAAAAGATGGTGATGAAAAACGACCTGGATTAAACCTTCTGAAATTTGAATTGAATTGTTTAGATCCATAATTACCATTTGCTTGGAATGGCTGTGGTCGTCGATCTCTTCCACGTAACTTATCTTCAGTGTCGTGAGCTAAGGAGATGGCATCTTCAAGGGTAGCAGGCTTGAACATGTTCACCTCAGCGTAGTAATGTCCAAGAAGTCCAGACATGTACTTCCGCTTATGTGTCGTCTCTGGTACGTCTTCAAGCATGCGTAGCTGTAGGAGTGCATTCCAAAAACGCTCTGTATACTGTGGAATAGACTCACGGTCGCGTTGTTGAAGTAAATCCCATTGCTTGATAGCCTTCTCATGAAATTGCGGTGGAAGAAAATTTTGCATGAACTTCTTCTTGAAATCTTCCCATGTAGCAGGACATTCTATGCTCTTGCGGACGACAGTCCACCAAAGTGATGCTCTATCTATCAGATGATTAGTAACACACTTGATTTTATCTTTCTCAAGATAAGTTTCCTCATGGAAATAGTCATCAAACTGGCTAATGAATGATAAAACAGTCTTTCCTTCTCTTATGCCATTGAAAGTGCGAAACTTGAAACTTCGTTTACTTATCTTGGATTCCTTGCGAATGGTTTGTGCTTCAAGAGTGGCGTCGATGGTACGGCGTATCAAATCTTCAGCTTGAGGTTCTTCTTTATCAGTGGACGCTCCTTGTAGCTTTGTCAATTGCGCTTGCAAGGCTTGCCTAGCTCTTCGCTCTTCGTCTAATTGCAACATGATAAGATCCAGCTTTTGCTCCATGGTAGGCTCGGGTAGGTCGTCTTCAGCCATAGGATCATCCATATGTGGGGTAGTCATCCTGTAAAACTCAACAAACCTTTCTCACTCAAAATCAGTTAGCGGGATGAGCGTAGCTCAAATTTGGGGTTACAAGGCTATGTATTTTTGGGTATTTTCTTCTTCAATTTTCAGAAATTCTGAAATATTTCTGTCTCTGTTTGCTGAAAGTACTTCAACAAACTTGCAGATAGGTAAAACAGCTTGCTGCGAACAACTTTCCAGTTCAGAGTTTTTGCAAACGAACAAGTCTTCTATGAGTTTCGAGCGTTAGTCAGTTCTGATTTAGTCTGACTTGCAGAGTTGCAGACTTATGTGACTTGCAGAGTTCCAGACTTGCAGAACTTATTCGACTTACGAGACTTGAAGAACTTGATCAGAAAATACTTGCAGAACTTGACTTCTGTGGTGTGACCTGGAGTTTATAGCTTGCAGAGGTGACTTGCCTTAGATGACTTAGGGGAGTAAGTAGCTTAGTGCTTCTCAGGAAGCGTCGCGTTTTTTAGGACAAGAGGATGTCCACGGCGGAATTCGCGGCCTTCAGAACAGCCCGCCGTCACGATTTGATTCGTTTTTTTTTTTTTTATAGGCTTTAAGTCAATTAACTAAGCCTTTGAAACTTTGAGGTTTAAGCTTATTTAGCTATGGAAGATATGAGCTTATCTCTGATTGTCCACGACTTGATGAAGGAATTGAAGAAGTGGTCCTCCGCCGACAGAGAGTGGTCCTTCGCGATCTGAGAGTGGAAACAGGGGTTCTTGATCGCCAGAAGTCTGCCTGTATCGACGGTTCGCGACGAGATTGACTGTAGAGGCCGTTTGTTCCTGGAGCTCCGTCTTCGCCCGAGATTGGTAGCGATTGGAAGCCCTTGATCTCTGCTCCGCTCTGATACCACTGGTGCGCAGATCGGACGCAGGTAGCCCACGTAGTGAATTCCCAAAGGTCCCCAAGAACAAAGCACTCTACTTTTTAGCACAAAAACCAATGTAAAAACAAGCACGACATGAGACAAGAGACAAATTGGGTTGAATCTCCCCCATGCCTTGTGTGAGCGCTTCACAAAGCATGTATTTAATATATATTTTCAATCTTTTTGCTCAAAAATAGCCCAATTACAAAAATATACAAGCTTTTAGCTTTTGAGTTTGCTTTCTACCAAAAATAGGAAAATAAAGCTAATGGACGGTGCCCAAAGAGTCTAGCACGCCCAATCTCAATGTCCAAATAAAAATAACATATCCAGGCGCATAAGCGCATACAAAATAATAATAAATAGTCGATGTCTCTATAGACATAATCAAAATATAGGCGTGGCGCCTATCAAAATATAGTCCAAAGATCAGAAAACTCGCTAGACTCCAATGCTTTCCTCCGCCACTGCTGCTATCTCTACACATCAACTGAAGCATTCACAATCGTTAGTAAAATAACATAATTAAACCGACAAAAGTGAATACCTAGCAGTCTTCAGCTACATAAATAAATCAACTGGTTAGAAATAAATCCTAACCTTAATTTATTACGAGTGCGCACTCTAAACTCATAAACGTTTATTAATTTAATATGCATTTTGCGGAATCACCCGCTATGGAATCACCCATGTACACACTAAATTAATGAAACGCCCGAAAAGGACAGGCGTCCCCATCAACTTCTCGCACAAAGAATCCTCTTTGCGTATGAGCCCCGGTCATCTAAGTTTACGGAATCCACCGTAAAACCTCACGGAATCCACCGTGGAATATGCCTCCTGGCATCACAGACTCTCAAGATCTTCTTCTCTCTCTCTCTCTCTCTCTCTCTCTCTCTCTCTAAGTCTCTCTCTCCCTCTCTAGCTCCCTCTCATAGCCACTCAGGGGGGTATCCTTCTACCTCTCTCTACCTCCCTCTCATAACCTCTCAGGATCTCCTTGTGCCTCCCTCCAAACTAAGTAGAGGACATGCCTTTATATAGGCAGAAGGGAGTGCATGATGCCTCTCCCTTCCCCTCTCTTTTTTCTCTCTTTGTGTAAAGACAGCTCCTCCACTCAGAGTGGGGAGCTTCTTTCTCTTTTATTTTATTGTTTTATTTTTTTCTTTACTAAAATTTTCAAAAATGAGGGATCGTGAAGCTATCAACATCATTTTTGGGTATAAAGAAAATTATGGTAAAGAAGATGATTATGACGATGGTGATGCTGATAATGACGATGGTGGTGATGACAATAAAGATGACGATGCTAAGGATGATGATGATGAGGCAGCCTTTATGGTAGCGATCAGTCATCGTCTCATTAAAAAAAAAAACATTACTTGTTAGTTATTTTTTTAACATTAGTTTTTAGTTAGCAACCTTACTAATTATTAATGTACTAACTAGTATATAAAATAACCTCACTAACTAACTTACTAACTAACTATTTGACCTTACTATCTAATGTACTAACTGAGTAACTTATGAACTAAGTCACTAACTTATATTTGCGCATGAATATTACATCCTCCTTCCCTTAGAGGAATCGAGATATCATCATCTCGAGAGAAACCGTGGGTATTGTTGATAAAGAACATTCTCATCTATCCATGTAGCATCTTCTTCAAGATAATCTCTCCATTAGATAAGGTATTCTCTAAGGGCTCTACTCCTCAATTTTCTCTCTCTTACATTAGTTACTCTGTCAGGTTGTAGCTCAAGGACTCCTTGGCTAGGTACAACAACTTGTTGATAATCAAGGATATGGTTAGGGTTAGCCATGTATGGTTTCAATAAGCTAACATGAAATACATTGTGGATTTTGACATTCTCAGGGAGTTTTATCTTCCAAGCACTTGGCCTTGAGCACTTGAGAACCTTGTAGGGTCCACAATATCTTGAACTTAGCTTCTTAAATTCTCCTAAAGACAAGGAATTCTTCTTTGGATGGACATGGACGAAGACCATATCTCCTTTTTTAAGATTCATTCTTGCATTTTCAGATTAGCATACGCCTCTTCTCGGTCCATGGATGCTTGAATATCTTGTTTGATAATCTTGATTTGATCATCCATTTCTTCTAATATTTTTCTCAAAGCTTCTGCCCTTAGAGTAGGATTGGAAAAATTAAGTGGCATATGGAAATCTTGACCATATAGTGCCTAAAATGAAGTCATTTGATGCAATGACAATCACACCATCGTCCAATTCACAACTTCACATAGCTAAGGTAGATCCTTAACCTAAGGTAATCTTACAATCCAATCAATATCCTCCTCCCCATAAAGAAGTGATGAGTATAATTCTTTTAACTTTGTTAAGCAAGACATTAATTTCCCGTTTAGGGCTAGCTTACCCAACATACACAAATTTCCTTTAGTTTTGGTACTTAGAAAAATATTGCGACAATAACTTAACGAGATTATTTACAAGACCTTTAAATAGACTTTCACTTTTAAAGTGTTAATAAACTCTTAACCATTTTTGTGTTTGACAATAAATATATTGAGTTATTTTACTAATCTTGAGTGCGCATAAAGTCCTTTACTCATTTCTTGCAATAACCTCTTGCAATTATTTTCATCATGATTCTATGAATTATAATCTCAATTAATCTAACTACAAATCATAGGTAGCAGTTAACCATTTATGCATGTATTAATACACTATCTAGATGAGACTATCATTTTGTATAAGTGTAAATATGAAAGTTAATATTTTATGTACTTATTTTTTATATGGATGTTATCCATGTACTCTAACAAGTAGTTCTTGTATCATTTAATGAAAAATATAACATTTTATGTAAAATTTTGGCAAAAGCCTTATTATTTTATGTGGAGAAATGAAAATAATAGCCTATTTCTAAGTCGTTGAATAACTTGGTTTGGCATGACGACATTGGGAATTTAGTCTTTGCTTGCACTTGCGTTCGCCACACCCAGTGTTATGTTGGTAGTGGCAACTATGGCAACCTTGGGTACTCTTGTATCTCTGGCAATACCCGTTCCTTGACTCGTTATGGTGGTTCTCATTGTCTTTGCGCCTCGTTGCTCTCGAGCCATCATTTGCAAGTAGGTTCAAGAGATAGAGAAGGTGAAATGAATTTAGGATGGGAGAGCATGAGAGAAGATTGCTAAGTTAAAAAACAAGACAAGGGGAGGTTGAGCTAATTCTTTTCCTCTCTAACCCTCTCTCTAATTCCCTCTCTTGTAGCCTCTCAAGATCTTCTTCTTCTTCTTCTTCTTCTTCTTCTTCCTCTCTCTCTCTCTCTCTCTCTCTCTCTCTCTCTCTCTCTCTCTCTCTAAGTATCTCCCTCTGTAGCTCCCCCTCGCTGCCACTCGGGAGGTATCCTTCTACCTCTCTCTCTCTCTACCTCCCTCTCGCAGCCTCTTGGAATCTCCTTACACCTCCCTCCAAACTAAGTAGAGGGCATGCCTTTACATAGGCAGAAGGGAGTGCATGTTGTCTCTCCCTTCCCATCTCTTTTTGCTATCTTTGTGTAAAGAAAGCCCCTCCACTTAAAGTGGGGAGCTTATTTCTCTTTTATTTTATTGTTTTATTTTTATTTAATTAAACAAAAAAAAGAGGGTTCGTGAAGCTATCGACACCATTTTTTGGTATAAAGAAGATAATTATGGTAAAGAAGATGATTATGATGATGATGATGATGACAAAGAAGATGATGATGTTGATAATGACGATGGTGATGATGACGATGAAGATGATGATATTGAGGACGATGATGATGATGATGATGATGACAAAAATGATGAGGTAGCCTATAGGGCAGTGATCAATCATTGTCTGATTTTTTTCTTTTTTTTAAATGTTATTTTTTAACGCTAGTTGTTAGTTATTTTTTTAACATTAGTTTTTAGTTAGTAACCTTACTAATTATTAACTTACTAACTAGTATATAAACTAACCTTACTAACTAACTTACTAACTCTTTGACCTTACTAACCAATGTACTAACTAACTAACTCACTAACTTATATTTGTGCAAGAATATTATAGCATTTAAGAAACCATAAGGGAAAGCCAACCCTCATATGAGACTAAGAAAGTGGACATACTTTTCAAAGTACACAGCAAATGGAAGAGCCTATTTTCACATACCTCAATGAGTGTGTGGAAAAAATAATGATGGTTTGGGTTAGAGTTTATCCATGTTTCAAACAACACAATTACTTAAGATTGTATGCATGTGCTTACCATTGCTTTGAAGAAGTTATGAAATCAAGCATGGTATAAATGTGAAGCATGAAGTTATGTTGTGTGATGTGCTCTCACCTCAATGCTTTGCCAACAAAGGCAAGCATCTCACCACCCAAAAATGTGAAGCCATTGAGGATAACCTCATGAACCTCACAATAACGCATTACCACATAAAGATTAATTGATAATTGAGGGGCCAATACACAAGAAACCTTAAGCCACTTCCTATATAGAAAGTACACACTATAATTAGGAAGAATGCTAACCAAACTAGGAGAAGAATGTAGAATTCTCTAGTTATAACTAGATAATTTTACTATCACCAGATCTTCTAACTAGTAAAGTATTTTTCCTAGATAGTATCTAGAAAATTTAAGCCCTATCTAGCAACATTATCTTGCAAGTTTTTGTATAACTAGTAACAATATTGACCTAAATAGGAAATTTTGGTTTTTACTAGTCATAACTAACATGTACTATCCTCTAACTAACGAATTATAAATTGTCTATCAAGTTAACTTGGAACTCATGATTTTGCTAGGTATAACTAGTAAAAAAATATTCTTTAATTAGAAATTTACATTTGTATAATACTTACTCACAACTAAACTTTTCACAGTTGTTTGACGCAAAAGCAAGACCACAATTGTTGAAAGGTAATCACAATAACAAAAAAAAACAAATCTCTAGTACATGACTAACATAAACTATGTGGCCCCAACAATAGAGTCATGGCATTTGTCAACAAAACTTACAATGTTGACCAAAGCACATGGCCACATTGGCAACATATATCATGGCCATGACATCCATCTTATTGCAAATCTCATGAACACATTAGTGAGAGAAAAGCATATTACCCGAATGAATTAAATAGAAAATCCACACACTAACATCATATTCCCTATTGTCCAAATGAGCAACAAGAGCAACATTCATAGTGCATGGCAAGTAAACCACATAGTCATATCTACCCCATCATGAAAATTAGATAGCCATATTAAAAAAGAAAGCACATCACCAGTTGCATGACCATGTTGGTCATTGAAGAGCACATGGACAAAAAGAACAACCAAGGAAAAGCACATAGCCATATTGACAAAAAGCTAAATTGCATTGCCCAAAACATGTGGCTATAGGAAATAAAGTAAACTACATTGCTAGTTGTATGATAAAATATAATCACCTTTCAAAATAGAACTAAACTTATAAACTCCATATCTTGACACAAAAATGTAAGTGTAAAGGATTCTAGGGATTGCCAACTTGTAGCTAGCTTTATGTGGAAGCTTGCAATATGATAGATGGGAAGCTACTTCAAGGTTCACTATGAGCCAACATGAATAACAAGAAGGCTACACCTAAAATAACCCTACAATAGTGGAAGTATATTACCTTTACAAAGAACTAGTGCTCCAAAATGAAGAAAGCTTCATTGGATATTCTCATTTTATTAGGGTTTGAAATTGAGCTATCAATGGGAGCATATCAAATTTTTGCCAATCTCAAAGGCAGATGAAAAAATTCAAAAAATGTAGAAACTCTTGCAAATTCTCAATGGAACATGGAGAGTGCATCGTAATAAAAAGGAAAACACGAGGAAAAGAAGAACAACTTAAGATTGGGAAAAAAAAAAAGAAGAAGCTTTAGATAAAAAATAAGAGTGCTAAAAGAAAGACATGCTTTTTGGGCTAAGAACATGCTCAACAAGGCCAATATTGAAACAGAGTACAATAAAAAGCCAGGAGGGGAGGAAATAACATCGGGCTATTCTCTCCTAAACATATATTTAAACCTTCCAAGTTGGGTAAAAACCATATGAATCTCTACAAGAGAGGTGAAACCCCTAGAGGATCTTAATCTACTCCTTGTGAGGATTTCAATCATGCTATGCATTTAAAGTTTCACAAATTATAATGTGTTCAATCTCATGTAGCAACATCTCTTATAGGCACCTATTTGGCTAGTATCTTCTTGTGGTCACAACAAACATCAAGTGTAACATCCATGTCAAGTCTATTTATGCTACCCTTTAACCCCTCTTGACTTGCTCTAACCCTTATTCCTATGAGTTAAGCCTTGGGTTAATTCAAAGCCCCAAAAAATCTTGAAACAACTTAAGAAAATTAATCAGCACTATTGTATCCTTGCTCTACCCTTAGCAATAGTAGATATGAATTTTTAGCGAGACCATTCATATATACTTGTGAAGATCATATCCCGAAGACTATATTTATGGCCCCAAGAAAGCATTATTACAAATATTTTAAAATTACTCTGTGAAATTATCATTTTTTCTAGTTATAACAAATATTTTAAAATAATTCTCTAAAATTAATATTTTTCTTAGTTAAATTCATGAGCATAGTCACACACATTAACAAAAAATAAAAGAATAAACTCAAAATACATAAAAAATATTGACTAAAAAGTACTTGAAGAAGAACTTATGAAATACTAAAATTCACCTTAAAATTCTTTCTTTAAATAAAAGTAATAAATACGGGAGTAAAGGGGAGTAGTTCTTATGCACCACATGTTTAAAAGTGCTTTTAAACATTTTTAAATTATGGTTATTCTTGTATTTTATACATACTACAATATATTGGTTTCATGCTTGGAACAACCTGACAAAATTTTGATAATTGTGGTTCAAGCCATTGGCATTCCCATCCCATTATTCCTTAGCATCTTATATAAGATGCCAAAAAACTCACTAGTGGTTGGGAATCCCATGATCCTATAGGAGATAGGTGTTTTTGATTACATGAGTACCTCAAAAGGAAAAGGGCCAAGTGATTCTATTACATGAGTACCGCTGAGGAAATCTTATCATGGCTCTAAGCTAATAAATTCCCTTTTGTGTGTTGTTGGCAAAAGTAGTGTAATCACATACAACCCAATCTTATGGGTTTGGAAGGTTAGACTAGACAGTTGTTTTCTCTACATAGAGATGGATTTTACACTACTTCATGGAATAATGGTTTTATATATTACCTTTTATGCAATAAAATGTTGTTTTCCAAAGTGTTTGTCATGTGCTAGATGTTGTGTTAATGGACCTTGTGCAACATGATAATAAAAGGAAGTTGCTCTTTTATGTTGCAATGGTATGGTACCTTTGCTCATTGGATAAGTAAAATAAATCCCATCAAGGAACATGAAAGGCCTCAATCCCGATGATCAATCATCTATGCCTAGATGCACCTAATAATTTGGGTAGCTTTCCTAAAAACTAGATAGAGCTATTAGTACATGACCCTCCGAATTCAGTAGGATATATATGAGGCTCAACATCATTTTTGGGGGGACTAATGTGAGATGATTCCTTATGGGCAAAGGGATCAACATTTTATTCTCTTCCACTTCTCACTCTCTTTGAACCAAGTGCAATATTAGCTCTACTCTCACCTTTGATTGATTACAAAGTAATCTTTCTTAGGCAAACATTACATTGCTATTAGGGGTGACTTGCCTATGAAGTAGAATAAGATTCAAATGCTAAACTAAGTTTGAGGTTTCGTGAGGGAAATTTGGGCAATGATGTGCATGGACATAAATTTTTGTTGACTATTAGAGGATGCCTTTAGCTTTATTACAGGAGGCAAGTCACAAGAATCCACAAACTAATTGTGATTTCTATCCTCAAGGTAGGCAAGTGCTAAGACTCCTTAGGTGAAATAAGAGCTTGTCTCAATCCCACATCAGACTTAAAGCAAAAGTACACAGGATGTAGGACTTATGAGAAGGTGGATCTATTAGGCTACACCTAGTTCCTCAAGGGAAAAAATGTCTTAATATGTAACTTTGATGTTCAATGCTATTATGATGATGTCTTAGTCTTCTTTACTTTCTAAAGGAGAGTGATTATAGCTATAAAGTGCTCTTGGTGAGGTGGGTGTGTGTGTTGTGTGTGTACACTACTTACTTGGTGTAGTATATACCTAATTCATGTGTACTTAATACTTTTGGTGACCTAGCCTTGAAATTATATACAAGGTTTTTAAAGCTACAAGTGCAACTAGAGACCCTTAGAGGTCTTGAGTTGGCCAACCTTAATATGAGTCCATCAATGTATGCCCTTGTATTTCTCTTGTAACTCCTTTTTTTCTTATGATGCTTGCCTCAATTTCATAGTTGGCAAAGAGTCACCTCTCTCCCACTCTAGCAGTCTTGAATACTGAGTTTGAGTCTAGGGCTCATTGCGCACTTGTTTCCTTCTAGCCAAAGGTGGAAACCCTAACTTTGTATGGTCTCAATGCACCAATGGGCTGACCTAGGTGTGGTGAACCCATTGTCAGTTTTTGCTATCTTTTCTTACTTGCAAGGTTCTAATCCTAGTGGTGACAAGAAGATGCCTTTGTAGCACTACAAGCTTTACCAGTTCTCCCTATATTTGCCAATGGTCACTAGCTTTTCATACTTGCAAGGTTCTAATCCTAGAGGTGATAATGTAAGAAGCTAGGAAAATAGTTGTTTAGTGTGAAAATAATAGTAATACCATGTCGCATTGACATGGTTATAAAAGGGAGGGACATGTAAAATTTTTCATCTTTTGAAACATAATACATTATAGTCTCTTTCCTCATTACCTTGCTCACAGATTCTAATATGGCTTCTCACCTCTTTGTCTTTCTCTTTCCATTTCTAGAATTTCTCTCTCCTCATCACTCTCTCCTACACTCCTTCTCTATCTTGTGCAATATTCTCTCTACTCTTTCTCTCTCTCCATTCCATTTCTTGACAAGTGGTATTAGAGATTTGGTCTTTGATCCATTTTTCTTCTACTTCAATCCAATTTTTCACCATAAAAACCAATTTCAGAGAAGTACTACATGTACAAGATATGGATAGTGAGTAGCTGTGGCTTGCAGGGCATGTATAGTTAGAAAAAGACTATATCTAGATATCTTTGGGATAGATATGGTGGTGGAAGGACAAAATAATAGGTCATCATCAAACTTTTATGCAATTTTGAAGGTAACATGGTCAAATGGGAATTAACTAGGCTTAGAAGGGAAACGAATTGTGGTTACTTTTCAAAGAGAGGATTCTCTTTTCCCTTTCTTGCAGCTTCCTATAGCTTTCATGGATTTTGCAACCAATATCTTCTTTTATTTCTCAAACCCTTGCTCTTCCTGACAAAGTAATACTAGAACAAGCTTCCTTACTTCAAGAGCTTCAAGTTCATTACCTATTAGTCCCAGTCAAGCATCATGGCGCATAGGACATACGTGAAAAATGCAACACATTTTTCAAGCTAATTTTAGCTTGCTCTCTACTCCCCTTGCTCAATCTTCTGGCCTTGGTGCTTTAGCTGATCATTGGCAAGTGAAATCCTCTAGTAATCATCAAGATTACACTCCATTCTTCATCCTCAATCTTTCCTAAAAACCCTAACTGTGTAGTCCATGGACAACCACGAAAATTTTAGCTTAAGCTTTCATTTCTCTTCAATTTCTTGAAGATTCTTCATCATTTCAACCCGTGGAATCATTTTAGTAAGAATTCTTAAAGAAATGACAAGGATTGAGTATGCATGGCCAAAGATTGAAGCTCAAGAGCTTCTATGGAGTCAAAAATAGGGGGAAACAAGTTTTATACTTTAATTTTAAGTATTTGAAGCTTCAAGATTGCTTGTAAGCATTAAATACACAAGCATTGAAGGTTATTTCAACAACATTTGGCAACCTGAGGCTTCATCAAGCATTTGGGGATCAATCAAGTCTTCATCAAGCATATAAAAGGTATTCTTGTTCAATTCTTAATCTCTCTCATTCATCCATTTACTGAGCTTTATCCAATTGATTGAGAGATTAAAGAATTGTATTATTTCCATTAAATCTCAGCCCACATTGCTTAAATCATCCTATTCATGTAATGCAATGTTTGCTTGATGCATATTGGATATAATCAATGAATTAGAAGCTTCTAACAAAAAATTCTAGCATTGCATTTAATCCAATTGATTAAGCTTCACTGATTGATAGGATTGCTTACTCTAATCCATTAATATTTACTAATTATTATTCATTCATCTCAAAGTATATCATAACCCCATTGTAAAAGGGTAAGTCAGAAGTGAGTCACTGCTTGGTAAGACTCTCTTCCCATCCATTTTGCCAAAATTTCAATTCTCTTGCATTTCATGAAAAGAGCTGAATGGACATTTCAGTAATGCATCTCATGCTGTTTGATTAGAGTAGTATACAAATTCCATGATGATATTCCCGCTAAGGCAAAAGATGGATGTCGGGGGAGATAGTGAGACAAAAGAAAGGTGACCCTCCCTCACTATTAAAGATCCTGAAGGAGTGCCAGCAACCGACTTTGCCCATCTCCCAATAACTTGGAGACCAAGTAGGGAGCCTTTCCTACCATTTTATCCCTCACAAAGTTACAACGAGTGGAGAATTGAATATTGAAGCACTTTCAAAGACTCAAGTACATTCAAGAGCAAAACAAGGTAAAACAAAGAATTTACAAGACAATGCAAGGTACATATAGGTCATTACAGGTACCCTCTTCATTACTAAAGTATAGGTGCAAGTACTACAAGGTGCCCATAGGTCTTATCCAACTTCATATAGGGTTTTGTAGCCATTATGCACTACCATTTTACTCTTACAGGTGGAAACATGGTACTTACAGGTTAAAACACGGTGCATGCTTGGAAAGTTCAAACTCCAAAGATTAAATTGTATAATTTTTTGTACTAAATGTCTTATAAAGTGTTATAGCTCATCTTGAAGAGGGCATTGTTGGATTCGATTTGAATCAAAAATTTTGGAAATCAAAGTTTCCTAGCTCAAGTTATAGCCAATTTTTTAACAAGGGGTACTGAATGAATGCACTACTATGTCATGTCATAAAGGAAAAAGTAAGGTTCAGGATGAGTATGCACAGCAAATCAGAGATTCCATGCTGAATAATATACCTCAAGAGGGCCATGAAGAGCCTCAAATGCAAGGGAAAATCAATGAACACAATAGTACCATGTGTGAACATGAGAATAGGCATGCTCAAAGGCACATGGAGTTGTTATCTAGAATGGAAAAGATGATATTATCTACTAATCAAATGAAGTCTTCCATTGAGAAGTTGGTCGATTCCACTACCCAAACAAAGGCTTCAATTGACAAATTAGTAGGATCTAATGCTCAAATAATGGCTCAATTCTCCCAATGGATGCAAATGCAAATGGGAACCAAGGAAGCTAAGGAGAAAGCTCATTCAAATAGTGAACCTTCAGTCCCACTTTAGCCACCTAACCAAAATGGTCAAGGTCAAGGTATCATTGGATGAAGGGGTATTCCCAATAGTCAAGATGAAGTAGATGAGACTTCATAAAGGCATTATGACTATTTGGGTAGTTTGAATGGTGCTGATTCCCAAGATTTTGGGTTGAATACTCAACTTCCTAGAGGTCCTCTACCAATGGGAAGGTTTCAAACTAGTTCTTAGCCACCTATTGGGAGAGTACCATCTTATTTTTGGGGTTCCATGCCTAATATCCATGAGAAGTCTATTTTGGGAAAACAACCCTTTCATGAAAGAGAGCTAAAGGATAAGATCATTTTGGCAAAGCACAATAGTTAATCCTCTTCACTATCCAATCTAGAGGGATGGATTTTAAAATTGGAATCTTACTTTGATATATTTCCTGGAATTAATGATATGAAGATTCATTTGGCATCTTTACATTTGGAGGGATTTGCACATACTTGGTGGAGATACCTGAAGAAGGAGAACATACTTGTAGAGAATTGGAATGCATTTAAGATACTTATTATGGTTGAGCTCTTTGTCTCTCCTCTTGAAAAAGATAAATTGGCATGGAGATGGTATGGATTAGAGCAAAGAGGCCTAAGTGTATGGGAGTATACAAACCAATTTCTCAATCTTACCAATTTCTCAAACTCCTCTTGAAAAAGAGAAATTGGCATGGAGATGGTATGGATTAGAGCAAAGAGGCCTAAGTGTATGGGAGTATACAAACCAATTTCTCAATCTTACCGTGTATATAGAGAGCATTAGTAATGAAGCTAAACTCCACAAGTATATGTATGGTTTAGAACCTTATTTATCACATGATGTTGTGGCACAGAACCCTACTAATCTCTTCAAAGCTATTGAGCTTGCGGAGTGCTATGGAAAGAACTATAAAAGGCAATCCCCATTTTAGCCTAGTTATGGACATCGAAGGACTGTTTTAAAACATGGACAAGTTGGCTATGTGTATGGCATCAATCATGCACCAAGTGGGAGCTTAAAAGTGCCAACTTATCATTCATTCAATGCTTCAAGTCCTCAAAGCAATTTCAAGACAGGAAATAGTCCAAGAGTAAATCTTAAATAAGGGATAGCAAGCCTAAATCTATTCCAATCAAAATGAATCCAAAGCCTATTCCTATGGCCCTCTATAAAGAAAGAAGGGAAAAAGGATTATGCTTCAAATGTGGGGAAAATTATATAGGTGACCATACCATAAAGTGTGCATAGCTAAAGCCAAGGTTCATAGTATGTTAGTCTTTGAGGATTCTAAAGATGACATTGATGAGATCGATGCACTTATACCTACTACTGAAAATGAAGATCTTGAGGAAGAAGTTTTGCAAGAATATTTTTATGACCTTGCCAACTCTTTTCCTTTTGATACAGGTGGAAGTGTTCCTTTCGACTTAGGAGAAACTTATGATGAGCCGCTTGCTACCACTAGTTGTTTCATTTCCATGGATGCTTGGATAGGTTCTAAGAGCCCTAAGGCACTTCATATGAAGGGTAATATTCATGGGAAGGATGTGTTCATCCTAATTGATAGCGGCAGTATGCCTAATTTTGTGAATTGTCTTCTCACTAACTTATAGCATCCCATAAGAGTTTAGGTAACCAATGGTGAAGAAGAAATTGGCACTCAAATATGCCCATAGATTTCTTTGTAGTTGGCTAAAAATTATGAAGTGAAAGTAAAATTAATAACCTTGGAAATGGGCCCCATAGATATTGTACTTAGTTGTGATTGGTTGATGACATTGTGCAAAATTACTATGGATTTCTTAGAACTGCATATGGAGTTTATCTTTGATGGACAGCTGATCCATTTACATGGAATTCCTAGTAAATCATGTTTTCAACTTATCACTGTTCAAAAAATCAAAAAGGAATACAACATGCGCTCATAGATCTTTGTTTTGCACCTGAATAAAGAGGTTGAAGATAAGTCCACAAAATTAGCAAATCATCTAGCTTTGAAAGCTCTTCTTGAGGAGTATAGGGATTTGTTTGAAGTGCCTACTTCATTGCCTCCCAAGAGAGTAGTAGATCACCTAATTGATTTGGAGCACAACTCAAAGACAATTAATAAGCCACCCTACAAATTGTCCAAGTGTGAGTATAAATAAGTAGCCAAGCAAATCAAGGAGCCTCTTGAAATGGGCTTCATCAAACCCAATTCTTCACCTTATGCATCTCCAGTGTTGTTAGTTAAAAAGAAAGATGGATCTTTTAAGATGTGTATTGATTACAGGGATCTTAACAAGGTCACAATGAAGAATAGGTATCCAATACCCAAAATTCATGATTTGGTTGATGAACTCAAAGGGGATAGATTCTTCACAAAGATTGACTTGAGGTCAAGGTATCATCAAATTTGTATGTGAGAGGGTGATGAAATCAAGAATGCTTTTAGGATTTGATCGAGGTGCTCTACCATTTTTTAGTGATGCCATTTGGGCTTAAAAATACTCCAGGTACCTTCTAGAGTTTGATTAATAAGATTTTGTAGCCTTTTCTCTTTTAGTTTGTCTTGGTCTTCTTTGATGACATTTTGACTTACAGTATGATTCTTTGGTACCATTTATCACATATGAGGAAGCTTTTTGATATATTGAGGCATCACTGACTCTTTGTTAAGGAGAAAAAATGCTCTTTCATGCAGACTGAAGTGGAATACTTGGGATATATTGTAAGTGATAAAGGGACCCAGGCTGACCCCAAGAAGGTGTAGTGTGTAAAGGATTGGCCAACACCTACTACCACTACTGAGAAGAGGCGACCTTTAGAGTTCCAAGAAGGAGAATTAGTTTTTTTGAAGGCTCCCAAGTCTCCATATTCTACTTTGAAGGATGGATCTAGTAACAAGCTTGCTCATAGATTTTATGGACCCTATAGGATCCTGAAGCGCATTAGAGACTTGGCATATAGATTGGAGCTACCCTCTTCTAGTAAGATTCATAATGTATTCCATGTTAGTCAACTCAAGCCTTTCTATGGTGATCCTATTGATATAGTTGATGAGCTACAGCCTACCACCTATTGATGAAAAAGGTCTTATTCAATGCATCCTAGAGGCTATCCTAGGTCAACATGAGAAGAAGCTTCGCTCTTGTTCTATCATTGAATATTTCATCAAATGGAGAGGTTTACCACTTGAGGAAGCTTCTTAGAGGCCTGATTCCATATTAGATGAGTTTCCTTACCTACATGACACATGGGTGGGACTGAAGCATTAGGGCCGAAAACACTTCAAAAAATGCACTTTTGTTAATCACAGGATTAAGAAAAGGGCCAAAGAGAGTTTGCCATGTGTGCAAGAATATGGTATTCTTGTCTCCTCTTTTTTGGAGATAGTAGAGTCCACTTCGTGATTCTCTCCTTCTTTTTAGCCAAAATCTCCAATGTCTAATATGTTTTGGTAGTGCCGAAGTCCTTATTTACTTATAAAATCTGACAAATGACATAATAAAGTTGCTGTGAAGTTAATGATAATTTTTTTGAAAGTCAAAAACTTTTTGGCGCCCAATATATTTTCATTAGTCTTCTTAATATTCCTTTTTAGTTCATTCACCTTTCTCAGTGAGCTTCTTTCTCTGCTTTTTAGTTCATTCATCTTTCTCGATGAGCTTCTTTCTCTGCGAATTTAATTTAAGTATGGCATCTAGAAGGCGCTCTTCTCATTTAGTAAACTCTTGCACTGTTTATAGCAGAGTTGATGAAAATTGGGAGCCAAAGATCTTTAGTATAAACGATTAGGTTGCCATGCTGCCCTCTTGCAAGGACTCTCACAAGGTGAAAAGAAAAAAACAAGAGGATATTAAACATCACTGGAAGGGACGTATCATTTCTTTCAAAATTATGCATGAAGGGTGGTTTATCAAACTGCAACATGTTTATATGGCGAAGGATATCCACTTGCCTCCAAACGAGTATGTTTCACAACAAACACATTGTAAGACTTGAGTTGATAACGTGTTTTTTTTTTCATTTAAGCAAGTACTAATAATGAATTCTTGGTTGTAGATATATTTCTATCAACAAGTACGGAATGGCAACCTATGGAGAGCTTAAGTGGAACCTTCCATGCGATTCATAAGGTGTTCACAGACATTATCTATGCTGATCAGATTGTGGGTTCTTTTATTATGCATGTTTCGTGGCTTTGTGGAGGGAAATCGGAATCAACTAGTGTGATTACCCTATCCAAAATCAACTCAATACATTGCTCCCTTATCCATCGCATATATGAGTTAGGGTAATCTTAGCACTACGAGAAAAAATGTGACAAGTTGGTAAAAAAGGGTCCCTAAAAAAACCAACAATATGAAAGAGACTTGCATTCACTCCATCTATCTTGAGTATCTTTGAATCTATTGTCCTGCAGACATTTGAAAAGCACTCTCTTTCCACAAGTATATCTATGACTTTGTAACTTTGCGATGGTACTTCTTGTTAGAGAGAGTTATATGGTTTTCTAGGATCAACAATATCCTCATATGTGGTGTCCAAGAAGGTAGTCATGAGCCTGCCAGCACTGCAAATGGAAACATGTAACTAAAATAGATAATCAAATAAAATAAATAATTAACCAAAAAGCAAGCAGTATTCCATTCAATCCACATTCTTCCTTGGCCATGGGTACCACTTAGAGAGTTCATGAGGATAATTTCTCTGGTGAGAGTGTATCCGATGTAATAAAAAAAAATATGGTAGTTGTGATGGAATCAAAAGCTTTGAAAGACATTGCTATATTTGAACCAAATCTCGAAAAAAATTCCATTGATAACAGTGGATCAACAATACACATAATTTTAGAGATTTATTGGCTAAGAGATGCAATCAATGTCCTAAAGCTAATAGCAAAAATAAAGGGGTGTTATTTGCAATCAATAGCACAATTATTCTATATACTAAAAATTTTTAGAGTCAAAATGCCTTACCTTATGCAATAATAAACTACAGAATCTAACAATTAAATATCCTTTTTACAACTAGCATGGACTTGTCCTCATGAGATATGCTAAGATAATCCTCTTCCTCAGAAGTGCAAGAAACATTGATAACCATTTGCCCATACGCCTCACCCATTCTCTTATAATTAACAGGTCCAAGTACATCGATTTTTCTCTTACAAACATCATCCTCAGTACCTTATTCTGCTAATCATATTAAAATCTTTGTTCATTAGGGTGATCTTATGAGCATGAACAGCAACAATGTAAGAATAATTCATAAAGTCATAAAGACAACCATGTGAGAATAAGTTGATATGATGCGAGAGCAGCAAAGCCAATTTTTCGCAGGGTCATATTCGCACTGTATCGTGGAGCAGCTCATACGGCGCGAGCGTGGCAAAAAGCATAATGTTTCGTACTATACTTCTCGCTCCGTATTGTGGATGAGTTGATATGGTGCGAGAGTGGCACAACAAAATCTCCGTAGGGGTCCTTCAAAGCTGCTCGAACACCCCCTTGTAATGACTTGTTTTTTGTGAGACCTTAAACCCATTAAAAAAATAAAAAAAATTCCATAAGTTTATTAGGCTCTTAAAAAATTTTAGAAAATTTTTAAGATTTTTTTGAGCTTGTTTACTATTTTAAAATAAAATTTTAGTAAAAAAGAGCCTTAAAAAATCCCAAAAATCACAAAAAAATTACCCAAAAATAACATGTCTGATACGGCACAAAAATGGGGTGTCTGAGCTTCATGCTATTTTTGGGTGAATTTTGGGGTCTTTTTTAGGCTTTTTTTTACTAAAAATTTATTTTAAAATAGTAAACAAGCTTAAAAAAATCTTAAAAAGTTTCTAAAATTTTTTAAGAGCCTAATAAACTCATGGAAATTTTTTTGATTTTTTTTATGGGTTTAAGGTCTCACAAAAAATAATTCATTACAAGGGGGGTGTCCGAGCATGTCCGATACAGCGCGAAAAATAGCATGTCCGATACGGTGCAAAAATGGGCTCGGACACCCCATTTTCACGCCGTATCGGACATGCTATTTTTGGGTGATTTTTGGGGTCTTTTTTAGGCTCTTTTTTGCTCCTCTGCTCAAGGAAGTTCATGTTATTTATTTATCTAACTTCATTAACTTGTCAAAAGTTCATGTTATTTCATGTAGAGAACTTTGTTTAACATCATATAATACTCTTTAAACTATTTTTAAAAAATAAATAAGATCATGAATGCTATAGAGTAAAGGAAATCTATAATCACAAAGATTATTTTGATGGTCTTTTTTTGTGAAATTGAGATATATTACATTTGAAAAAAGATATACAAGGATAAAGCATCAATAATGTAGTAATGCTTTCAATTATAAAATCAGTCTGCATTAGAATCAGAGTTCTGAGAGAAAGAAATAGAGTCAAGTCATTTCTATTTCTTCTTACAAATCAAGGGAAGAGATCTTAAGAGATTTGCTAGGATATGATAGCATGAGTAGTATCATCCCATGACATCAAGCCACCATTTAGGTATTGAAATCTGATAGTGCTAATAAGAATCACAATTGAAGATATTGAAACTTGAAACCCCATAGTGCTAATCATAGTTGAGGGTATGATGAGAAAAATACTCCCAAGAGCTAATATCAAGTAAAAAGTTGTATCCTTCATATTCTTCGAAGCATCCTGCACACATAAAATCATCTTAGTCCTAAAGTTGATATGATACACAATATCACTAATACTTCTATCTATTACTTGTTTAATGTTTTTTATATTTTAAGAGACAAAATTGAATAATAAACATTTTCAATCTATTACTAGGTAAATATTTTTATCTCCTAGAAATCAAAGTACTTCCTTTCTTCTAATTATAATATATTATCCTTGTCTTATCCATTAGTGCTTGCTAAAAAGTTGATATTACAACACTGTATAATGAAGATATTCTATTTTCAAGTGTCAAGATCAAAGTGAAATTTTTCACTTTCTATTCTATAAGCTTAAGGATTATCCTTAGTATATATATCCCTACCAATTTGCATCAACACCATGGGACTCTTTTACCCATTTTCTTATGAATCAAATTGAAGAGATTGAAGAAAAAGCTTGGATTTACTTGAAACAAAATCTTACAGAATGGATGTCTTAGGGGTCGAAGTAAAGATGTGGCTTGGATGTCCCAACCTAGTGTCAAGATTGTGGGAGAGAAGGAAGGAGTCTCACTTGTAGCTTTCTTGCTTGCACAATGGGGGAATACACACAGAGGTGGAGGCTGAAAACAGTTTTCCTCTTCTTAGTTATGTAAGCCAAAAAGAACTCTAGTACAAAGAAATAGAAGAACCCTATATATGGGTCTCAAACCAAACTCAACTAACTAAGGTGGCATACTAATTGAGCCACGAACTAGAGTAGATAAGGATAGCTATCATGTAGCTATTATTCATGGGCGGTGTACCAACCGTGTCTGCACAACTGACAAGTCGGTGACATAAATACACAACGGTCACCCTGGCGTATCACGAGTGGAGCTCAATATCTCAACACTCCCCCTCAAGCTCAATCCCAATTCCTGCACACCAAGCAGGTCTCTGAACTTGCACAGCTTCTATGTGCCCAATGCCTTCGTGAATATATCAGCTACCTGATCCTCTGTGCTGACATAAACTAGATCAATAAGACCTAGTAAAACCCTCTCTCGCACATAGTGATAATGCACCTCAATGTGCTTTGTTCTAGCATGATAGACTGGGTTATTTTCCTAGTGTATACTACTCATGTTGTCACAATAAATGACAACTGGCCCATCTGTAGACTGATGCATATCATAAAGTAGCTTATGCAACCAAGCTACCTCACATGCAGCCATTGCTGCACCCCTATACTCAGCCTCTGTGCTTGACAAGGCAACTGTATGCTGTTTCTTGCTGCTCCAAGTGACTGCAGCACTCCCAAAAGAGAACACATATCCACTGGTAGATCGTCTATCAGAAATACTACCAGCCCAATCAGTATCAGTGTATCCATGCAACTGTATCTGAACCCCAGTCTCATAAAATAGTCCATACTGCAATGTGGACTTCACATACCTGAGTATACGTCTAGCCGCATCCAAATGTGGTTTCCTTGGAGCCTGCATAAACTGACTTACCAATCCAATAGCATAGCTCAAATCTGGCCTGGTAATAGTCATATAAATCAAACTTCCTACTATGCGTCTGTACATAGTAGGGTCTTCTAGAAGCTCACCTGCATCTGTGCTCAGCTTCACATTCTGCTCCAAAGGAACTGAAATAGGCTTACAGCCTGTCATCCCATATTTGGATAGCATGTCCAATCCATACTGCCTCTGCAAGAGCTGTATCCCACTTGGTGATCTAATCACCTCAATGCCCAAAAATAACGTAGCTCTCCCAAATCCTTCATCTCAAACTTTTGCTTCAATAGAATTTTCACATGAAGGATATCTTCATCACTGTCACCTGTCATAATCAAATCATCAACATAAATGACAAGTAGCATAATACCTTTCTTTGTTTTTCTCACATAAAGTGAGAAATCTGCCTTGGAAATCTGAAAGTCAATAGTGACAAGATACTGTCCTATCTTGTCAGACCATGCTCCAGGTGCTTGCTTCAAGCCATACAAGGCTTTCTTCAACCTGCAAACAAACTCAGGATGAATAGCATGCACATAACTTGGTGGCTGCTCCATATAGACCTCTTCGGCTCCCCCTGCCTCTAGAGTTACCACGTCCTCCTCCATAGGACTGGTTTTCTTGAGTTTGCTGCATATTCTGATTTCTACCACAGCCTCCATATCAGCCTCCTCTACCTCTGCCTCTACCTCTTCCAGCATTTGAGTAGAAGACAGCTTCTTTTGAAGTTCCTCCTGAAGAAGATGCACCACCATTTCTCTGCTCCTCAGAAATTAGAATAGCAATCAACTCCTCAAAATCAGGAAATCTTTCACGGACGAAAATGGATGTTCGGAACTGTGCATAATCATTTCCTAGACCATTCAAGGTCACAGAAACTAAATCATCATCTTCCACTGGCGACCCAATGGAAGCAAGTGCATCTGCAATCTTCTTCACCTTCATGTGGTAGTCATTGATGCTCATATTTTCTCTTTGCACATTGTGCAACTCTTGCTTGAGCTGCATTTTTCTGGCTTGTGTATTTGTGCTATACATTTTTGACAAAGTATCCCATGCCTCCTTTGGCATACTTGCATCCTGAATATGCACAATCATAGAGTCTGAAATACTGATAGACAGCCAGTACATAACTTTCCTAGCTCTCTCATGCCATGCTTTGAATGCTTGCATTTGCTGTTGATTAGAAACATCAGGAAGAACTGGTTCTTCTTCATTTCCTGCAACAAATTCCCAATATCCTTTTCCCATAAGGAAATTCGTCATTCTAAACTTCCATGCTTGGAAGTTGTTCTTGTCAAGCTTTTCAGTGACAATCTGTGAAAGAGAATCAGGCGCCATTACAGAACACTGCAAAAAATTCTGTCACTGCAAAAAACACAGCTTTACCCTCACAAGGGAAAATCTGCAAAACTAGCGAAAGTGATATTTGACCACACAGTCACTTCCTAGTGACGATTTTGCATAAATAGAAACCAATGATGATTCTGTAACTCCAAATGTCTCTGCACACAAGCATACGATGTAATTTCTGTGGTAACTGTTCACCGACCTGTAGAACAGTGGTCGCACAGCATAAAACTGGGCCTTTTCCTGAGTGCGTGCAGAAAACTTCCGCCTCCAAAACAGGCCCCGAAATGGCCTCAAATCAAAAAAACAAGGTCGCCAGGGGCTAAAGCCCTTTCCTGCAGCATATATTGCCCTCTTGCTTCACCGTGAAGGGCGTCTCAACATGAGACAATGCACTCTTGCAATTTCCGGCTGTGCTATTTGCAGAGATCTACTCCCAAAATAGAAAATGAAAGCAACACTGCTCCTCTTACCAGAACACCACGAGCTTGGCTTGCTTTCTTGAGCTCCTTACCACGAACAAGGCTCTGATACCATGTCAAGATTGTGGGAGAGAAGGAAGGAGTCTCACTTGTAGCTTTCTTGCTTGCACAATGGGGGAATACACACAGAGGTGGAGGCTGAAAATAGTTTTCCTCTTCTTAGTTGTGTAAGCCAAAAAGAACTCTAGTACAAAGAAATAGAAGAACCCTATATATGGGTCTCAAACCAAACTCAACTAACTAAGGTGGCATACTAACTGAGCCACGAACTAGAGTAGATAAGGATAGCTATCATGTAGCTATTATTCATGGGCGGTGTACCAACCGCGTCTGCAACTAACAAGTCGGTGACATAAATACACAACGGTCACCCTGGCGTATCACGAGTGGAGCTCAATATCTCAACACCTAGTTGGGTCTGTTGAAAACTAATGAGATGGAGGACCATATCTCTATAGCTCAATCGGCAAGTAAGTGGTATTGATCCTCTGTGTAGAGACTCTTTTGATTGTTGATTACCTTCTCAAGATTTTGTGAAAGGAGACGAAGGGAGACAAAGGGAGACCAATGCACGCTGCTAGTAAGAACCGGACGTGATTTTGGTGAGAAATTTTATGACAGAGTAAAATCTGCTTTAAGAACTAAGAAACAAAGTGAAGAGAAGAGAACGATGATTCAAATGAATGCAGACGAAAAAAGAAGCGTGATTTTGGTGGGAAACGTGATAGTAGAATATTCAAAAAGAAAGAATAATGGCCGAAAAGTGACCTCTGACATGAGTTAACGTTCTTAGGCATTTAATGGCTAACCTCTTAAATGAATAATAAATTCTCTGATTAATCACGTCTGAATGGCCAAATTTGGAGAGTTCATTATTTTAAAACCTCAACTAATTAGTAACTTAATCATTTTCTTACAAGTGCCATTTTTGAAATGTTTTTGGCCCTAATGGCATGTTGACTATGGAGCCATTTATGATGTAGATATGGACCTGATAGTAGACTATGTTGGAACAATTTTTATTCTGCCTAATTTTTAGAATTATGCTACCTACATAGAGTCAAAGTACTCTTCAAGAGCTATGTTTTGACACGTGACATGCTCCGTTTAGATATTTCTACGAGAAGTTATGGTAGATTTGGTTCAATAGGGTTTGTTCTTATAGCAAGCTATCTACTTTATTTTGAGTTAATCATTTGGAGACTTTAAGGCTCCAAGTACTTTTGAAGCACTCTTGATCAAGTATATAGCCAAGGCTTACTCCCATTCCTTCATTTTAATCCATATGTCTTTAATCTTTCATTCATTTCCCTATTTGTATAACTGAAAATAGAGTAGTACTTTGTTCCATCCATCCTATTCGAACTCTTGTAAGTTTGTTTTTGAGGGCAAAAATCTTTGGGATGGGATGGATTGTAAGGAGCTGGGAAGAGTTTAGTGTGAAAATAATAGTAATACCATGTCACATTGACATAGGTATAAAAGAGAGGGACATGTAATTTTTCTCATCTTTTGAAACATTAATACATTATAGTCTCTTTCCTTATTACCTTGCTCACAACTTCTATGGTTTCTCATCGCTTTTTGTATTTCTCTCTCAATTTCTAGTATTTTTCTCTCCTCATTACTCTCTTTCTCTCTCTCTTTCACTCCTTCATCTCCCTCTTTTGCAATCCTCTCTCTCCTCCTCTCTATCCAATCGAGTTTTTGATAGATAAGAATATTCCTATTATGCACTATTTGCTATGTGTGTGAGACGGAAACTTGTAAGGCCTTGTGTGACCTGAAGTGTACCTAATACCATGTATAACTAGTAAAATGGACCTATATGGGGGTGCACATGTATTGCCTAGTGCAAATGGGTTGCCTTAAACTGGTGTGTTGCTCCTAAAAAGTGAGTGTAACTAGTTGGGAGCTTCATATCAAATTTCAATGGAGTTCAATGCTAAGAATATTAAGAATACAAGCATTGAAATGTATAGAATGGAGTGAGACTTTCAAATTTAATTATATGGAATTGGAAATTGAAGATTATAAGTGGATGGGATAAGTATATACCTTAATACAAACACCTCTACTAGGACTAGACTTTTAGCCTACAAACCATATTCCTTCTAAGATCCAATAGAATCTCAAAAGTCACAAGTCCTAGGCGTTCATCTTGAATCCTAGGTACTACAAGCATCACTCTCCTTAGGACCTCCTTACAAGTGTAAGGATAAGTCACATAGCTTGAGGATCAACACCTTCAATAATGTCTTATCTTTGCTAGCTTAATCATAGATCCCATTCAATTTTGTGAAAATTTCACAATAGATATTTGTCTTGTTGCATTGAATGCCTTGATAATATGAATATATAGCATGTTTTAGGGTTTGTTCATGGAATGTTAGTGAGCATTACTTAAATGGGTTTTTCTTTCAAAAGCTAAAAGTCAAAATGAAGCTACCACTAACTCTTATATTGCATGAAATACTTCTTCTCTTAGAATGGAGAATACTCATGAGTTTTAGTATATTTAGTGGGGTGAAAGTTGTTGCATACATCAAGAATGAGGAATCATTGTAGTTTAGGGGGTTGGTAAGTATGATTCCAAGTTTCACTTGTTTGAGGAGATGTCTAACCATTCTTGGGAAAGGATAACTATTGTGATGGGCCTTTTTGGCCCTAGGGATAGGACCATCCTATCCAAGTATGGTTTCACAATCTCTCATTTACTTTTTATGCTAGGTTTTCTTGAGCATAAATCTATTATAGTAAGCTCCAAGTATCACTTGAGGAGATTCTAACCATGCTTAGGAAAGGATAAGTGCTATGATGTGGCTTTCTGGCCCTAGGGACACGATCTTCCTATCCAAGTAGGGTTTTGTAATCTCTTCTTTGTTTGTTTCATGAGATGTCTAACCATGGTTGGGAAAGGATAGCTATTGTGATGGGCCTTTCTGGCCTTAGGGACATGATCTTGCTATCCAAGTAGGGTTTTGTAATATTTTGTTTGCTTTTTATGCTAGGTTTTCTTGAGCACAAGTTCATTGTAGTAAACTCCAAGTATCACTTGTTTGAGGAGATGCCTAACCATGCTTGGGAAGGGATAATTGTTGTGATGAGCCTTTTTGGCCCTAGAAACATGATCTTCCTATTCAAGTAGGGTTTCATAATCTCTTGTTTGCTTTTATGCTAGGTTTTCTTGAGCAAAAGTTTATTATAGTAAGCTCCAAGTATCACTTGTTTGAGGGAACGTCTAACCATGCTTGGAAAAGGATAACTATTGTGATGAGCTTTTTTGGACCTAGGGGCATGATCTTCCTATCCAAGTAGGGTTCCATAATCTCTTGTTTACTTTTTAGAGATTACATAAATTTTTGATTGAATGGTGTTCTTGTGGCATAGATGGCAAGTTCCTCAAGTGATATGCGAATATGCTCATGCCTATATAAGTGTTCACAAACTAGTCAATGATGGTGGATGGTTAGTCAAAGTACTTTCTACCATCATAGTCACCAAGATTTACTTGGTAATATGTATAGGAGGACTTGTTTACAAATTCCAAACTTGACTATGGTCCAAGATGTTGAACAACTAACTGAACTATAGATAGACCCACAAAGAGGAGACAATTTTGGTGTAATTGTATTTTATATTGTCACGGTGGAAGATACATTATTCCTTCTACCTTTGCTATTTATTGACAATTGAGATTGAAATATCGAGACTTGGCACTTGAGATAGGATTGACATGACAATCCAATGATAGTATCGACACTTCCAATGCCCATGGTGATAGGCCTCCAAGTATGAAAACTCATCCTGATGATATGGTAAGTGATATTCATGATCATTGAGATTATACATATAGTGAACAAGATCAATGAGACTAGTCATAAGAGTTGTTGCAATCAATCAGTATGATTTATCACTAATTTCTATAATTTGACTAAGTCTTCTAAATATTTATTACACTCTTTTGTTGTGGTACAACTAATAATACACAATGTTCAGGAATTGAGTAAGCCTACTCAATTCTTTTCATTTCCATTTTTATAATGACTCACAACTAGGTCTCTAGATTAGGCATTGGAATTCTATCATAAGCTAACTATGGTTTTCCCCCTTCTTGCACCCGGGCAGCTCCTTCTAATTTGCTCTTGCCCCACTTGTGGTGGTTTATCTAGTGAATTATTTATTTGACTTTGAGAAGTTGGTTTTAGAATATAGATCTAGTGGATCTATCAGTGTATTTCCATTTAAGTTTCTTTTTAATTAATTTATTTCTTCATCTTTTATATAATTAATTAATTAATTTATTTAATAGTAAATATTCAAGCAATTCAATTGACGTTCTAAAAATCCATAAATATTTTTATTTTTAAAAATACAACCCCTCTCTGGGAAAATATACTTTGCTTTGTTTCTTTTTAATTTCTAAATAATAAACTTATTTTTATTTTTGATAGAGACCTCCTTTTTTTCTTTCTTTGATCTAAATAACAAACAAGATAAAAACAATTCACTTTCTCACTCTCATGCATATACATATACGCTTTATTTTAAAATATAAATTTTTTTCTTCATTAATAAATTATGCTAGGGGCCCTCCTCTCTTCACTTACTTAATTAACTAAATTTATGTTTATATAAATAAAATATAAATTTTTAGCATTAATACTAAGGCTACTCTTACATTATCACATTGATTAATTATGAATTCAGGTTTTTGTTCATGAACCATTTGTATTTAATTTTAAATTTATAATTTATCCATATAAATTATTCTTATAGATAATAAACAATCTTATAAATTATAATATTATCAAGAGGTCACTATACACTCCCCCCTATTCTTGTGTGTCATAAATTGGCATGACATATATGTTTTTTTTTAAAATTAAAAAGATAATGTTCTCATGTGAATATTTTTTTAAAATTTATTAAATTTTTTATTTTTAAAAAATCTCAAAAATTTCAATAAAATTTAAAATTAATACTTTTTCCTTTTTTTAAATAAAATATACAAAATTTCTAATGTGTATACATAATTGTCTACTAATAAAAACTCTTATTTTTACTCGAAATGATGAATTTTTGAATTTTAGAAAATAGAAAATATTATTAAATTCTTTAAAAATTTTAAAAACTTCAAATTGTAGAATTTTAAAGAAAAAAATATAAAATTTGATAAATACTCCTTGTGCGGTTTTATGAAAAATTCTAAAAGGTAATCTTATAGTAATTTTCAAGCATTTGTTTAGTATTTTTATATTTTCAAATATTAAAATAGGGATTAATAAGTATCAATAACCATTCAAAGTGAGAAAGAAGCTTTGGTGTTTTGTATAAAAATGTTAAAAGTAAAAAAAACTATACCATTCATTTTTCTTAAACAAAGTGAGATGTTTACTTGGTAATTTGGTGGGTCGTAGTTGTGTCTCCGTAGACTTGGAAATCATGTCTTCGAAATAAAATAAAAAAATTCAATCTACTCAATCATCTTGAACAAGAAAATTGCATCTTGGCATGTCATGTCTCCACAGTGCAGGAAATTTGTTCTACTTAGTCATCCAAGACAACAAAATCTTCTCTTTTCTCCTCCTTGCAACTCCCACTTGTCAATTGATTATTGGAAATATAAATGGTTACTTGTGTGTTTAAAAATTAAGCTTTAATTAAAAGCTTAGTTTAAAACCATGGCTTTCTTTTAATGAAGGTGACGACGAATTGAGGAAAAGAGAGTAATTGTGGATCTTTTCCATCTATGAATGGACTTAGGAGTAGAATAGAGTGATGGAAAGCAAAAAAGTTCTTTTCTTATGGCCATTATCTTCAGATTGATTGGGTATATTGAGACTCTATATTAGTGATAAAGGCCCAAACAAGGTGATGAAGAAGAAGAAGAGATAATGGAATTGTCATTGGCTTTGGCATGCACTAGCCTATCTAGGTTCTCCTCAACATTCTCTCTCTCTTGTCACATTGTGGTGGTCCTTAAGAACATGCCCTCTCACACCACACGGCATGCCAATAGCCTCCCCTCATTTTCCTTTCTTTATTTCTCTTAAGCTTTTATCCTTCTTGAAAATAATGTCAACTATATTGGCTTCACTAACCTTTGATCTAAGATATCTATCATACTTCCTCTTGTTTAAACCCTATAAATTTGAGACCCGTTAATGCAAGCAAAAATCTTAAACTAGACTTTTGACAAGGTATACTACAAGGTGGAAAATAATTAGGTGGATTTGTTCTTGGAAACTATTAACCATTGACCTTACGTATCCCCCAAATTAATGTGATAGTTATTAGGCTACCCAACTACTAGCTAAAAATGAATCTCAACTTAGTACCTAAGAAAATTGATCTAAACTTCACTTGCCTCTCATATGAGAACTTCCTTGCACCAATATCTCCTTGCTAGACTATGAAGACCATCCTCCAGAAACAATAACTACGAACATCACATCTGAATAAAATTGATATAAAAATTTGGTAATAATATATCAAATTTATATAATTTTGTTTAAAAATTTTGCAATATTTGGTATGTTTCTAGGTGTTTTCATTTCTCCCTCACTTAATTGCAAAATATCCTCACAATCATAGCTACATCATGAGCATTCAACATCACAAACAAGGCTACCACGAGCACTAGTACAGAGCTTCAAAATGAAAATCTACTCTCTCCCACTTAATTGCAAAGCATCCTTGTGACAAAGCTACAAGATTTGCAAAACAACACATAGAATACTGGTAGACATTAAAAATGTATAGAAATATTGACTTATGTCTTATTATAAATTAAATAATACAAATATTTCAATTAAGTTGTATAAAAACTTGTGTAAGCTAGCATTCCCCTTACTCACACTCCCCACTAGAGTGCATAATATAGTTGCGTCCAATGCATGGAGCATACCCACTAGGAAGCATTTGAGAGCTGTTAAGCAACAATAATCTCTCAAGGCAACAAAATGCCACACTACTTTCCTACTAGAAATATTCCTTTTGAAATAACATCACTCATAAGGACAATGCACATCAAAGAACCCATACAAAGCAGGCTAATAATACAATATCAAATAAGACTCCTATGGTTTAATTGCTAACCCTCCATGTGCTACTAGAACAACCAACCAATGGTCCCTAACTCCTAAATTTTCTTTCTTTTTTTGTTTCTTAAAGAAACTTTTCTTTCATAAATTTTAGTCAAAAAAGTATATATATTTATTCTCCTTCCCAAAAGGTTCCACCCCAAAGAGATGCAAGGCATCAGACGTAGGGCACCCATCAAGGAAATCCCTACAACCTACCAGGACCTCCAGAGGTGATGGTTATCTTCTTTTGATTTTTCTTTTTGTTCATCTTTAGTCTTTAGGGTGTTTTTTTTCTTTTTCTTTTTGGAAGAATAAATGGACATACTCTCCCAGACTTAATTTAATTTTAATTAGTTTTGAGTTTCTTGACGTAGAGGAATGACTAGAAGGATAGGAATTCATCACTAAATTGAACTTTCAAACATTTCAACTCAAGAGTTTCACTTGAGGAATCTAATCTAGCACATACTATTAGTCACCTTGCATAGACAAATGAAAAGACAAAGATACCCGCTAGCTCCACATCTCTCATCCTCCACGCTACTCCTAGTCAAAATTTCATGGAGAGAACATTGTTACTCAACTACCCAATATCGCTAAGAAAGTGACTAAGTTTCAGGAGTAAACTCTATTGGATTTGTAGTCAGCCACTACACTTATTGAAATTTGCAAGTCATCGTGCACACACACTATCCCCTGAAATCACTTCCTAGTGCTAATATCCCATCCCATGTGGGTGGACTCTCATATAAACTTTTTTTCTATAATCTCTTAAGATATTGAATCTCTAAATTATTTCAATCAATTTATATTTATGTTACCTTTCTTTATTTCAAATGAATATGTATACATAGATTAAGTATGAAATAATGTGTTATGTACATGCATATTGCAACTCCAAGAATTGTTGACATAAGTATGCAGTAGCGTTTAGATCAAAACAATAACCAAATCTACACGTAAATCATACACTAGCCAGTGCATCATTAAAGGGTTAGATAAATAAGTAGTGAAACTCCCCTAAATAGGAATAATTTTTGTTTCCTCATATCATAATCTTGATCAACCAATCTATTCTAATTCTTTCAAAGAGTATTTGTTTATAACATTTCATATCTCCACTTGATAACTATTCTCCCATATACAACCGTCTACCTAGCTTATCTTAAGTATCACTAACTCCTAGCATTGAGAAAGGAATACCTTAACCATGCGTGCAATTAACTACCCAACTACGTGAAAGCTAAGCTATCTAAGCTACAACAAATAAGAAACAAAAAAATGAAAGGACATAAACAAATCTTGATGGATGTTTTTTTATTTTCTTCTTTTTGTTGTTTTTGTTTTTCTTTTTTCAAAACACTTCATTAGAGAATTTGCGAATCTTCCAAGTTCCATGCTCAAATCAGAAATAAATATTTGACCATGTGGTTAAATCTTAATCCCTTTTTTAAAGATGAAACTTGGTATGATCATCTATATAGTATCTAGAAAAAGTTTCACCTTTAAGGAGGAAGGGGGTAACATTTTGATCATGTGATTAAATATTGACCATTCTATAATTTTCCAAAGTATATGAAAATTTTCAATCTCCCTAATGTAGTGTTTCAAGTAAAGTATAATGAATACAAAAGAATCTAAGAAAACAAAAGATCTAAACTAAAATCCTTATACTCTCGAAAATCTTCTAACACAAACAATAAACTCAACCCAAAGTCATCTACACATTCTAAGTCAAACCTATCAACTCAACTACTAGATATAGGATGCTCATAAATAGCTTCTAGCATAGGCACATCAAATGTCATAGACCCACTATCATGTGCATCACTAAAAACTTCTATCACATCATGGAGTAGAGCCACGGGCTACATCGTCATAATAGGGCATAACCCAATAGAGTTTAACTTTAAACCAAGCATGCATGAACCGAGCAGAGACAGAAACTGAGAATGCAAAGACCGAGCAGAGCAGTAAAAAAGAGCAACATGAAGAGAAGTGATAAAATTCAACCACAAAAGAACCAAAATCACACCTCTTATCTACTCTAATTGTTTACTGAAAACTCTCAAACCTTACTTACAACACCACGACTTGAAGCTACAAAAAAACACTCCATGCACGCTCAAATTTGATAATTAAACCATATGATAGAGATTAAAAGACCAGAGGTTATCAAATTTTTCAAACCAACCCACACAATACTCATAGTCTTAGCACAATAGTCATTGTCTTAACACAACACCAAAAGCTCAATACACTTCACACCCTCTCTTCTCCACACTCATCATCTACAAAACAACATCCCACTCTTCTCCCTTTGTTGGTTTTTGTCTTGATTGTATCATAGGAGGCACCCTTGCTCATCTCCCTTGCAACTTCCTCCTCGTAACATGGTAGTACACTACAATAAGAATTTTATAAACCGCATTTCATTAACATTTCAAAGCACATGGCAAAAACTCACACACAAAAGCATATCATCCTAGAGTGCATATAATGTCCTAAATAAGTCCATAGTAGTGACCTTGACAAACCATGACAAAACACAAGTCAATAGTAGTAACCATACTAATCAAAAGGGCAGCCAAATGCAGCATCCACTAGCTCACTCTTTGAAATCTCCTCGTCTGAGCTGGACTAATCTCTAGTACTTGCAGAAGGTCCCTCTACCAAAGGTTGTAGAATGCGACCAACAATGTCAGGGTCATTATCAAAAGAATAACAGGGGCGGCCAGATGCGATACATGCACGATCAAAGGGTTTGTACCACTACCCATCTCCAAAGCCAATCCTCTAGGAGGACAAAGAGCCTCTAGAAAGCATCGCACAAATCCAACACTCCACTGCACACCTGATCTCAAATGTGCCTCCTCCCCAACCTCCAATACCCTCGCAGTATCTTACAAATAGTGACGAATGACATGCCGCGAGAACTGCACACCATGATCATGTCGTAATCTGGCACTCTCTTAAAGATGTAAAGAGGCCATGTAGCCTCGACATCATAGCATGTAAAAGTAGAAGGCATCCATTTGTTGCACAATAATGACCAAAAATAAAGACATGTCACAAACTAATCAAGAACAACAAAGCACCAAGAAAACTAAGTGTACAATAACCATGTCAAATACCTCTATAGCAATACCCTCAATCGTAACCTCATCCATGAAGTCTAAGTCCTCAACTATGAATCTACGCACAATATCCACCTCACACCACGGGGCATATTTCTCAACCCACGAGGGAGAGTCCCCTGACAAAAATAAATAAATTTTAAACATTGACAATTACTTAACAATCTTATTCACAAGTACCTAACAATCCTATTTACATATTTCTTACTCAAAGAATCACCTAAAAATGGAGGCAAGATAAGCAACCCATCCTGAGTCTGCCAAACAAGCTGTTGCCACTCCAAGTCCATGCCAAATATGATCCTCTGACACCTTGTTCCACAACGGAACACCGTCTTGTCCATGCATAAAGTCCATGGGAAGATCCAAGAGCACAAGGTCGGTAGCGCATGCCACAGTCTTTTTTTAAAAAAATACTCCACCCCCAATTTATTGATTTTAGAGAAAAATGTATGGATCTTTGCATAATCCTCATTCCTAGTAGAGGATGGAAAATCCTTACCCATAGAAATATAGTCTCCACATCCAAATGAAAATGGAGAGCGATCCAAAGAAGCCCCCCTTGTATGGACAAGAGTGGCACGTATTCATTTTGGGATGTTGGTCTAGGATGTGAGGATGGACCTAAATAATCACATCAAGTATAATGAATGAACAACAAGCATAACATACAAAATTATTGACTTGCATATTCCATAAAAAGAAGCATACCACTATGAAAGCTACCATGCATACCAACATCGAGTGGTGGTGAATTGTCATCAACAAAAATTTCATGAACTAAAACAAAACAGACAAAGAAACATAAATCTTTATTTTACAAGGAAGGTATATAAAGTATCCAACATAGAGAGCTAGCCTTCTCTAAGTTGCAAGAGAAATGAATATGCAAAGTGAAATAAGTAAACGTCACATGTACTCTGTGTCTCACTAATTTGAGCTTGCTTGCCTCTTTGAGCATGCTCACCCCTTTGCACTTCCTTGCAAGACACTTAGGGAAGAATTTTACATTGAGGACACTAGTTTGATTACGTGCAAGAATTTTTCAGGAGTGGGTTTTACAACCCAATAAGGGTCTTGTGGCTACATAATTATTAAGAGAATTTGAAAGTCGATTTGAGTAGTTGGATCTTGCAGAAAAACAAGCTCTTGCAAGTCAGAAAATTGAATTATTTCTACAAGCAACAGATCTTGAGCTTCAAGAGAAGCTTGATGATTTACTAGAGGATCTGACTACAAAGACATTTCTGAAAACAAAGTGGAGATATGTCAAGGAAGTTGTTACTGCACTTGTGAAAAATCATAGAAGAAGAGAAAGATTACATGTCTCTAACTGTTTTTCCCCCTATTATGGGCAAAACAATTGAAGTATCCAGTAAGCCACCTACTTCTCTGGCTAACCCTATGGTTGTACTTGTTATTGTTCTCTTTGTTAGGGAAGATGTCTTAGATGAATTGGTCAAAGGCATGCGGATCTTCAATTGAAGGTTGCAAAATTGGATAAAAAGGAACAAGAGGAAAGGGGATAGGTAGCAACCCTTAAGCCAAGAAAAAGATGTATATGGTGTGATAATTTACAATGCATGATAGAAAGGATTGTGCTGCCTATTAGGAGGCCTTAGCACGACAACTCATCTTTTGGAAAGATGGCAAGATCCATGCACAAGAAATGGGATTGCCTCTTGCTTTGAATTTTGGAAAGGGAGGTACACATAAGTTTTTGGAAGACTTGGCTGTCCAAAATGCTTATGCAGTGATACATTCTTCTACTTTTGGTCTACAATTGGATAGAATCTATGGCCGAGTGATGGTTGGTCCAAAGGATGCAATATGGACATATGCTTTACATGAAACTGAAAAGAAAAAAGTTACTGATAGTAAAATGTCTCATGTAGGGCAAGACATTTGTGACATTACTAGTTTGTAATCACCGGTAGATGCATATTCAGTGTATGCATATTTAGCAAAGGTACAAAACACGGATGTACTTGTGGAAGAGAAATGAAAGAGAGGTGAAGATAATGTAGGGACATCTAAAAGAGTGACAAAAAGAAGTGTGGATCAGCCTAAAGCTACAAATCAGCCACCTCCCAAGCATGTTATGAAAGAGGTCAGTCATGAGCAAAAACAAGATAAAAAACAAGAGGGTAAAAAGAAGGGCAAGTGGCCAGGATATAAGTTGCAGTCTGACATTGAGATAGCCATGGATCTTAAGAAGGTTCTTGAAGAATGAATCCTAAACAGTTGGATGGAATTCACCTTGGAGAGGTACTTGGTATCGCGAAGTGAGAATTTCATGATGAGATCATTGACATAATTAAGAGGAAGCATTAGTTTCTTGGTGATACCACTAGTGCATTGCTGCAATTTGAAGAGAAAACTGGTTTGTTGGGTATCCAGACTGAATATGAGTATGAAGTAAGTACTGGATTATCTATGCAGGATGCTACTAATCAATGGACAGCATATGAAAAATAGAAGAATGTGGCTGAAAATGCATTGTCTTGTAGCAATATGCATGGTGGAGTAAGGCAGATGCAACAATATGGGGAAGAGACTCTAGGATTTATTCCTCAAAGTCATTATACAAGAAATCATTGGGCCAGGGCTTCCACTGAAACAGTAGTGAACATAGGGGAACGTGAAACTTCTTGTGTTGCTTTGCTTGACCATGGGTCTAAGATTAATGTCATTGAGCATGGATTGTACGAGAATGGTGCATGACCTATGGACACTGACCATGGTTGGCGTATGAGGGCTACAAACAATTCTTCAAGAGAGCTTTATACTATATGTCCCAATATAAAAGTGAAAATTGGTGATGTACAAGAAGAGCAACACTTCTTTGTGCCAGATAATTCCTCATATGCAATGATTTTGGGACATCTCTATATTTACAGGAGTGTGTATGGAAACAAAGGTGCTTGATGATGGTTCTGCTTATGCAAGAGTCATAAGCAAGGATGGGAGGAAAGTAGTCCAATTTCTTACTATTTGTGTTAATCATCCTAAAAATTAGGATACGCTTCGAGAGTCTCCTTTGGCTCCAAATGCAAGGGAATTCAAAGACCTAGATTTTCATTAACCACTGTTGTAATGCGGGGCTACAATAGTGTTGTTCAAAGGATGTACTCGCCTCTTGATGGAATAAAGCATGTATTTACTATTGGTTATTCTCAATTTATAGCAAACAGTTCATGTTGGTTTAAGCCTATGGAAGCTATGTGCAAGGTTGAACACATATCTATGAAACAGGCTACTAAGGAACTAAGAGCATTGGGACTGTTAGCTTAAAATGAAGGCATTTTAGGCATCTTTTATGGGCTGAATATTAACGATACTATGGCTGCAATTTCAGCAACTGTACATTTAGAGAATGAGGCTGAAAATAGAGTTTTGTCAATATGTTCTTTGGACATGTATGATGTTATAGCATTGTTTGCTCAGCAAGAAGGGTTACAATGGGCTGAAGCACTTATGGAGACAAAGTATAAGACAGTTGACAAAAATTCTCCAATCATATTAAACCAATACACCTCTTGGTTCATGTAGCTGCGAAATCTTCTTACATCCACAAAGTGTGACATAGTGGAGTCCTTTGCCTTTGTGACAGTCATGAGAAGTAAAAACCAATTGCTTTTCCACTTCCACGAGAAAGTGAGGGTTTTTATGAAAAAGTTTCAAGGCAGCCAAGCTTACGGGATCCTAAAGATATAGGTCATCAGTTTACATCTGAAACATTACAGGAATTGAAAGTTGGTGCAGAAGGGTTTCTTTTACCTACTGAAAGAGACTGTTTTATGAAGATGTTGGCTAGGCATGGAAAGGTATTTGCATTTCAACCAACTAAAATAGGTTGTGTGGATCCAAATTTTGTCTCTCCTATGGTAATATTTACTGTGTCACATGTACCATGGAACTTGAGACCTATTCTAGTGCCTAAAGCTTACTTGCCAAAGCTAATGGATTTGCTAAATGAAAATATTCGCATGAAGATCTTGGAGCCCTCTTCAGCCCCATACTCAAATCGTTGGTTTACTGTGCCCAAAAAGAATGGGGCTTTGAGATTTACTCAAGACATGCAACTGGTCAATAAAGTGGCCATAAGAAACGTGGGTGCAGGTCTTGTGGTTGATGAATTTGCAAAGGCTTTTGCAGGTAGAGTAATCTATTCTTTGGGTGATCTTTAATCGGGGTATGATCAGTTTCAGCTTGCAATTGAAAGCAAGGATATCACAACCACGAAGACTCCCTTGGGGTTAGTACGGATGTGTACTCTCCCACAGGGTGCAACAAACTCAGCGGCACACATGACAAATGCTATGAATAGGGTACTCAGGGATTTTATACCACAATTGACAATGCCCTTCTTGGATGATGTTCCAATTAAATTGTGTGCAGTGGATGAAAAGAATGAAGAGATGGATGATCATGGGTGCAGATAGTTTGTTGCAAACCATATTGTGGATTGTGAGAGGATTTTGACGTGTCTAGAAGAGGTACATTTAACTCTTCCTGGACAAAAGTATGTCTTTGGAGTTGAAGAGGTTTTGATTGTTGCGCATATGTGTGGGTCCTATAGGTGAAGACCATCACCAAAAAAAATTGATGGGATTGATAGAATGCAAGATTTATGCACAAATGTATCAGAGGTGCATAGATTCTTGGGAGCATGTGTGTTCTATTTTATATGTAGCCGATGCTCATTATCAGCTTCTGAGGAGAGGTAAGATATTTCATTGGAAAAGGAAGCATCAGAAAGCAATGAAGAACTTGAAGCATCTCTTAAAATATGCTCCTACATTGATAAAGGTTGACTATTCACATGGAAAGCCTATCATTATTACTATTGATAAAAGCCCAATCGAGATTGGATGGGCAATTGGGCAAGATGATGAGGACAAAGATATGCAATTCGTTTTGGTGCTAAACTATTGATAAAACGACAGAGAAGGTATCCATAGGTAAAAAGAGAATTATGGGGAATTGTGACAACCCTTAAATGTGATAAGGAATATTTTATGGGTGCTCGTGTAGTCATTGATATTAATTGTTTGCCGGTATTGGGTATGATTACTAGTTGTGCTACCCCGGAGATTGCTATGCTCCAGTGGATTGCATACATCAAATATAACATATTGCAGCAAGAGATAATCTAGTGGTAGACATGTTATCTCAAGCATGCTATGAGAATGAAGAGGGGATGATGGATGAGGAGGGAGAAGATGACTTTCTTGCAGCTGAAAATGATGTTGCAAGAGTAAATTTAGCAATGCAAGGTGTTGGTACAACATTAACAGGAGCTTGGACAACAAAGAGAAGACACTTTAGATGTTTTACATCTTATGTAGAAGTGTTTCTGGAAGACAAATATGCAAAAGAGTGGCTGAGAATTGGTCAATACCTCAGTGCATTAACAAAGAGAGATGAATGGTCAGATGAGGTTTAAGAAGATCAAGAGGAAAGCTTATGGATTTTTCTTAAAATATAGATACTGATGGAAAATGCTAAAAAAAAACAGGGTATGCCATTGCAAGTTTTGGGTGACAGAGCTTCACAAGTAAACGTTATGTAAGAATTTCATGAAAGCTTATGGGCTGGTCATAGAGGCATACTTTTGCAAAGATCAAAGAAAGATATTGGTGGCATGGTATGTATAAGGATGTTGCTCACTTTGTGGAAACATGTACAACATGCCAAATGTATTCATCTATGAGACATCAGGATGGATTGTAGCCCACATATCCATTGTCTCTTCATTTTAAGTGGGTAGTAGATTTAGTCATGATGCCTACAGGTCTTTGGCAAATGATATATCTTGTGCTTGCCCATGAAGACTTGGCTAATAAAGTGGAAGGGAGAGCTCTATATACTAAGATAAAAAATGCCATGTGTATTTTTCTCTTAGAAGAGATCTTTTGTTGGTATGGCTATGTGGGAAAAATTACTACAGATAGAGGTGAACTGGATGCAGATGAAGCTCATGATTTCTTTGCACAATTGGAGATAAAGCTTGCTTTATTTGCTTTAAATTCAACCTGTAGCCCTAAAGGAAATGGAAAAAGTGAAAGGGGTCATTCACCTATTGTGAAGGCATTGGCAAAAGCATGTGGAGAGAATGTAAAAGAGTGGCCCATGATTGCTCCCTTATGCTTTGTGGGCTGATAGAATAACTCATAATGCTATTACATGATATATGCCTGCAAAATTGATGTATGGACAAAAATCATCATGCCAATAGAACAGATGACAATCACATGGAGTGTGATACCTTGGGAGGAGAAGTTGAATTGAGAGGAGTTGTTGGCCTTATGCATTAGACAGTTGGAAAGAAAGTTAGAAGACATAGAGGTAACAATTACAAAGTTAAGGGCATCAAGGATACAAAATAAGAAACGGTTTGATAAAAGACATAGATTGAGGTCAAGAACCATACAATATGGGGATTGGGTATTGATTTATGATAGTAGTTTAGACAACCAGCATAGTGCCATGTGTAAAGTTTCCAAAAGATGGTTTGGACCCTATGTGGTAAGACAAGTAATTGATAATGCTACTTATGCATTAAATGAGCTGGGTGGGACAGTCATAAAACTTTCGATAGCATGAAAAAGAATCAAATTATTCAAGAGGCAAGAATCTAATGCATATGAGTTGCCAAAATTGGAAGAAAATAGTGGCTATGATACATGGGCTAGCTATTGAGAGTGAAAAAAGACTGAATTTTTGAGTGATTTTTGTTGTTTTTGAGGTCTGAATGATTGATTTTTAATGGATTTAGAGTGATGTATGGTTGTTAATGGAAGTGTTTGAGAGTGTTTTGGATTATATTGATTATTTTTTGGAAGGTTATGATGATTTTTAGTAGAAATATGAAGCTCTGTGATGATCTAATAGGTTCTGTTGAGGTTCTCATTGGTTC